>NC_134398.1:156586613-156914113 GCF_050003625.1 Haematobia irritans | reverse complement strand
TATGCACTAACTTATAATACCCTGTTCCACAGTGTGGCGTTTTTTATTTAAACCATAGCATAATTTCTACTTGAAGTCCAAGTTGTCGTTAATACGTGTTTAAAGAACTTTGATAGGTCATGAGGAAAAAAGCTAAAAAAAACTAATAAATTTGTTTCCTAGAATCAAGTACGCAAAACTCAAATTTAAAAGAAAATTGTGGCTTAAATGTATGCATACTTCAATTCTCCGCTTCTTTGGTTCGGAATCAATACCCAGATCATAAGTATAAAGACAAGATCTTTGGAAACCGCTCATGCGTTTTTTCAGTGTACCACAGCTGCTTGGATTTTGCTGAGAATAACATATGAAATCTATGTGGCAGATTATAAGAGCTCCGGGGTAATTGAATTAAGCGACCATTTTTTAAAGCCTTTCACAATCATAGCACTTCATTAAGTGGAAATTTCATTAGGCATCTGAATAAATATCAAATGATGTTTTTACATACCCCACTAGTAAATCTATTAATTTCTTTAAAATTAAATTGCTGCAAAATCGCAGACTTTTTTTCAAAACTAACAACTCAAGATAGCATAAATAGGCCCAAAATCGCTTAAATATGGAAAATATCTCATCACCCATATGAGAGGATTTTCTCATTTTGGGAAATTACACATCAATTTCAGTAGCATACCAATCGTTACGTTCAAATCTTACCGCTACATCATACTCCAGAATTTTTTGTTTCTTTCATGTTTCCTGATAAATGTTCATCAATGTTTGAAATGAAATGTGGGCAATAAAATTTCCGAAAGGCCACAATTTTAATGAAATACCATTATAGAACAAAAATGTTGTTGAGCAAAGCGAAAACATACAGACACCCTGTACATATGTACAAAAACAAGCTTCAAACAATTTTTCTGGTCTAAATACAAAATACCTTTAAGGAGTATGTTTCAAGGGTTCCCTTCGTTAAGGGGAAAGAGGGGGTGAGAGAAGGGGCCCAAGACTATGCCCAAAGATAAAATGCCTGTGGCATCAAACGGTAGTAATGCATAACAATTTTTTTTTTTTTGCTTTTTTTATTTATTTCCATAGACCTCCTCATTGGGGACATAGAGCTAAGGCAGCAGGCAAACCACTGGCATTATGGGAGGAAATCATCGTATACCCATCACAGTAGTAAATCTGGAGAAAATTAACTTCTTCACTTATTGCACCATACAAATTCCATAAACAGCTATGCCAACAATACCGAAACTCTCACAGACACTTACACGCATACACTATGCATTGCGATGTAATGTAAAGACAACGTAGTCATATAACGAAATGATTTCTAAGGCAGAGACAAAAGCTCAGTGAGCGTGAGAGAAAGATAGAGAGTACCAGAGAATTATATATACGAGCATACGTATAGCACAAAGTCCCAACTAAGAACCACAAAAGCAATTTAAGACACCTTAATATTGTGGTAATCTGCTCATCAAATTTTTATATGCTTTCCTTGTTTGTTGAATTCGCCCCTGGTGCCAGCCTACGAACTCTCTTTCTCTCACTCTCTGTCGCTGCATTTGATGTTTGCGATACCCACCCAGTAGGACATCATCTTCTTTTGATTATCCTGAGATCGTGTAACAAAATATGTTTATTCTTGTTGTTGTTTAAAACAAAAATAAAAACAGAACCAAAAACAAGGAATGTGCTGGTCATGCATATCATACGACCATAGCCAGTGATTATGAAAAATTCATGGAGACTTTACCTGCACAACAGCAATCCGAGATTAACAACAGATTAGTGGTGGTCATGATTTTAATGGTAATGCTGATTTTCATCTACATCCCAATAAAGACACAAACTCAGTGTAAAATCCACTAAAATTTTGTATCTTTTGGCGATTCACTCATCATCATCATCATGACTGGGGAATTTATTTAAAACTAAAGAGGAACATACAGTGCAAAGGTAAAATTGTTGGGGAAAAACAGCCAATGCCAAAAGCCTCTTTGCGTGTACATTAAATTGAAATATCCATACAGCGAATGCGAAGAGCACCCCTGTTGAGGTTTTATGTTTTATTTATTTCTACCGTGTGTATATATCTTCATCTACTTTCCAATTACCATTGCCCGGTACAGTAAATATTGATGATGATCAGATTTATTTATTTAACAGACACAAGGATGACCATTTCCTTCTCTTTAAATGCAGACTCCAATGGTATTTCCCCTAATATATTTTGTTGATATTATTTCCTTATTCCTGCCTTGTTTACATATAAAGTTTCCTGCAGAAAATAATGCCAACCCGGATGCAATAGCATGAAGGAAATCCATGACATAGCAACATATATGGTTTTTGTAGAAAATTTTATATCTATAGAAAATTTTCTCAAAACTTTATTTCTATAGATAATTTTGCCATTCGTTATAGGATAATTTGTCAATTTTTTTATAGAAAACTTTGTAAATTTTTTTATAGAAAATTTTGTCAATTTGTTTTATAGAAAATTTTGTCAAAATTTTATCTCTATAGAAAATTTTACTTCTACAGAAAATTATGCCAAAATGTTATCTCTCTTAAACATTTTGTCAAAATTTTATTTCTATAGAAAAAATTTGTCAAAATTTCATATCTTTAAAACATTTTGTCAAAATGCTATCCCTTTAGAAAATTTTGTCAAAATTTTCTTTCTATAGAAAATTTTATCAATATTTTATTTCTATTGAACATGGTTAGGTTAGGTTAGGTGTCAGCCCGATGTATCAGGCTCACTTAGACTATTCAGTCCATTGTGATACCACATTGGTGAACTTCTCTCTTATCACTGAGTGCTGCCCGATTCCATGTTAAGCTCAATGACAAGGGACCTCCTTTTTATAGCCGAGTCCGAACGGCGTTCCACATTGCAGTGAAATCACTTAGAGAAGCTTTGAAACCCTCAGATATGTCACCAGCATTACTGAGGTGGGATAATCCACCGCAGAAAAACTTTTTGGTGTTCGGTCGAAGCAGGAATCGAACCCACGACCTTGTGTGTGCAAGACAGGCATGCTAACCATTGCACCATTCTATTGAACATATTGTCAAAATTTTATTTCCAAGAAAATTTTGTCAAAATTTTATTTTTATGGAAAATGTTGTCAAAATTTTATTTCTATGAAAAATTTTGTCAGAATTGTATTTCTATAAAACATTTTGTGAAAATTTTATTTCTGTAGAAAATTTTATCATTTTTTTATTTCTATAGAAAATTTTATCAATATTTTATTTCTATTGAGCATTTTGTCAAAATTTTATTTCCAAGGAAATTTTTGTCAAAATTTTATTTCTATGAAGATTTTGTCAAAATTTTATTGCTCTGGAAAATTTTGTCAAAATTTTATTTCTTTAGAAAACTTTGTCAGAATTTTATTTCTGTAAAAAATTTTGTGAAAATTTTATTTCTGTAAAAGATTTTGTGAAAATTTTATTTCTGTAGAAAATTTTGTCAAAATCGTATTTCTATAAAAAATTTTCTCAAAATGTTATTTCTATTAAAAATGTTGTCAAAACGTTATTTCTATAGAAAATTGTATCTATATTTTATTTGTATTGAACATTTTGTCAAAATTTTATTTCTAAGGAAAATTTTGTCAAAATTTTATTTCCAAGGAAATTCTTATTTCTAAGGAAAATTTTGTCAGAATTGTATTTCTATAAAGCATTTTGTCAAAATTTTATTTCTATAGAAAACTTAGTCAAAATTTTATTTCTGTACAAAAGTTTGTCAAAATTTATATTTCTGTATAAAACTTTGACAAAATTTTATTTCTGTAGAAAATTTTGTCCATATCGTATTTCCATAGAAAATTTTGTCGATGTGCTATTTCTATTAAAAATTTTGTCAAAATTTTATTTCTATAGAAAAGTTTGCAAAGTGTTATATATATTAAAAATTTGTCAAAATTTCATTCCTCTAGAAATTTTTATCAATATTTTATTTCTATTGAATATTTTGTCAAAATTTTATTTCCAAGGAAATTTTTGTCAAAATTTTATTTCTAAGGAAATTTTTGTCAAAATTTTATTTCCAAGGAAAATTTTGACAGAATTGTATTTCTATAAAACATTTAGTCAAAAGTTTATTTCTGTAGAAAATTTTGTGAAAATTTTATTTCTGTAGAAAATTTTGTGAAAATTTTATTTCTGTAGAAAATTTTGTCAAAATTTTGTTTCTGTAGAAAATTTTGTAAAAATTGTATTTCTGTAGAGATTTTTGTAAAAATTTTATATCTGTAGAAAATTTTGTAAAAATTTTGTCAAAATCATATTTCTATAGAAAATTTTCTCATAATTTTATTTCTATAGAAAATTTTGTCAAAATTTTATTTCTGTAGAAAATTTTGTCAAAATTTTATTTCTGTAGAAAATTTTGTGAAAATTTTATTTCTGTAGAAAATTTTGTCAAAATTCTATTTCTGTAGAAAATTTTGTGAAAATTGTATTTCTGTAGAAATTTTTCTAAAAATTTTATATCTGAAAAAAATTTTGTAAAAATTTTGTCAAAATCATATTTCCATAAAAAATTTTCTCATAATTTTATTTCTATAGAAAATGTTGTCAAAATTTTATTTCTGTAGAAAATGTTATCAGTAGAAAATTTTATCAATATTTTATTTCTATTGAACATATTGTCAAAATTTTATTCCTATGAAAATTTTGTCAAAATGTTATTGCTATGGAAAATTTTGTCAAAATGTTATTTCTATAGAAAACTTTGTCAGAATTTTATTTCTGTAAAAGATTTTGTGAAAATTTTTTTTCTGTAGAAAATTTTATCAAAATTTTATTTCTGTAGAAATTTTGTCAAAATGTTATTTCTATTAAAAATGTTGTCAAAATGTTATTTCTATAGAATATTTTATCAATATTTTATTTCTATTGAACATTTTGTCAAAATTTTATTTCTAAGGAAAATTTTGTCAAAATTTTATTTCTAAGGAAAATTTTGTCAAAATGTTATTTCTAAGGAAAATTTTGTCAGAATTGTATTTCTATAAAACATTTTGTCATTTTTATTTTATTTCTATAGAAAACTTTGTCAAAATTTATATTTCTGTATAAAATTTTGACAAAATTTTATTTCTGTAGAAAATTTTGTTCATATCGTATTTCCATAGAAAATTTTGTCAAAGTGTTATTTCTATTAAAAAATTTGTCAAAATTTTATTTCTCTAGAAAATTTTATCAGTATTTTATTTCTAATGAATATTTTGTCAAAATTTTATTTCCAAGGAAATTTTTGTCAAAATTTTATTTCTAAGGAAAATTTTGTCAAAATTTTATTTCCAAGGCAAATTTTGTCAGAATTGTATTTCTATAAAACATTTTGTCAAAATTTTAGTTCTGTAGAAAATTTTGTGAAAATTTTATTTCTGTAGAAAATTTTGTGAAACTTTTATTTCTGTAGAAAATTTTGTGAAAATTGTATTTCGGTAGAAATTTTTGTAAAAATTGTTTTTCTGTTGTAAAAATTTTATTTCTGTAGAAAATTTTGTAAAAATTTTGTCAAAATCATATTTCCATAGAAAATTTTCTCATAATTTTATTTCTATAGAAAATGTTGTCAAAATTTTATTTCTGTAGAAAATGTTATCAATATTTTATTTCTATTGAACATTTTGTCAAAATTTTATTTTTAAAGAAACTTTTGTCAAAATTTTATTTAATTTTTTCAAAATTTTAGTTCTTTAGAAAATGTTGTCAAAATTTTATTTCTGTAGAAAATGTTATCAATATTTTATTTCTATTGAACATTTTGTCAAAATTTTATTTTTAAAGAAAATTTTGTCAAAATTTTATTTAATTTTTTCAAAATTTTAATTCTATAGAAAATTTTGTCAAAATTATATTCCTAAGACAATTTTGTCAAAATTTTATTTCTATAGAAAATTTTGTCAAAATTTTATTTCTATAGAAAATTTTGTCAAAATTTTATTTCTATAGGAGCCACCGTGGTGCAATGGTTAGCATGCCCGCCTTGCATACACAAGGTCGTGGGTTCGATTCCTGCTTCGACCGAACACCAAAAAGTTTTTCAGCGGTGGATTATCCCACCTCAGTAATGCTGGTGACATTTCTGAGGGTTTCAAAGCTTCTCTAAGCGGTTTCACTGCAATGTGGAACGCCGTTCGGACTCGGCTATAAAAAGGAGGTCCCTTGTCATTGAGCTTAACATGGAATCGGGCAGCACTCAGTGATAAGAGAGAAGTTCACCAATGTGGTATCACAATGGACTGAATAGTCAAAGTGAGCCTGAAATATCGGGCTGCCACCTAACCTAACCTAACCTAACCATAAGAAAATATGTCAAAATGTTATCCCTATAAAAATGTTGTCTAAATCTTATTTAAGTTAAGGTTAAGCTACACTTGTAGTTTAGTCAATGCATGGCTTTAAGCTGAGATCAAAAACAAAAATAAATTTTATTTCTATAGAAAATTTTATTAATATTTTATTTCTATTAAACATTTTGTCAAAATTTTGTTTCTAAGGAAAATTTTGTAAAAATTTTATTTCTGTAGAAAATTTTGTCAAAATTTTATTTCTGTAGAAAATTTTGTCAAAATTGTATTTCTATGGAAACTTTTGTCAAAATTTTATTTCTATAGAAAATTTTGTCCAAATTTTATTTGCATAGAAAATGTTGTCAAATTTTTAATTTTATAGAAAATGTTGTCAAAATTTTAATTTTATAGATTTTTTTTTTTTTTCAAAAATTTAGTTCCAGGAAATTTTATCAAAATGTTATTTCTATAGAAAATTTTGTCAAAATGTTATATCTATAGGAAAATAAAGATATAAAAAAATTGTGAAGTACCTTTTATTTGGAGAGGAATATCTACCAAACAGTAAAAAATCGCCCATATTTCGATATAATTCTACCTACTACTACCTACTTTTGCGCCTAGCATATTTTGTAGAGTAAGATTGACACCACAACATATTGAAGTGTCAATCATCTCAAGACAACGCTTCGCCGAAAATGAGCTAAAATACCGCAGAGCCACTTTCGTGCACCATGTGATGGCTTTGTCGGCCGTTTTAAAGCCATAGTTCGTGCGAAATGTAGTCAATTCGAAGTTGTAGAAGGTAATCATAAGAAGTTTTACAATTACCTTATCCTCGGCAATTGTTACCACTATTAAAGTAATTGTGGATGATATTCCTTACTAGAAGTTTGTACGCAATCCATATTGGAGGGTACACAAGATTCGGACTGGCTGAACTTGTCGGCCGTATGTACTCGTTCTTTCTATACTCAAAAAATATATTACATGGGTCTAAAGATTTTGACCTTCTTTAAGGTTTTTGGTTTCTTTAAACTAAGGAAAATTAGCCTTAGTTCAAAGACATACGAGTTTAACTGAGGGACGCAAATTTACAAAATGTGAGTCCTAAATTTAATAAAACAAATTTTTGAACCAAAGATTATAAACTTGTTTTTTATTAATATTTCATTATTTTAAAGAAATTTGTCCTAAATATTATGTAAATTTTGCATCTTAAAATTTATGTTGAGTAATTTTTAATACCACGTAAATATGTTTTTTTATGCACGGTAGAAAGAAAAATACCTGTCCAGTCTAATTGAAATATCGAGAGTATCCATATACGACGATAAAGGGAGATCAATCATGATCCTACATTTTTCAGATATTAGTACATATATTTTAAATCATTTCCCAGGCAAGAATTCTAACCCATATTCATTAGATGAAAACTTTAAAACACATGTTATAAGAAATATGAGTCTATGAGACCCATACGTGTTATAAAGCCCCTAGAGACCAGCAAAGAAAGGATACCCTGCAACTAAATAATATTCCAAATGTCTACTGATTATTTAATCAAAAATATTATCATTTCATATAAGGGAATCATTTAATTAACAAAAGA
Source organism: Haematobia irritans (assembly GCF_050003625.1). NCBI lineage: Eukaryota > Metazoa > Arthropoda > Insecta > Diptera > Muscidae > Haematobia > Haematobia irritans. The sequence continues at coordinate 156,906,184 of NC_134398.1, read as the reverse complement.
CACATATTGTTCATTTGCTCTATCACCCACACATACCCCCTCCCCCAGCCACCATAGGGCCCCAGAAATTATGACCTATGTTCGGAGTGATTGCATAAGGGCCATATCTCATGGAGCCATTAAAAATTAAGTAAGGCAATTTCATCCTCAATGAATTGTGTTGACCCCTCATAGTTGAATTATGTCGTATACGCATAAATTCATCTAATCTGACTAAAGAAGTGCTGCATCTGCTTTGCTCCGTTGCTCTTTCGAAAAGTTGATTATCCTTGTTGCCCAATCCCTAGGGACATTTTGCAAACGGAGGCCAATTCAAGTTTTAAATTAAATTTTCTTTAACTTTTTGAGGGGCCAAGGAGGCTAGAGAGAGCTCCCTCACACACACACACACACACAGCACAGGAGAATGAAAATGAACACAGAGACAGCATACATACTCGTCGTATATATAAAATTACCAATCGCTTAGGTTTGCTCTACTACTTCAAGCTGCCCATCCATCTATAGTTTATGACATTGGCAGTAGACAACAAAGCCATTGAGAATTTAAGAGTGGATACTGTATCCTTATAACTGTATAATGCCAAACTCTCCGTTGATGTTTATGTGTATATCTGTTTGACTTAATGTCTATTCCTGTATGTGTATGTGTGAGTGAGTTTCAAACAAGACATTATGTGAAATTGAAGATTTCAAAATCCCGTGTGAGAGATATTTAAACTATACTCTGCTAAAAGTAGCAAAATTAAAGTCCTAACCCACACACAGACACACATACACATTATCCTACTTGAACTACCACATACTCATATATCAAAAGAAGTAGATATTAGCAATAGAAGAGACAAGTCGCCTATTTTTATGTCTCCTACTAGTAGCAGTTCCTAAAGACTAAAAACCCATATAGGTCTACTTTCGCAAATGGTCTCCAATATAACCAATATTGTTATAACCTCCAGACCCCATAAAGTACGCTTTGGTACATCAGCTTATATCCGGATCAAGGAACCCTGCGACACTAGTCGTGTCCAGAGTGATCTGGTGGTGAGTCTGGCAGGTTGAGCTAAGAAAGCAATAAGGTCACATGTATCATGTGACCACCGTTGCCACTCGACCCAAATTAATCTACCAAAATTTGGAAAAAATTTTACCAAAAAGCTACCAAACAAAATGTTATCGAAATTTTGACAAAATTTTCTATAAAAATAAAATTTTGACAAAATTTTCTATAAAAATAAAATTTTGACAAAATTTTCTATAAAAATAAAATTTTGACAAAATTTTCTATAGAAATAAAATTTTGATAAAATTATCTATAGAAATAACATTTTCACAAAATTTTCTATAAAAATAAAATTTTGACAAAATTTTCTATAAAATTTTAACAAAATTTTCTATAAAAAAAATTTGAAAAAATTGTTAAAAAATAAATCTATATATATAAAATTCAATCTATGTTTGTTTATTTGTTTGTTTGTTTGTTTGTTTGTTTGTATGTTCCGAGTTGGCTCCGAAACGGCTGAACCGATTTACTTGAAACTTTCAGAGATCGTAGGGAGCGTTCATGTGGTGAAAATAGGGTACCTCATTTTTTGACACCTGGTCGCGGAGGGGGACCTCCCCTTTGTCGGACTTTTTGACAATTGGACCAAAGTTGACCGATTTGCTTGAAATTTTCATTGAAGGTTGGGTTTGGTATCTAGACAAAGATCCGCTACTTTATATTTCGATATTTGGTGGCGGAGGGGGGCCTCCCCTTTGTTGGACTTTTTTTAAAGTACAGTGAAAAAACTAAAATTCTCTAAATTATCTGAGATTTACAGAGAACATGCGGTGAGGTTATGGAATTAATATGGGGGTACCTGATGGTTTCATATGTGGACGGGGAGGGGGACCTCCCCCTTGCCCTACTTTTTTAAACTTGGAACAAAATTATGCGATTTGCTTGAAATTTTCATTGAATGTTGGGGTTGGCATCTAGACAAAAATCCGCTACATTATTTTTCGATATTTAGTCGGGGAGGGGGACCACCCCTTTGCCTGACTTTTTTTTAAGTACAGTGAAAACAAAACTAAACTCCCCCGGCTGAAATTTTACGGAAAAATGAGTGAGGTTATGATATTTATATCAGGTACCTAATTTTTTAATAAAAATAAAAATAAATAAAAATAAGTAACTACATACAGAGAAACAATTAAACTTTACCGCGTTACTTGAATTTTACAGAGGACTGGGGAGAGGTTACGATATCAATAGTTGATACCTGATTTTGTGATATTTGGACGGAAGAGAGGCCGCCCCTTTAGGCTTATAATTTGCTTGACATTTTCTGAGACGTTTACAAAAGATCGATTCAAATCTTTTCGAATTTGTTTTCAGCACGAAGGATATGGTTAACTAAGTTAACGCAAAATGTTCCTACAAATAAGCTTCGGAAGGCGCAGCGAAGCGGGCCGGGTTACGCTAGTTTTCCATAAAAATAATTTTTGACAAAATTTTCTATAGAAATAAAATTTTGTAAAATAAGATTTTTTCGTTTGGTACTTTTTTTGGTAAAATTTTCTCAAATTTTTGTAGATTTTTTTTTGGCTCGAGTAGATTTGTTTGACGAGTCCATACTGGCGTTGTATAGTTAACCATTGATCGGTCAAATGTCTTATATGGAGTCAAAAAGGTATCTTTGTCCCCACCCCAAGTGCTCCCGGCAATCAAATGAGGAATCTAATTAGTCGTGGTGAAATTCCTAGTCGATCTAATGATGTCTATCCACCCATTGGTATCTTGAAATTATGCTAGCTCCTCCAAGCAAATTTCATTCGATCCGGTCCATAATTCTTTATAGCTCCCATATAGCTATCGGCTACAAATTTGACTGAATATTTAGCCTCTCGTTGGTACGGGTGGTGGTATCACCATGGAGTAAGAATAGCGGACTGCCACTATACCTAACCTAACCTACTGGATGGCTGATATTTAATGCAACACAGTACAAGGCCATTTTTTATACCCACCACCATAGAATGGTGACGGGGGTATAATAAGTTTGTCATTCCGTTTGTAACACATCGAAATATCGATTTCCGACTATATAAAGTATATATATTCTTGATCCGGGAGAAATTCTAAGACGATATAAGCATGTCCGTCTGTCCGTCTGTCTGTCTGTCTGTCTGTCTGTTGTAATCACGCTACAGTCTTCCATAATGAAGCAATCGTGCTGAAATTTTGCACAAGCTCGTCTTTTGTCTGCAGGTAGATCAAGTTCGAAGATGGGCTATATCAGTCCAGGTTTTGATATAGTCCCCATATAAACCGACTCCCGATTTGGGGTCTTGGGCTTATAGAACTCATAGTTTTTATCCAATTTGCCTGAAATTTGAAATCTGGAGGTATTTTATGACCATAAAGAGGTGTGCCAAAAATGGTGAGTATCGGTTCACGTTTTGGTATAGCCCCCATATAGACCGATCTCCCGATTTTACTTCTTGGGCTTATAGAAACCGCAGTTTTTATTCAATTTATCTGAAATTGGAAATCTAGAGGTATTGTGGGACCACAAATACGTGCGCCAAAAATTTTGAGTATCGGTCCATATTTTGGTATAGCCCCCATATAGACCGATCTCCCGATTTTACTTCTTGGGCTTATAGAAACCGCAGTTTTTATTCAATTTATCTGAAATTGGAAATCTAGAGGTATTGTAGGACCACAAATATGTGTGCCAAAAATTGTGTGTATCGGTCCATATTTTGGTATAGCCCCCATATAGACCGATCTCCCGATTTTACTTCTTGGGCTTATAGAAATCGCAGTTTTTATTAAATTTACCTGAAATTGGAAATATAGAGGTATTGTAGGACCACAAATACGTGTGCCCAAAATTGTGAGTACCCATATAGACCGATCTCCCGATTTGGGGTCTTGGGCTTATAGAAACCGTAGTTTTTATCCAATTGGTCTGAAATTGGAAATCTAGAGGTATTTTAGGACCATAAAGAGGTGTGCCGAAAATGGTGAGTATCGGTCCATATTTTGGTATAACCCCCATATAGATCGATTTCCCAATTTTACTTCTTGGGCTTCTAGAATCCGAAGTTTTTATCCTATTTGCCTGAAATTGGAAATCTAGAGGTATTTTCGGGTCACAAAGAGGTGTGCCGAAAATGGTGAGTATCGGTCCATATTTTAGTATAGCCCCCATAAGAACGATCTCCCGATTTAACTCCTTGGGTTTCTAGAAACCGTAGTTTTTATCTGATATGCCTGAAATTGTAAATATTCTGGTATTTTAGGCTCACAAAAACGTGTATCTGATTAAGTTTTTATCGGCCCATTTGGTAATGCCTCCATATAGACCGACTTCACTTCTTGAGGGTGTAGAAGGCGCACAGATCATGAAAATTGCTTGAAACTCAATGTAAAATTTGCAGATTTTACTTCTACAGATTTAAGATTTCAAATCAAGACGTTATTTTATAATTTTCTTGCACACTTACAAGAGATGTTAATGATTCCTTTAAAACTCAAACAAAAATGGTTCTTATAAATCCAGAATCTGATATAGTCTTCATAGGTGAAATCTTTAAATTTATCTTCGGGAAGTGTCCTCAAGTCCTCAAGCCCTCATGAAATTTCAAAGGAAACCCTAATATTTGGTTCATGGTGGTGGGTATTTAAGATTCGGCCCGGCCGAACTTACTGCTGTATATACTTGTTTTTAATTTTATTGGTCAAAAGGAAATAATGACATAAACAAGGTCAAATTGTATAATCAATTTTGATTTGTTCGATTTAGCTACCTTTACCATCAATTATGACATTCAAGTGTTCGAAAAAGCCATCACATGCTATACTAAAGTAACGCTGCGGTATTTTGGTCCATTACCGGAGAAATTCCATCTTTAGATGATGTACTCTTTGATATTTTTTTAGTGACAACCTTATACTTTAAAATGACCAAGACGTAAAAAAGGAAGATCTGAAGATTTTGATGGCTAAGCTTTCTATATTGTATAACAAATTCAATGAATTCTAATGAATAAAATTTTCTTTTTCTTTTCAGGTAATGATCGTCTAACTAAAATTTTTATGCTATACATTATCGAAGAGAAGTAAGTATTTGTTATAAACCAAAGAAAATAAGAGAATTTGGGAAACGTTTGGCAGTGTCCACAATATGAATTCCTCAAGCTACCTATAATGCAAAAAAATTTATTAAAATTATTGAAAAATTGCATTACGAATTTTCTCTAAGTACTGATTAAATTCAGTTCCGATTTTGCTAAGAGTTACAAATAAGTCAACAAACGAAACACTATTCACAGCCATAATCATAGGATACGGTTTATACAACATTATGATTTCTCCCTAAGGCGACCTATCACAAATAAAACGAAAAAAAAAATACAAGAAATATCTAAGGCATCATCTAGGATAAAAACACAGACATCCACATACACGATATGGAACATACAAACATATAGCCCAGCAGGTAATCAGGTAATAAAGGATATGGTGCTACAGCTCCTTTAGATCAAAAGAGTTAGAATAGATAAGCCAAATTTTTAACCATCGTGTAAAAACTAGAAGTTAGTTAATATGTTATCACAATGGTCTAAATTATCTATGTGACCATGAACTAAAGAGGACAGTCACTTAAACCTAACCTAACTCATGTGGTAGAAATTAATGTTCATGACACCTAGGACAATATATTTTTAAATGTGACACTCAAAAATATACAATCTTAGAACCTTGAAGCCCTGTCATCAATTACACACAATTTTTTTTCTGATTCAATCACAAAATTAATTGATCCAATTAATTTTTTAATTGAAATATCTTCAATCACCTAAATGTATCAATTGCAGTTATAATTGAGCATCAACAAAATATTTGTTAAAAAAAATTATTGATTTTATAAACAAATTTCAATTAGTTTTTTTAATTAATTCAATTAAATTTTAATTGATGTAGATTGCAAAATTCAATTTAATTTTCAATTAAAAACGAAACTAGTTTTAATCACTATACTATATTTCAATTACTTTATATAACTATTTTTAATCCTTTTTAGTGTGATTCAACGTTTATTGTTAAAAAAAAAAAAAAAAAAAAAACAAGTAAGGAAAGTCTAAAATCGGGCGGAGCCGACTATATTATACCCTGCACCACTTTGTAGATCTAAATTTTCGATACCATATCACATCCGTCAAATGTGTAGGGGGCTATATATAAAGGTTTGTCCCAAATACATACATTTAAATATCACTCGATTTGAACAGAATTTGATAGACTTTTACAACATCTATAGACTCAAAATTTAAGTTGGCTAATGCACTAGGGTGGAACACAATTTTAGTAAAAACCAGTAAGGAAAGTCTAAAGTCGGGCGGGGCCGACTATATTATACCCTGCACCACTTTGTAGATCTAAATTTTCGATACCATATCACATCCGTCAAATGTGTTGGGGGCTATATATAAAGGTTTGTCCCAAATACATACATTTAAATATCACTCGATCTGGAAGAATTTGATAGGCTTCTACAAAATCTATAGACTCAAAATTTAAGTCGGCTAATGCACTAGGGTGGAACACAATGTTAGTAAAAAATAAATATGGGAAACGTTTAAATCTGAAGCAATTTTAAGGAAACTTCGCAAAACTTTATTTATGATTTATCGCTCGATATATATGTATTAGAAGTTTAGGAAACTTAGAGTCATTTTCAAAATTAGACTCAAGTCAACTTTTCGACTAAGCAGTGGCGATTTAACAAGGAAAATTTTGGTATTTTGACTATTTTTGTCGAAATCAGAAAAACATATATATGGGAGCTATATCTAAATCAGAACCGATTTCAATCAAATTTGGCACACATGACTATATTACTAATTGTACTCCTAGTGCAAAATTTCAACCAAATTGGGCCAAAACTCTGGCTTCTTGGGCCATGTCAGTCCATATCGGGCGAAAAATATATATGGAAGCTATATCTAAATCTGAACCGATTTCAATCAAATTTGGCACACATGACTATACTACCAATTGTACTCCTTGTGCAAAATTTTACGCTAATCGGGATAAAACTCTGGCTTCTGGGTCCATATAAGTGCATATCGGGCGAAAGATATATATGGGAGTTATATCTAAATCTGAATTGATTTCAACCAAATTTGGCACGCATAGCTACAATGCTAAATCTACTCTCTGTGCAAAATTTCAATCAAATTGGGCCAAAACTCTGGCTTTTAGGACCATATTAGTCCATATAGGGCGAAAGATATATATGGGAGCTATATCTAAATCTGAACTGATTTCAATCAAATTTTGCACACTTGGCTATACTACTAATTGTACTCCTAGTGCAAAATTTCAACTAAATTCGGCCAAAAATCTGGCTTCTGGGGCCATATAAGTCCATATCGGGCGAAAGATATATATGGGAGCTATATCTAAATCTGAACCGATTTCAATCAAATTTTGCATACTTGACTATACAACTAAGTGCTATGTTTGTACAAAATTTCAAGCAAATCGGTATAAAACTCTGGCTGCTGGGTCCATATTAGTGCTTATCGGGCGAAAGATATATATGGGAGCTATATCTAAATCTGAACCGATTTCTTCCAAAGTCAATAGGGTTCTCTTCTGACCCAAATTAGGCACATGTGCCAAATTTGAAGGCGATTGGACTTAAATTGCGACCTAGACTTTGCTCACAAAAATGTGTTCACAGACAGACGGACGGACGGATGGACAGACGGATGGACAGACGGATGGACAGACGGACATGGTTATATCGACTCAGGGACCCACCTTGAGCATTATTGCCAAAGTCACCATGTGTCTATCTCGTCTCCTTCTGGGTGTTACAAACATATGCACTAACTTATAACACCCTGTTCCACAGTGTGGCGCAGGGTATAATTAAATAAAATTTTAAAAGAATATCTAAAACTTTTTACTGACTTACTCTTCCGAATTTGATTAAAAAGTTAATTGTAGCAATTAATTTTTTAATTGAACATTTAAAAATTTTAATCATTGACTTAACTGCCTTAATTTTTCTAATTTGATTAAAATATTAATAGTATCAATTAAAAAGTTTTCAACTTCAATCAACTTTTTAATTGGGAATATTTTGGTGACACTTTTTTTTCTGTGTATGAATAAAAACGCCTCCGAATATGTTCCCCACTGGATACCGATTACAAAATAAGATACAACCGTAGATACAAATATGCTAGCAAAACGACACAATAGCCCCAAATCGTAAATCGAGTCAACAAAAAAACAACACCGGAGGAAACGGTAGATATACGGATTGTTTTACTTCAATTCGGTTTTGACAATAACTCCTCTGCCCTACCCCATAATCAGGTGCGACAGGTTTCCATGTTAAACATTTCTATTTCTTATGAGGACATAACTTAAACCGACCCTATGACCCGAACCATACATAATAAGGATCTATATACACACACGGACAACGATACATTCAGGCAAACATTAAATGTATAGGTGAAGAGGACCCGAGGGATCTAGAGGATTTGATAACATGTGTATATTGTTGCCAAAGTTGTTGTTACTGCTGCTGCTGATACTGCTGCTACTCTGGCTGGCTACTCTTGTTGTTGCAGCTTAAGCTGGCCATAAAACCAACTAACTAGGATTTAAATACCTACTCCAGCTTTTAATCATGTTTTCTTCTCTATGCCCATGTTCTCATGTTCTCACCTTGTTTCAGTTTACTTCGATGTTAGCCACAACCACACCTCCACCTCCTCCCCCACCATAAACTATAATGGCCTTTAATTTTTCTTCCGCTCTTCCTCTCCATTTACTCTGTTTGTTTTAATTCTAAATAACGTGTTTATGTATTTAATAAGATTATAAGTATGTGTGACCTCTACATAAGGCAGTGTCTCATGAGAATATTTGTTGTGGGTGGAAACGAGCATGAGAAAGGGAGGGAGAAAGAGAGCAGGGTAGTAGAAAAAAGGGCGAGTGTAATGTCTCAGTTCATATTGCTTATTTTCATATGACCAATATATCTAGCATACTTTTATGGACTACTAAGTTTGCTCATTTGTATATTTTATGGGGATGGGAGCATAATGATAAGAATGAAAAGTTTTCGAGATTTTCAAGGATGGCTAAATCATATAAAATTTATGACTTAAATCCAAGGTACGAGATTGATTTCAAAACTGCTATATAAGCGAGAGTATTACTTGTGAACAACTGAATTGTCGAAAGAGAACAATTTTTCTCGAATCTAAGAAAATTTCTTACCTTATAAACCCATTGCTGATATATTTGCTAAATACGAGAGACATATGTCTAGAATCATAATATAGAAATGCTTAAAAGACAAGTGATTTGAACCCCTCAATTTGTGATCTGGAAGTAATACAATTTTGATAATTTCCAATGAATTTATAAGGGCTTATCATAGGGCAGAGGTACTCCGTTTTTGGACACTTCTTGCTCATAGGTTAATTACAACGACTTTTTTACATCCTCCACCAGAGGATGGAAAGGTATACTGACATAGTCATTCCATTTGTAACACATCGAAATATTGGTCTCAGACCATGATAAAGTTTACACTTTTGTGCTTTTTTTTACATATTTCAACTGCCAAAAGCACCGTGGCACGATCGCGAGCTATTTGGTACTTTTTCATCACAATTACTCTATATAGAGTTATTCTGTCCTAATGTGAACGTTTCTCAGATAACAACTGAACTCTAAAAATTATAAATAGCGGACATTGAAGAAATAAACATACTCCAAAATGAGAATATTTTAGTTTTTATTACAGGATCTCAACATTTTTGAGAGGAATATTGTCTATACCACATTCGTCTGTAAATGTGAAACGTGAAATGTGATTTTTTTCCGCTACACCGAGGAACAGATTATAATAAAATAGTGTATATATTTGAAACGCCCAGAAGGAGACGAAATACACACATGGCGCCTTTAGCATTAACGCTTAAAGCCGGCCCCTGAGCCGGTTGCCACAGTTGGTAAAATTCTACAAAAAATTTTAATTTTTAGATTTTGGTACACTCAAACAAAAGTGAACTCTCTATTTCACAAAGCCAATTTAACTTTATTTTACTTCATGGAATTATTATATTTTGAAAAAGTTTCCTTTACTCTAATAACTTTTTGCATACCTTAGTTAAATTAACTAAAAACGGGAAAAATATACTTAATTTAAGCATAAAAATTTACTAAATTCGTATTTCTCACAACATAGTTCATTATCTCTTTAAATTTGTAAATTTTACTAGAAATGCGTTCATCGTGAACTTCGTACGTCACTAAAGACATTCTTGCAATTTTGAACTCCAATTTTTTCATTCAAACTAAAAAAATTTTTAACAAGTGAAAAAACTTAATTTTGTCTAATAAATTTTCTTGAATTTGTCTAAAAATATTTATTTATTTTTGTGATATCGGTGGGATGCCAGCGTTTGTAATACTGTTTAGTTAAAATTTTCTAAAAATATTAAAAATTTTCTAAAATTAATCGAAAGCTTTCTTAGCTGGTGGGTTCACTGTTTTTTCAGTGTAGATTTTGCAAGGAGGTGCTTCTAAATTTTCTCTTGAAATAAACTTCAAAATTCTGTATACAAATAAAATTTTGTCAAAATTTTCTATAGAAACAACATTTTTTTTCAAAATTTTCCATAGAAATAAAAATTCGGTGAAATTTTCAATAGAAATAAAAATTTTACAAAATTTTCAATAGAAATAAATTTTGACAAAATTTTTATTAGAAATAAAATTTAGAACAAAGTTTTCTATAAGAATAAAAGTTTTCCTATCGAAATAAAATTTATAGAATAAAAATAGAAATTTTCTATGGAAATAAAATTTTAAAAAAATTTTCTGTAGAAATAAATTGTTGACAAAATTACCTATAGAAATAAAATTTTTCAAAAAAAAAAATTGACAAAATTTTCTATAGAAAGGAAAAGAGATATGTTTGTTTTGAATTTATTTCGGCATAAGCCGGCTATCAATGTAAAGCCTTTTTTCGGAGGGTTCAAGTGTGGTTTATTGTTGGGTTTAATGAACTGCCTGAATTTATTCTGATAATTGGTTGATAGTTTTGCTGCAAGTAGAGGATGATGATGAGGAATGTGGTAATTCCGAAACGTGCGTCCATCCAACCATCTTGCAGTCTATAGGGCTTTGCCCATATAAATTTGACAAGCTTTCTTTTTCTCTGTTGGTTAAGCTACACTTGTAGTTTAGTCAATGTATGGTTTTAAGCTGCAATAAAAAGCAACAACAAATAAAATTTTGATAAAATTTTCTATAGAAATCAAATTTTGACAAAATTTTCTATAGAAATAAAATTTTGACAAAATTTTCTATAGTAATAAAATTTTGACAAAATTTTCTATAGAAATAAAATTTTGAAAAAATTTTCTATAGAAATAAAATTTTGACAAAATTTTCAATAAGAATAAAATTTTTCCTATCGAAATAAAATTTTGACAATCTTTCCTATAGAATAAAAATAAAAATTTTCTATAGAAATAAAATTTTGACAAACTTTTCTATAGAAATGAAATTTTGACAAAATTTTTTATAGAAATAAAATTTTTCAAAAAAAAAATCTATAGAAATAAAATTTTGACAAAATGCTCTATAGAAATAAAATTTTGACAAAATTTTTTATAGAAATAAAATTTTGACAAAATTTTCTATAGAAATAAAATTTTGACAAAATTTTCTATAAGAATAAAATTTTTCCTATCGAAATAAAATTTTGACAAAATTTAGTATAGAACAAAAATAAAAATTTTCTATGGAAATAAAATTTTAAAAAAATTTTCTTTAGAAATAAATTGTTGACAAAATTTTCTATAGAAATAAAATTTTTCAAAAAAATATCTATAGAAATATAATTTTGACCAAATTTTCTATAGAAATAAAATTTTTCAAAAAAATATCTATAGAAATATAATTTTGACCAAATTTTCTATAGAAATAAAATTTTGATAAAATTTTCTACAGAAATAAAATTTTGACAAAATTTTCTATAGAAATAAAATTTGACAAATTTTTCTATAAGAATACAATTTTTCCTATCGAAATAAAATTTTGACAAACTTTCCTATAGAATAAAAATAAAAATTTTCTATAGAAATAAAATTTTGACATCCTTTCTATAGAAATAAAATTTTGACAAACTTTTCTATAGAAATAAAATTTTGACAAAATTTTCTATAAGAATAAAGTTTTTTCCAATCCAAATAAAATTTTGGCAAACTTTCCTATCGAATAAAAATAAAAATTTTCTATGGAAATAAAATTTTCAAAAAATTTTCTGTAGAAATAAATTGTTGTCAAAATTTTCTATAAAAATAAAATTTTCCAAAAAAATTCTACAGAAATAAAATTTTGACAAAATTTCCTATAGAAATAAAATTTTCTATAGAAATAAACCATCACCATTTAACCATCTTGCAGTCTATAGGGCTTTGCCCATATAAATTTGACAAGCATTCTTTTTCTCTGTTGGTTAAGCTACACTTGTAGTTTTGTCAATGTATGGTTTTAAGCTGCAATAAAAAGCAACAACAAATAAAATTTTGATAAAATTTTCTATAGAAGTCAAATTTTCATAAAATTTTCTATAGAAATCAAATTTTGACAAAATTTTCTATAGAAATAAAATTTTGACAAAATTTTCTATAGTAATAAAATTTTGACAAAATTTTCTATAGAAATAAAATTTTGACAAAATTTTCAATAAGATTAAAATTTTTCCTATCGAAATAAAATTTTGACAAACTTTCCTATAGAATAAAAATAAAAATTTTCTATAGAAATAAAATTTTGACAAACTTTTCTATAGAAATAAAATTTTGACAAAATTTTCAATAAGATTAAAATTTTTCCTATCGAAATAAAATTTTGACAAACTTTCCTATAGAATAAAAATAAAAATTTTCTATAGAAATAAAATTTTGACAAACTTTTCTATAGAAATAAAATTTTGACAAAATTTTCTATAGAAATAAAATTTTTCAAAAAAAAATCTATAGAAATAAAATTTTGACAAAATTTTCTATAGAAATAAAATTTTGACAAAATTTTCTATAAGAATAAAATTTTTCCCATCGAAATAAAATTTTGACAAAATTTAGTATAGAACAAAAAAAAAATTTTCTATGGAAATAAAATTAAAAAAAAAAAATTCTGTAGAAATAAATTGTTGACAAAATTTTCCATAGAAATAAAATTTTTCACAAAAATATCTATAGAAATATAATTTTGACAAAATTTTCTATAGAAATAAAATTTTGATAAAATTTTCTACAGAAATAAAATTTTGACCAAATTTTCTATAGAAATAAAATTTGACAAATTTTTCTATAAGAATACAATTTTTCCTATCGAAATAAGATTTTGGCAAAATTTTCTATAGAAATAAAATTTTGACAAACTTTTCTATAGAAATAAAATTTTGACAAAATTTTCTATAAGAATAAAGTTTTTCCAATCTAAATAAAATTTTGGCAAACTTTCCTATCGAATAAAAATAAAAATTTTCTATGGAAATAAAATTTTCAAAAAATTTTCTGTAGAAATAAATTGTTGTCAAAATTTTCTATAGAAATAAAATCTTCCAAAAAAAAACTACAGAAATAAAATTTTGACAAAATTTTCTATAGAAATAAAATTTTGATAAAATTTTCTATAGAAATAAAATTTTCTATGGAAATAAAATGTTGACAAAATTTTCTATGGAAATAAAATTTTGCCACAATTTGCTATAAAAATGAAATTTTTACAAAACTTTCTATAGAAATAAAATTTTTATAAAATTTTCGCAGAAATACCATTTTTACAAAATTTGTGAAATAAAACTTTGCAAAATAAGATTTTTTTTAGAAAATCTAAACAATAATTTGATATTATGTAATTTTAGCACCTTTTGGATTCGAAAAGTACATTTTTAATATATTTTTAGTACTTTTTCGTCAACATCATTTGTCATCCTTGTCTCAGACCCCACAGAATATATACATATTTGTGATCATGGTGAATATCTGAGTAAATCTAGCGATGACCGTCCGTCGGCAAGTCGAAGTCGCGCTAACTTCCGAACGATTTTAAAATTAGTACAAGTAGCGCTTATTTATATAGGATGGATGGTATCGCAAATGAGCCGTGTGGGGTCTCTTTTAACTATAGTCTCCGATACTCAGATTTGACATCGTGAGCCTTTTAGAAGAGCAACTTTCATCTGATCCGTTTGAAAGTAGTATATGTTCTCTACTTAATGTCACCAGAAGCCTATAGAGGTTCAGATAAAAGGCGTAGTCGCCATGGCTGCTATGATATTAAAGAGTGGTCGGAAAATAAAAAACATGGCGAACCATCAAAGCATAATAGATTAGACAATAGATGAAATGGCGGATGCCTCAGAAATCCATGATCGTATACTTGTGGAGGCCAAAGCTGCCGAAAGTACAATCGTGCAGGCAGAAACGGCAAACGGTTGATGTATGATCAACTTTGATTAACTGTATGCAGTGATACACAGAAATATTACCACTATTACCGAGGGAATGAAGCACTTATTGGAGATTCTCAAATTTTAAAATTTAACACTCCACCCCTCTCTCTCTCTCTCTTTCTCTTTTGCAAAACTGCCATGGTATCACCGAGATGATGGGTAAAATATTGTCGTTGCCAAAGTAGAAATTATACCATATCCATAGAATTTAATCCTTTTCTTTTTAAATATTTCATTATTTAAAATTAAATTCCTTTAAATCCATAATAAATCCATTCCAAATTCAAAAAAAAATACACAAACAAGTGTCCTTGTTTATGGGTATGCATTTTACTCAACCAAATAAACACAATCAGTATGCTGTAGTGGTATATATTTGAAACGCCCAGAAGGAGACGAAATACACACATGGCGCCTTTAGCATTAACGCTTAAAGCCGGCCCCTGAGCCGGTTGCCACAGTTGGTAAAATTCTACAAAAAATTTTAATTTTTAGATTTTGGTACACTCAAACAAAAGTGAACTCTCTATTTCACAAAGCCAATTTAACTTTATTTTACTTCATGGAATTATTATATTTTGAAAAAGTTTCCTTTACTCTAATAACTTTTTGCATACCTTAGTTAAATTAACTAAAAACGGGAAAAATATACTTAATTTAAGCATAAAAATTTACTAAATTCGTATTTCTCACAACATAGTTCATTATCTCTTTAAATTTGTAAATTTTACTAGAAATGCGTTCATCGTGAACTTCGTACGTCACTAAAGACATTCTTGCAATTTTGAACTCCAATTTTTTCATTCAAACTAAAAAAATTTTTAACAAGTGAAAAAACTTAATTTTGTCTAATAAATTTTCTTGAATTTGTCTAAAAATATTTATTTATTTTTGTGATATCGGTGGGATGCCAGCGTTTGTAATACTGTTTAGTTAAAATTTTCTAAAAATATTAAAAATTTTCTAAAATTAATCGAAAGCTTTCTTAGCTGGTGGGTTCACTGTTTTTTCAGTGTAGATTTTGCAAGGAGGTGCTTCTAAATTTTCTCTTGAAATAAACTTCAAAATTCTGTATACAAATAAAATTTTGTCAAAATTTTCTATAGAAACAACATTTTTTTTCAAAATTTTCCATAGAAATAAAAATTCGGTGAAATTTTCAATAGAAATAAAAATTTTACAAAATTTTCAATAGAAATAAATTTTGACAAAATTTTTATTAGAAATAAAATTTAGAACAAAGTTTTCTATAAGAATAAAAGTTTTCCTATCGAAATAAAATTTATAGAATAAAAATAGAAATTTTCTATGGAAATAAAATTTTAAAAAAATTTTCTGTAGAAATAAATTGTTGACAAAATTACCTATAGAAATAAAATTTTTCAAAAAAAAAAATTGACAAAATTTTCTATAGAAAGGAAAAGAGATATGTTTGTTTTGAATTTATTTCGGCATAAGCCGGCTATCAATGTAAAGCCTTTTTTCGGAGGGTTCAAGTGTGGTTTATTGTTGGGTTTAATGAACTGCCTGAATTTATTCTGATAATTGGTTGATAGTTTTGCTGCAAGTAGAGGATGATGATGAGGAATGTGGTAATTCCGAAACGTGCGTCCATCCAACCATCTTGCAGTCTATAGGGCTTTGCCCATATAAATTTGACAAGCTTTCTTTTTCTCTGTTGGTTAAGCTACACTTGTAGTTTAGTCAATGTATGGTTTTAAGCTGCAATAAAAAGCAACAACAAATAAAATTTTGATAAAATTTTCTATAGAAATCAAATTTTGACAAAATTTTCTATAGAAATAAAATTTTGACAAAATTTTCTATAGTAATAAAATTTTGACAAAATTTTCTATAGAAATAAAATTTTGAAAAAATTTTCTATAGAAATAAAATTTTGACAAAATTTTCAATAAGAATAAAATTTTTCCTATCGAAATAAAATTTTGACAATCTTTCCTATAGAATAAAAATAAAAATTTTCTATAGAAATAAAATTTTGACAAACTTTTCTATAGAAATGAAATTTTGACAAAATTTTTTATAGAAATAAAATTTTTCAAAAAAAAAATCTATAGAAATAAAATTTTGACAAAATGCTCTATAGAAATAAAATTTTGACAAAATTTTTTATAGAAATAAAATTTTGACAAAATTTTCTATAGAAATAAAATTTTGACAAAATTTTCTATAAGAATAAAATTTTTCCTATCGAAATAAAATTTTGACAAAATTTAGTATAGAACAAAAATAAAAATTTTCTATGGAAATAAAATTTTAAAAAAATTTTCTTTAGAAATAAATTGTTGACAAAATTTTCTATAGAAATAAAATTTTTCAAAAAAATATCTATAGAAATATAATTTTGACCAAATTTTCTATAGAAATAAAATTTTTCAAAAAAATATCTATAGAAATATAATTTTGACCAAATTTTCTATAGAAATAAAATTTTGATAAAATTTTCTACAGAAATAAAATTTTGACAAAATTTTCTATAGAAATAAAATTTCCCAAATTTTTCTATAAGAATACAATTTTTCCTATCGAAATAAAATTTTGACAAACTTTCCTATAGAATAAAAATAAAAATTTTCTATAGAAATAAAATTTTGACATCCTTTCTATAGAAATAAAATTTTGACAAACTTTTCTATAGAAATAAAATTTTGACAAAATTTTCTATAAGAATAAAGTTTTTTCCAATCCAAATAAAATTTTGGCAAACTTTCCTATCGAATAAAAATAAAAATTTTCTATGGAAATAAAATTTTCAAAAAATTTTCTGTAGAAATAAATTGTTGTCAAAATTTTCTATAAAAATAAAATTTTCCAAAAAAATTCTACAGAAATAAAATTTTGACAAAATTTCCTATAGAAATAAAATTTTCTATAGAAATAAACCATCACCATTTAACCATCTTGCAGTCTATAGGGCTTTGCCCATATAAATTTGACAAGCATTCTTTTTCTCTGTTGGTTAAGCTACACTTGTAGTTTTGTCAATGTATGGTTTTAAGCTGCAATAAAAAGCAACAACAAATAAAATTTTGATAAAATTTTCTATAGAAGTCAAATTTTCATAAAATTTTCTATAGAAATCAAATTTTGACAAAATTTTCTATAGAAATAAAATTTTGACAAAATTTTCTATAGTAATAAAATTTTGACAAAATTTTCTATAGAAATAAAATTTTGACAAAATTTTCAATAAGATTAAAATTTTTCCTATCGAAATAAAATTTTGACAAACTTTCCTATAGAATAAAAATAAAAATTTTCTATAGAAATAAAATTTTGACAAACTTTTCTATAGAAATAAAATTTTGACAAAATTTTCAATAAGATTAAAATTTTTCCTATCGAAATAAAATTTTGACAAACTTTCCTATAGAATAAAAATAAAAATTTTCTATAGAAATAAAATTTTGACAAACTTTTCTATAGAAATAAAATTTTGACAAAATTTTCTATAGAAATAAAATTTTTCAAAAAAAAATCTATAGAAATAAAATTTTGACAAAATTTTCTATAGAAATAAAATTTTGACAAAATTTTCTATAAGAATAAAATTTTTCCCATCGAAATAAAATTTTGACAAAATTTAGTATAGAACAAAAAAAAAATTTTCTATGGAAATAAAATTAAAAAAAAAAAATTCTGTAGAAATAAATTGTTGACAAAATTTTCCATAGAAATAAAATTTTTCACAAAAATATCTATAGAAATATAATTTTGACAAAATTTTCTATAGAAATAAAATTTTGATAAAATTTTCTACAGAAATAAAATTTTGACCAAATTTTCTATAGAAATAAAATTTGACAAATTTTTCTATAAGAATACAATTTTTCCTATCGAAATAAGATTTTGGCAAAATTTTCTATAGAAATAAAATTTTGACAAACTTTTCTATAGAAATAAAATTTTGACAAAATTTTCTATAAGAATAAAGTTTTTCCAATCTAAATAAAATTTTGGCAAACTTTCCTATCGAATAAAAATAAAAATTTTCTATGGAAATAAAATTTTCAAAAAATTTTCTGTAGAAATAAATTGTTGTCAAAATTTTCTATAGAAATAAAATCTTCCAAAAAAAAACTACAGAAATAAAATTTTGACAAAATTTTCTATAGAAATAAAATTTTGATAAAATTTTCTATAGAAATAAAATTTTCTATGGAAATAAAATGTTGACAAAATTTTCTATGGAAATAAAATTTTGCCACAATTTGCTATAAAAATGAAATTTTTACAAAACTTTCTATAGAAATAAAATTTTTATAAAATTTTCGCAGAAATACCATTTTTACAAAATTTGTGAAATAAAACTTTGCAAAATAAGATTTTTTTTAGAAAATCTAAACAATAATTTGATATTATGTAATTTTAGCACCTTTTGGATTCGAAAAGTACATTTTTAATATATTTTTAGTACTTTTTCGTCAACATCATTTGTCATCCTTGTCTCAGACCCCACAGAATATATACATATTTGTGATCATGGTGAATATCTGAGTAAATCTAGCGATGACCGTCCGTCGGCAAGTCGAAGTCGCGCTAACTTCCGAACGATTTTAAAATTAGTACAAGTAGCGCTTATTTATATAGGATGGATGGTATCGCAAATGAGCCGTGTGGGGTCTCTTTTAACTATAGTCTCCGATACTCAGATTTGACATCGTGAGCCTTTTAGAAGAGCAACTTTCATCTGATCCGTTTGAAAGTAGTATATGTTCTCTACTTAATGTCACCAGAAGCCTATAGAGGTTCAGATAAAAGGCGTAGTCGCCATGGCTGCTATGATATTAAAGAGTGGTCGGAAAATAAAAAACATGGCGAACCATCAAAGCATAATAGATTAGACAATAGATGAAATGGCGGATGCCTCAGAAATCCATGATCGTATACTTGTGGAGGCCAAAGCTGCCGAAAGTACAATCGTGCAGGCAGAAACGGCAAACGGTTGATGTATGATCAACTTTGATTAACTGTATGCAGTGATACACAGAAATATTACCACTATTACCGAGGGAATGAAGCACTTATTGGAGATTCTCAAATTTTAAAATTTAACACTCCACCCCTCTCTCTCTCTCTCTTTCTCTTTTGCAAAACTGCCATGGTATCACCGAGATGATGGGTAAAATATTGTCGTTGCCAAAGTAGAAATTATACCATATCCATAGAATTTAATCCTTTTCTTTTTAAATATTTCATTATTTAAAATTAAATTCCTTTAAATCCATAATAAATCCATTCCAAATTCAAAAAAAAATACACAAACAAGTGTCCTTGTTTATGGGTATGCATTTTACTCAACCAAATAAACACAATCAGTATGCTGGGGGGGCGGAATGCGGTGAGTTTCCTTTATGCAAAACTAAGTCTCCTGGTCTGTAATAGTTTTCAACCAAGCGTATGTGGGTTTATAGGTCACAGCTAATTTCCCATTTTCTACTGCTACTGCTACTACTGCTACTGGTCGTCCATTCGTTGGAAAATAAAGTTGTTAGGCTTTTGTTGCGATAACCCCAGTTGGCCTGTGGGCTAACTAAAAATTCCCATAAATCTAAAACTAAATTAAAAAGCTGTTTAATAATGTAAAGTTAATGCAAAAATTTCCGTTTCCCTCGACCATTGCATATACGCAGACAATAGGGATTATTAGTTCCAAATGAATCGTTTTGTAGTGGTATTACTGTGATAAAATGTATGCACATATTTTATTACGTATGTATATACATTTAAATTTAAATTCTAAAAATTTTTAATATTCCAACAATTATAAGGTTTCAGAGAACAAATTAATAAGAGTTATATTGTTTATTTAATAGGAAACAGGAAGCACATAAACAAATTATCCGTACAATCTAATGAAAATCTTTAGAGATTAACATACTGAAAAAAAACAATTTAAAATAAATACTAACTAATAAGAAAAATCTAATAATTTTACACTCTACATCACTATGCATGCCACACAAATTTTAATAAAAGGTAGCACAAAGAGTGTCAGCCTTTCTCGCAACCAAAAAGGAATTTAAAAAATATATAGTTTTAATAAATCCCATATTTTTGCATAAAATTTAAAAATTTAATTAACATAGTTCCACCTAATGAAGAAATGCTTTACTCCGGCACACAATTTTAGACAAACGTAATTTCCCTTTGTTATAAAAGGTTTTCCTTAAGAGAAAATAATCCCGTATTTATGGCAAGAGACGCAATGATTGTCTCTAAAATTTTTTAGTTGCTTTAAAATAATACTTTTGGTCATCAAAAGAAAATTTCGTTTGTCTAAATTTCGTTCCTGTCTCTCTTCTTTCTGTTTAGAACCCTCAGATCTATGTCAAATGTGCATCACTTCGTTGGATAATTTATTGCCAAAAATTCACTTTTCAAACATTCGATTTTTACAAGCATTGCTCCGAGAAAACTATTTTTCAACAGAAAATTTGTTCGCCACGAGTAGGAACGAGAGGTAGTCACTTGGTGCTAGGTCTCAAGATAGCCGCTTCGAGACGAATGCTTCGTTCAGTCGGCCACTTTGCTGTGCTTAGTATGCATTTTTTTCTGCAAAACAAATGTTTTATAATTATATTTTTGAGGTATATTTTTGCAATATTACATTATGATATCCTATTATGATATCTCCTATTATTTAGCAAAATGGCGATATTTCTATAGAAAATTTTGTTAAAATTTTATTTTTGTAGAAAATTTTGTCAAAATGTTTACTTCTATAGAAAATTTTTCCAACATTTCTATAGAAAATTTTGTCAAAATTTTATTTTTATAAAAATTTTGTCAAAACGTTATTTCTATTAATAATTTTTTCAAAAATTTTTACTTCTATAAAAAATGTTGTCAAAATTCTTACTTTTATAAAAATGCTCTCAAAATTTTATTCTTATAGAATATTTTGTCAAAATGTTATTTCTATAGAAAATTTTGTCAAAATTATTTATTTCTATAGAAAATTTTGTCAAAATTTTATTTCTATAGAAAATTTTATCAAAATTTTATTTCTATAGAAAATTTTGTCAAAATGTTGTTTCTATGGAAAATTTTGTCAAAATTTTATTTCTATGGAAAATTTTGTCAAAATTGTATTTCATTCGTTTTGTTTGTTATTGTTGGCTTCTCTTCAATCGTTATTGTTGTTTTTTTTGTTTTTTGATCTCAGCTTAAAGCCATGCATTGACTAAACTACAAGTGTAGCTTAACCAACAGAGGAAAAGTATGCTTGTCAAATTTATTTGGGCAAAGTCCTATAGACTGCAAGATGGTTGGATGTACAGCTGTTTCGGAATTACCACATTCCTCATCAGCATCCTCTACTTGCAGCAAAACTATCAACCAATTATCAGAATAAATTCGGGTAATTCACTCAACCCAACGTGAACTACACTTGAACCTCCCGAAAAAGGGTTTGATAGTCGGCTACTGCCTAAACAAATTTGCCAGCATATCTCTTTTCCTTTGCCAAACTCAAATCATCGATTTGTACACCCTCAAAAAAAATCGCTTCTTTAACATATGTTCCAAACATATTTTGCAGGAAGCACATATATTATTGCATACTGCCGAAACATTAATATGTTTGTTTTATGTGAACATATTATATGTTTGGAAGCATTTTGAGCCAAAAATATTATATGCTTGGAAGAATTTTTCCCAAACACGATTGTGCTCATTCCCTAACATACTCGTAATTTTCACTTCCACGAATTTTTTAGTTATTGGCACCTTTCTCTGTAATACAAATAATGTTGAAGAAATTATTCACTTTTATAAATTTTTTAAATTTTACCTTTCGCCTGCACGGAGAATCGAACCGGGGACCATACAGTTTGTAAGCCAACACACTATCCACTGGGCTACGTAGCTGTTATAGTCACCAGTAGATAATTATCGTTTTAAGTTACATTTATATAGCATAGTTTGCAGCGCCCACGAGCCTATGCAAACATAACATTATTTAACAGAAACATACATTTGTTTGCCACGTGGAGCAGTGGTTAGCATGTCTGCCTTGCATGCAAAGGGTCGTGGGTTCAATCCCTGCTCCGACCGAACATTTTTTTTTTTTTTTTTTTTTTTAATTTACACATTTATATTTATACTATATTAATTTTTTTTAAATGAAACTTCGAAATGTGCGTTATTAAAGATTTATAGTCAGTAACAGTGCTTGATATAAACGAAATTGACTGATTTTTGGATAAAATATTATTTTTTATTGCAAAAATAACAATCTTGTAATAAAAAACTGTTTTTGTACAAAACTTTAAAATTTGGAAGGAATTCAAAAACTAACAAAAGAAGAACGTGGAGTCGAGTATAAACATACATACATAATTTTATAATATAAACATAAATTTATTTAGGAGTGAACAGTTTTTTACTAGCATTTAACACCATCGCTCTAAAATGCCTTTTATTTTTCTTTAATAATTCATTTTAAAGAAAATAAACTTTTTAAATTGTTTTAGCTGTAAAACTCGAACTTAATGCCCGCTTTTATATTTGATGGTGTCCGTCAACTCCTCGTGGACTACTTTTTAATAAAGAGGAACTAAAGTTTGTTTTTTACATTTTACTGTGTAATTTTTCACTATTTCCTCCTTATTTCAGTTTACTGTCCCAACTCTAAAAAGAGTATAGTGGCCTTTCGTTATTTTTATGAAGACCCCTGATTTCTTTTAACGAACCAAGAAAAAAATTGTGCCCATAATGCCAAAATGATAAACAAAACACATGTCCACATACATAAAATGCTGCTCTCAAGGCGAAAACATAAGCTGTTTGTTTTTCAAATGTCTATTCTCTTGGTTCCGAATGTATATTCTCTTTATTCAAATTAAATAATATTTAGACTTAAACATATCAAATTTTTGGCCTTATCATAAAACAGTTTTCCGAAACAACATACAAGCGGCTTCACAGAAATTGTTCTCTTTTGACTCTTTTGCTGTGTTATATTGATATCTTTCGTCAACTCTCCCGGTTTCCATCACTATTTCTCTCTATACTCTCTCTGTCGCTTTGAATAAAATATCACAACATATGTATGTTTAGTCGAAATTTGTAAATTTATGTATGTTTGTATTCACACATATGATTTTTATGAAACATTCATGCCCCAAACATAATATATTCTAACATATTAACATAGATGTCCCAAACATTTAGTGTTAGTTCAGGAACATTACATGTTCGCACTTAAATATATTGTGGTTTAAAATCGTGCCCGAAACACATTTTGTTTATATCGGAACATATGAAAAACATATTTTTCTAACAGTGTATGTATTTGGCTGGGTTTGTTTTTGAGCGTGCTTCCTCTATCTTCATTCGTTTTGTTTGTTATTGTTGGCTTCTCTTCAATCGTTATTGTTGTTTCTTTTTTTGATCTCAGCTTAAAGCCATGTATTGACTAAACTACAAGTGTAGCTTAACCAACAGAGGAAAAGTATGCTTGTCAAATTTATTTGGGCAAAGCCCTATAGACTGCAAGATGGTTGGATGTACAGCTGTTTCGGAATTACCACATTCCTCATCAGCATCCTCTACTTGCAGCAAAACTATCAACCAATTATCAGAATAAATTCGGGTAATTCACTCAACCCAACGTGAACTACACTTGAAGTGAATTACCCGAATTTATTCTGATAATTGGTTGATAGTTTTGCTGCAAGTAGAGGATGCTGATGAGGAATGTGGTAATTCCGAAACAGCTGTACATCCAACCATCTTGCAGTCTATAGGGCTTTGCCCAAATAAATTTGACAAGCATACTTTTCCTCTGTTGGTTAAGCTACACTTGTAGTTTAGTCAATACATGGCTTTAAGCTGAGATCAAAAAAAGAAACAACAATAAAATTTTATATCTATAGAAAATTTTATCCAAATTTTATTTCTGTAGAAAATTTTGTAAAAATTTTATTTCTATACAGAATTTTTATTTCTATAGATTTTTTTTTTCAAAATGCATACTTCTATAGAACATTTTGACTTCTATAGAAATTTTGTCAAAATTTTATTTCCATAGAAAATTTTGTCAAAATATTATTTCTATAGAAAATTTTGTCAATTTTTTTTTTTTTTTAGAAAAGTTTGTCAAAATTTTATTTCTATAGAAAATTTTGACAAAAATTTTACTTGTATATTGAACAATTTATCAAACTTTTACTTCTACAGAAAATTTTGTCAAAAACCCTACGGGAAATTGGTGTAAATCGCCATTAACGGACCTATCACAGGACTGGTACCGGTGATCCAGTTTGTCGCAGTTTTGAAATAGTGATAATTTAATGATTTCCATACTTGCTTTATATAAAAATCTTATTGGATCTACACATTTAGTGAAGTAGAATTACCAGAATAACCTATTGTTCAATATTTTTCAAAAGTTTTTCATTTCTGGTGTGATCGGATAACCAAACTGAAACAGATTTCTAAGACCTTGTCCGAGACTGGTTCATGAGGACCTGTCTATGGAGTGCTACTACTAAAATGCCCCAGGACGTGTGCTTAGGAACGAATCGTGTCCTAAAGTGTAAATTTATCCCGTCAATACAAACCCATGTTAAAGTGACCGGTCCCTTCCATACGTCTTGACCAAAACTAGGACTGGTCCATGCACACCAGGGACTAGTCCTGTACCAGTCCTGTGTTTGATCCATTTCACGTAAGGAATTTTTACTTCTATAGAAAATTTTGTCAAAATTTTATTTCTGTAGAAAATTTTCTCAAAAATTTTACTTCTAGAGAAAATTTTGTCACAATTTTATTTCTGTAGAAAATTTTCTTAAAATGTTTACTTCTACACCCAGAGGAGGAATATGATCAACTCAAACATGTTTCAAGAGCAAAATGTTATTTTTGGATGGTGACCATGTAACATTTTTATCGCAACCATGTTATTTTCTCGGAAAGTATGTATCTGTTTTCGGAAAACATGTTATGTTTGGCGAGAAAACAATATTTTTGCGATAAACATGTTACATGGTCACCATACAAAAATAACATTTTGCTCTTGGAAAATGTTTGAGGTGATCATATTCCTTCTCTGTGTGTAGAGAAAACTTTGTCCTTTTTTTTTATTTCTATAGAAAATTTTGTCAAAATTTTTACTTCTATAGAAAATTTTGTCAAAATTTTATTTCTGTAGAAACTTTTCTCAAAATTGTTACTTCTATAGAAAATTGTATCACAATTTTATTTCTGTAGAAAATTTTCTCAAAATTTTTGCTTCTAGAGAAGACTTTGTCAATTTTTATATTTCTATAGAAAATTTTTACCTGCACATAAAATTTTGTAAATATTTGTATTATTAAAGAAAATTTTCTCAGAATTTTATTTCTGTAGAAAATGTTCTCAAAATTTTATTTCTTTATAAAATTGGTTGCCGCCAGTTGGAATGTCCATTGTCTACGGTCGAAGTGTTTGTCTACGCAGGGCTTCATTATTGAATTCACGACATTTTCGTGATAATATTCGGAATTAATTTAAACCTACGGTCGATGAATGTGAAAAGTTGCAATTATTTGGAAATAGTTAGTTTGGAAATAATTGAACTTTTCGATGAACACAGATGTCATCAAAAAAATTTTTTTTTGTGAAAGCTAAGGTGTTTAACTCTAAGTTAGTATGTTTGTAAGTCCGCAATGGGTCCATGGGCTGGCTACAGGCGTTGCCAGTTGTTCACCTCGTGTGTATGAATTTTCGTTTAGATCATTCTAAGACAAATTTCGTGAAGGTCGTCCAACTTCAGTTGTTGTTCTGGAAACTATGTTGGCGCACAGCAACGATGCTGTGCGCCAACTGATATTGCATTATATTCATATAAAGGGTGATACGGTCAAAATTTGGTCAATATAAACTTGACGTATTTCTTTCAATTTTGCATTTAAAAAATCTGAACACCCCTCATTTTGAAGGTGTGTGTAGAATGTTGCTCCTATTTTGATTTTGGAATTCACTCTTCAGTTGTCAAAATGCCGTCCAAGCAAGAAGAGCAGCGTATCAAAATTTTGCTCGCGCATCACCAAAATCCGAGCTACTCGCACGCAAAGCTGGCAAAATCGCTAAAAGTTGCCAAATCAACCGTTACAAATGTAATTAAAGTGTTTGGGGAACGTTTGTCGACAACCAGGAAGTCTGGAACGGGGGGAAATCGAAAACCGGAAGCCGTTGAGACGACAAAGAGAGTTGCCGATAGTTTCAAGAGAAACCCTAACCTCTCTCTCCGAGATGCCGCAAATAAGCTGGGTGTATCGTCTACAACCGTGCATCGAGCCAAAAAACGAGCCGGACTATCGACTTACAAGAAGGTAGTGACTCCAAATCGCGATGATAAATAAAATACGACGGCCAAGCGCGATCCCGGAGGCTGTACACGACGATGTTGACGAAGTTTGACTGCGTGGTAATGGACGACGAAACCTACGTCGAAGCCGACTACAAGCAGCTTCCGGGACAGGAGTTTTATACGGCAAAAGGAAGGGGAAAGGTAGCAGATATTTTCAAGCACATAAAACTGTCAAAGTTCGCAAAGAAATATCTGGTTTGGCAAGCCATCTGTACCTGTGGCTTGAAAAGCAGCATTTTCATAGCTTCCGGGACTGTCAACCAAGAAATTTACGTGAAAGAGTGTTTGAATAAACGCCTGCTGCCTTTCCTGAAGAAACACGGTTGTTCCGTACTGTTTTGGCCGAATTTGGCATCTTGCCATTGCGGTAAAAAGGCCATGGAGTGGTACGCCGCCAACAACGTGCAGGTGGTTCCCAAGGACAAGAACCTTCCCAACACGCAAGAGCTCCGCCCAATTGAGAAATACTGGGCTATTGTCAAGCGGAACCTAAAGAAGACCAAAACAAGTACGGAAAGTCTAAAGTCGGGCGGGGCCGACTATATTATACCCTGCACCACTTTGCAGATCTAAATTTTCGATACCATATCACATCAGTTAAATGTGTTGGGGGGCTATATATAAAGGTTTGTCCCAAATACATACATTTAAATATCACTCGATCTGGACAGAATTTGATAGACTTCTACAAAATCTATAGACTTAAAATTTAAGTCGGCTAATGCACTAGGGTGGAACACAATGTTAGTAAAAAAATATGGGAAACATATAAATCTGAAGCAATTTTAAGGAAATTTGGCAAAAGTTTATTTATGATTTATCGCTCGATATATATGTATTAGAAGTTTAAGAAAATTAGGGTCATTTTTTCAACTATTCGACTAAGCAGTGGCGATTTTACAAGGAAAATGTTGGTATTTTAACCATTTTTGTCGAAAGCAGAAAAACATATATATGGGAGCTATATCTAAATCTGAACCGATTTCAACCAAATTTAGCACGCATAGCAACAATGCTAATTCTACTCCCTGTGCAAAATTTCAACTAAATCGGAGCAAAAAATTAGCCTCTGTGGTCATATGCACGCTCACAAAAAATCGCTTCTGTAACATATACTCCCAAACATATTTTGCTTCAAGCATATACATTTTTGGGTATAATATTTTTGAAAGCATATTGGTCTAAACAATATATGTTTGGGTAGTCTAAGTTCCAAACATTTTGTATTTTTGCATCCAAATTCAATAATGTTGTCTTCCAAAAAACAATATGTTATTATGTGAACATATAATATGTTTGGAAGCATTTTGCACCCAAAAATATTATATGCATAAAAAAATTCTCCCAAACAATATTGTGCTCAAAATTTTATTTATTTATTTATATATTTACAATCATAATGAATTATGAAAATAAACAGGTAATATAGGTGCTAACAACATAGGTTTTCGACCTGAATGCTCAAAATTTTGTTTCTGCCCAATTGTATATTCCCCCACATCTTTCTCACTTCCACGAGATTTTTTAGTTCTTAGCACCTTTTTCTGTAATACAAACATTGTAGAAGAAATTATTCAATTGTATGATTTTTTTATTTTAATTTTACCTTTTGCCGGACGGGGATTCGAACAGCGGATCACACAGTTTGTAAGGATCAAAGAAGTAGCTGATCAATTGCCCAAGGAAAAATAAAATGTTAATTTTGTAATAACAAGCAACAACCACCAACTTAATTCAATATCGCTCCCTGTTAAATAGCGCTCCAAGCTACTAAACATATATATGTGTATAGGCTATTTCTAAATTAATATATGTTTGCATCCAAGCATATTATATTTACAAACATTTTATGTCCCAAACATAATATATTCTAACATATTAACATATATGTCCCAAACATGTTATGCTAGTTTATGAACATTATATGCTTGCACTCAAAAATATTGTGTTTAAAAATTTGTGTTCCAAACATATAATGTTTATAGCCAAACATATGAAAAACAGTCTTTTTCATCCGTGTGAGTTTAAATCGGGCGAAAGCTATATCTAAATCTGGACCGATTTCAACCAAATTTGGTACGCTTAGCTACAATGCTCATTCTACTCCCTGTGCAAAATTTCAATTAAATCGGAGTAAAGATTGGCCTCTGTGGACAAAGGAGTGTAAATCGGGCGAAAGCTATATATGGGAGCTATATCTAAATCTGAACCGATTTGGATGATATTTTGCAAGTTTTTCGAGACTCATAAAATATTGGGATGTACGGAATTTGAGGAAGATCGGTTGATATACACGCCAATTATGACCAGATCGGTGAAAAATATATATGGCAGCTATATCTAAATCTGAACCGATTTTACGAAAATCAATAGGGATCGTCTTTGAGCCGAAACAGGACCCCATACCAAATTTTAGGACAATCGGACTAAAACTGCGAGCTGTAGTTTGCACACAAAAATACATCAACAGACAGACAGACGGACAGACAGACTCAGAATTTAATTCTAAGACGATAGGTATACTAAACTCAGACTTTTCCTTCTTGGCGTTACATACAAATGCACAAACTTATTATACCCTGTACCACAGTAGTGGTGAAGGGTATAAAAACTGCTAAGGACGAGCAGCAGTTCAAGGCAAACTGGCTTTCTGCGGCGAAGAAGGTGGACAAGGTGGCTGTACAAAATCTGATGGCAGGTGTCAAGCATGAGGCCCGGCAATTCGGATTTGGAAAAGCGAAAGCCGTCTGAAACACGTCTATGACATCATGACAGGTGATGAATCGTGGATTTACGCATATAAGCCCGAAAGTAAACAACAGCCGACTGTATGGTTGGTTCAAGATGACCCAAAAGTTGCTCGCACTCAAAGCATTTCCAAGAAACTGGACATGTCGCAATCGTATCACTAGAAAAACGCAGAATAGTCAATTTTGAGTTGCACACAACAGTTGGCTTCCAAGAAATCAGCAAAACCAACGGCAGAAGATGGATCATTCTTTAGCACAAAAATCCGAGCTCTCATACACCGGCTCAAACAATTGCATTTTTGAGCACTCAAAATATCGAGTTGATGGGTTGATTCGCCGTATAGTCTTGACTTGGTACCGAATGACTTCTTTTTATTCCCGTAGGTAACAAATGAGAAGGCAACGATTTTCGATAACGGAAGAAGCGGTTGATATGTTCAGAATGCATGTTTTGACGATTCATAAATCAGAGTGGCAAAAATGCTTCGACAATTGGTTCAAGCGCATGCAAAATGTATAAACGTTAGTACACCAAAAAAAAATGTACTTGGATCCAAAGATTTTGACCTTCCTTTAAGGATTTTGGTATTGATTCCGAGCCAAAGATGCGGCTTCTTTAAAATAAATACAATTTTTTACGGACCTCCCTGGCTATAAATCTAGGATCAATAAAATTAAAATTGGATACAGATCTCATTCATCGAATTTTTATTCTCTGTTTGCGATATGTTAATAAAGATATCCATGTACAAACAAATTCCATTTTCAAAATTGAAATTATGCCAAGTACTTCAAAGTAAAAACTATTTTCTTAATACTAAAAAAAACTTTAAACCAAAGATGCAAATAAGTTTTTATCTTAAATTTTTATCTTAAATTTAAAAATTCAATATGTCAGTTGAGTTAAAGACGACTTCTTTATATGAAAAATGTTTTTCTTTATTTTAAGGAATATTTTCCTTACTTAAAAGATCTACAACTTCAACAGAGGGACGCAAAATTTCGTGATTTGTGTCCTAAATTTAATGAAAAACAAGTAAGTAAAGTCTAAAGTCGGGCGCGGCCGACTATATTATACCCTTCACCACTATATAGGCCAAAATTTGTGTTATCATCTCAACTACTTCCCATTTGCTGGAAGCTATATAAAGGAGAAATTTTTTTTACTTCTACAAAATCTCTACACGAAAAAAAAGCATACACGGTTCCAAAGATTTTGTCTTTACTTTAAAAGATTTGGTATTGATTCCGAGCCAAAGAAGCGGAGAATACAAGTAAGGATACTTTTAAGACACAATTCTCTTTTAAATTTAGGTTTTGTGTACTTGCTTCTAGGAAGCAAATTTTAATTTTTCGCTTTCTCAGCTTTTTTTCTTCATATGCTATCAAAGTCCTTTAAAAACGAGTTAACGGCAACTTTATTTTCCAAATTAGGACTCCACTTCCAGTAGAAATTATGCTATGTTTGAAGTAAAAAACTTCTTTAAAATAAAGTTTTGAAAAACATGTCCTACATTTGAACGATTTTTTGCTTTGTAGTCAAGATGCAAAAAGACAACAAATTTAAAGACAATTTCATTAAATTTAAAGAATTTTTCTGAATTATTAAAGTCAAGTTGACCTTTTTTCTTTCATGTTAAGATACCCATTTTTAAGTCAAATCACTTAATTATAAGGACAATACGACTTCATTGAAAATTTTGTCGACTTTTGGACAAGGAAAATAACTTTATTTTAGAGAAATGCGTCTTCTATGCTAAGCAAAATTTTTATTCGTATCTTAAAGACATGAAATCTTTGACCTCACGACAATATTTTTTTTCAGTATTAAAATTTAAATCGGCTAACGCTATCCAGTTAATTGGAGGAAACTTCCATTGAAAATGGGTCTACCATATTTCCCCAATTCTGGTGTACGTATATATGGGAGCTATATATAATCTGAACCGATTTTGACTAAATTTGAAATGTATAGTTAGAATAATAATTCTGCTATCTATGCGAAATTTCACGTAAATGGGAGTATAACTTTGGCCCCCTGGTCATATGAGTGCAAATCGGACGGAAGATATATATATGGGAGCCATATCTAAATCTGAACCGATTTCAACCAAACAACAAAACGTACTCCTTGGGCGAAATTTGAAGCAAATCAGGGCAAAACCCTGGATTTTGTGGCCATATAAGTTCAAATCGGACGAAAGATATATATGGGAGCTATATCTAAATTTCAACCGATTTCAATCAAATTTACCAAACATTGGTAGAATGTCAATTCAACCCTCTGTGCAAAATTTCACGAAGATCGGTAGTAAACTTTGGCCTCTGTGGTCATATGAGTCTAAATCGGGCGAAAGATATATATGGGAGCTATATCTAAATCTGAATCTGAATGAATTACCATATTTGGCACATACAATAGTATCGTTAAAAGTACCGCTTGTGCAAATTTTGAAATAAGTCAGGGCACAAGTCTGGCTTTTGAGACCAAATAAGTCCAAATCGGGCGATAGATATATATGTGAGCTATATCTAAATCTGAACCGATTTTGACAAAATTTAACACAATTAACGATACTATTAAAAGTATCCCTTGTGCAAAATTTGAAGCAAATCACGGCAAAACTCTGGCTTTTGTTGCCATATAAGTTCAAATCGGACGAAAGATATATATGGGAGCTATATCTAAATTTCAACCGATTTCAATCAAATTTACCAAACATTGCTAGAATGTCAATTCTATCCTCTGTGCAAAATTTCACGAAGATCGGTAGTAAACTTTGGCCTCTGTGGTCATATGAGTCTAAATCGGACGAAAGATATATATGGGAGCTATATCTAAATCTGAACCGATTTGGCTGATATTTTGCAAGATTTTTGAGATTCATAAAATATTTGGATGTACGGTATTTCAAGAAAATCGGTTGATAAACACGCTAACTATGACCAAATCGGGGATAAATATATATACACCATATTCCAAAATCAACAACAACTTACAGAACAAATGCAAAAAACCTTAAATACATACGTACACAACTTCCATACCAAAATTTTAAATCTTCTTATAAAACAAAAACACGAAATGAGAAAACAACAAACTGACGATCAAAAGGAAGCACAACTTCGTTTACTCCAAATGATGGACGATGAAGACGCCACAAAGTTTTTCAAATGTGAGAGGAAACTCACAAAAAACGCTAGAATGGACATTAAAACGAGACACAAAAAGAAATTCAAAACCCTAGAAGAACAACAAAAGAGAGAACTGGACATCAAGAACAACGAAACGTGGTTTGTTAATTTGAGTAACACACAAATACCAAATGATATTACTTGGCTTCTCTCTCACGGTAAAAAGTTTGCATTGCCACACACACGCGAAACTTTCTCTATGCTTAAATATATCGCGGATGGAGAAGAGTGCATCAAAACCATTAGCGACAAAGAAGATCAAGAACTCGCGAGAAACAAATTCACGACTATGATAGAGAATCACACAAACAAACAACAATTAACGGAAAGGGAGAAATATTATCTACGCACAGTGGAACACACACAACGTTTTCTAAACCACAACAAGAATCTAATAATATTAGAAGCGGATAAAGGGAATGTTACAGAGGGAATGGAAAAATCGGATTATGACATGAAAATGGAGAAAATTGTGAATGATATCATGACGTGTAGAAAATTAAAATCGGATCCTAACAGGCTTCAAAGAGTGAATAATGAACTTGTGGACGAATTATTCAAATACAATATTATCGACGAATCGGAAAAACGGAGAATGAAGACCGAGATAGCTATAGCACCTAGGATATATGGTCTCCCAAAAATACACAAGCAAGATTACCCACTTCGTCCCATATGTTCATCTATTAATTCCCCATCCAGCAACCTGTGTAAACACTTGACAACTATTTTAAATAGACTAACGGACAATTCAAAATACAACGTTAAAAACTCCATGCAATTCAAATCAAAGATACAAGACATCACGATAGATGAAGACGAAACGATGGTATCTTTTGACGTTGTATCTTTATTTCCGAGTATACCCGTGGACTTGGCATTAAAAATTATAGAAGAAAAGTGACACATTTTGGAAGAAATAACAAAGATTCCGAAGAATCTATTTTTCAGGATATTAAAATTCTGTATAATTGATAATAGATACTTCAGATATAAGACAAGTTTTTATCAACAAAGAAAAGGTTTACCCATGGGATCTTCAGCATCTCCGATAGTAGCCGACATTGTTATGGAATAGCTTTTGGATAGATGTATGGCAAACTGTGATATTAGGCCTAAGATTCTTACTAAGTATGTGGACGACCTTTTTGGGATTGTAAAAAAAAGTGCAATAAACGACCTCTTGACGATATTCAATAGCTTTAACCCTAGTATAAAATTTACATTGGAACTTGAAAAAGGTAAACAAATTCCCTATCTGGACGTACTAATCATTAGAGAAGATACAAATATAAAAACCAATTGGTATCAAAAGCCAACGTCTTCCGGCAGATTGGTTAACTTTTACTCAAACCACCCCAGGAGAATTATACAAAATACGGCCCAAAATTTTGTGAACAGGGTATTGACGATTAGCAGCCCTGAATTTCATAAGTCAAACATTGAAAAAATAAGGAAAATACTCCAAAAAAACAGCTTCCCTTTCTCCACAATTGAGAAAATAATTAAGAAAAGCAAATTACAACCCCCCAAAGAAAAACAAACAATTTTTTATAAATCGGTCGTATACATACCAAAATTACATGAAAGAGTCTGTAATGCCAATTTAATCGACAAGAATAATTTCGCAATAGCTCCAAAAACTATTAACACACTACAAAAATTATTTACGAATCTAAAATCAAAAATTGACAACATGGAAAAGTCCAACCTAATATACGAAATAAAGTGCAATGGGAATGAAAAATATGGATGTGACAAGGTTTACATAGGAACTACGAAGAACCAACTAAAAACTCGTTTATCTGGCCATAAATCAGATCTAAAACATCGGTTACAGAGACCAATGCAAAAAACGGCACTATCAACACACTGTGCAGCAGAACATCACAACCCCGATATAGAGAGAACGCGTGTGCTACAGTGTGAGAGTAACTATAATAAGAGACTAACACTGGAGATGTTACACATTCTCAACACACCAACAGAAAAGAGAATGAACTATAAGACAGACATTGACAATGTGGCGCAAAGCTACAGGAATCTGATCAGAAAAACAAAAGGGCTGAAGAACAATAGTTAGTATGACAACAGACGCTGTGTCGTTAGGTTCTACTCAATAGTGGGTGTAATATTTTTGTTGGTTTCGTAAGTGTTTTTAATGTAACATCAAATTTGTACGTATTTCAATGTTTTTGTATATATTTTCTTTTCTTTTTGTACACTCAGAATAATTTTCCCGATGAAGTCTTTCAATGAAAAGACGAAATATTGAATAAAAAAATAAATTAAAAAATACAGACCTCGAGCTCGTTTCAATCAACAATTCATTAATTGAAAAATATGGCAGCTATATCTAAATCTGAACCGATTTTTTTCAAAACCAATAGCGATTGTCTCTGTCCCACGAAACAGCCCTATGCCAAATTTGAGGACGATCGGACTGAAATTGCGAGCTGTACTTTGTGCACAAAATTACATATACAGACAGACGGACAGACAGACAGACAGACAGACAGACAGACAGACAGACGGACATCGCTAAATCGACTCAGAATTTAATTCTAAGCCGATTGGTATACTAAAAGATGGGTCTATGACCACTATTTCTTGGCGTTACATACAAATGCATAAATTTATTATACCCTGTACCACAGTAGTGGTGAGGGTATACAAATTTTGAAGCAAGGATTATAAACTTTCTTTTAATTAAAATGTCATTATTTTAAAGAATTTTGTCCTTAGCATTGCATAAGTTTTGAGTCCTAAAATTTTGGAAAACAATAAAACTGTTCTCGATTATTAATATTTGTTTATGTTCTCTAATCCCGAATATTCGTACTCCTTATAAATAAGAGGAGCGAATAAATATAAGGGAAATGTTTGAATTGTTGCAAATTCGTTAACCCAAACAGGGGGGGGATGATAACGAACATTTCTGAGAGTCCATCATGGTCCATCCATTAACTAACATCAACGATCTTCTTATACAAAAGTGAATTCAATGGAGAGTAAACTATACTTTGAATGCTTATATTGTTGGCTTATTTGCTTTCATAACCCACTTATTCACATTTTTCTTACTTAATAAAAAATTTTTAAAATACAAACCCCCACCCCCCCCCCCCCCCCCTTGCGCTTTTTCATCGCACAAATTCCAATTGAATTACATACATATATAAATGAATATTTTAATTGCTTCATGATATATGAATTTCCCAATATCGATTTGTATTTCACAAACCAAAAATCTATGCAATTGTATGCCACACACTATAAAGTCTCCATGGTACTCCAGCATTACTTCCCTTCCCAAAAAAACGATGCAATTTAAAACTATTGTCATTCAACCATCATCTCATAACTTTTGTGGTTGGAATATTTTTTTTTTCCTGTTGATATTGTTTTCTGTAAATTTTATTATCTTACAATATCAGGAATGCTTTTATTTTGCTATTATTTCTGTTGGTTTTTTATTTTGGTAAATTCTGTTTGACGTTTGAATTGTGGTAAATGGTGTGGAATTGTCGTAGTTGTATATCCTGGAATTTGTACTCTACTCTTTTTTGTGTATCTCCAATAGATACACTTCGGTGTGTAAGTATATTGGAGTGTTCCTAAAAGCAAAACATAATTGCTGATCAAAAGGAATGGAACAAATTTGTGCATACATTTTGATTTAATGTGTGCTCAAGTTTTAAATGGTTAGATTACACAACGCAACAGAAAAATCCTCAACAAAAAATCATTTATCCCAGCCGAAAGTTCTCGATAAGAAGTTTTTGCATTTTGCTAAATTGGTTTTCATTCGTTTTTTATAAGCCTCTACAGTTTTTTCGCCATATTCCATGGGCATAGCTCGAAAAATTCTGTGGATTTTTTTAGTCTTCAGCAAAATTGTAGCAGCCAAAAAAAAATGCTGAATATATTACGTCGTAAAAATTTAATCTTCATGTTCAAAACCCCAAAAATGTTTAAAAAATGCCCATCTTTTCAACGATTTTTTTCTTTTTTTCCGACTACAGCTCTTAACCTATTGGGCGTTTTGGGGTTTTGAGCATAAAGATAAAATTTTTCCAAAGACTGTGACTATGCGAAAACTAGAGGAAAAATTCAAAAAAATGCAAAAAATCGAATTTGGAGAAAATAAATTGTCGAAGCACATTTGACACTCTGATTGAGGTATCTCCAAACCATGCATTCGGAACGCACGTAGAACACACGTAGACCTCTCGTTTTATTGTTTACTTACGTCAATAAAATAAAATAATTCGTTACGACATCAGGACTATACGGCGGATAATCCATTAAATCGACGTTTTGAGTGCTAAACAAGTATATACGGCCGTAAGTTCGACCATGGATTGCGTAGAAACTTTTGCGAAAGACTGTCATTCACAATCGAATTACTTGCGTTGTGGTAATACTAACCGATGGCAAGGTAACTTAAAACTTCTTAACATCGTTTTCTAAATTGTGAGTTACTCCATATATACAAGACAAAAAAGGTATGTATAAGTAAGTGTACAAATAATTACAAATCGATATGGACTTTTGCACGATACGTGGAGAGCCAGAATTGAAATATGGGGGTCGCTTATATGGGGGCTATATACAATTATGAACTTGATATGGACCAATTTTTGTGTGATTGGGGATCGATTTATCTGAGGGCTATATATAACTATAGACCGATATGGACCTAGTTAGGCATGGTTGTTAACGGCCATATGTACCAAATTTCAACTGACTCTGATGAAATTTGCGTCTCCAAGAGGCTCCTGCCAAATCTCCGGATCGGTTTATATGGGGGCTATATATGATTATGGACCACTTTTGGCATGGTTGTTAAATATCATATACTAACACCACGTACCAAATTTCTACTAGATCGGATGAATTTTGCTTCTCCAAGTGGCTCCAAAGCCAAATCTCGGGATGGGTTTATATGGGGCTATAAAGGCTGATACGGTCAAAATTTGGTCAAGGGAAAACGCGTGTAAATCGGTGAAATCGTTTATTTAAAAAATCAAATTAAATTTCTTTTTCAAGTTCAATTAATATAAAATTCAGGAAAAATATTCAGTTAGGCTTTCGCTTCTCCAAATCCGAATTGCCGGGCCTCACGCTTGACACCTGCCATCAGATTTTTTAAAAGCCACCTTGTCCACCTTCGCCGCAGAAAGCCAGTTTGCCTTGAACTGCTGCTCGTCCTTAGCAGTTTTTTGGTCTTCTTTAGGTTCCGCTTGACAATAGCCCAGTATTTCTCAATTGGGCGGAGCTCTGGCGTGTTGGGAGGGTTCTTGTCCTTGGGAACCACCTGCACGTTGTTGGCGGCGTACCACTCCATGGCCTTTTTACCGTAATGGCAAGATGCCAAATCCGGCCAAATCAGTACGGAACAACCGTGTTTCTTCAGGAAAGGCAGCAGACGTTTATTCAAACACTCTTTCACGTAAATTTCTTGGTTGACAGTCCCGGAAGCTATGAAAATGCTGCTTTTCAAGCCACAGGTACAGATGGCCTGCCAAATCAGATATTTCTTTGCGAACTTTGACAGTTTTATGTGCTTGAAAATATCTGCTACCTTTCCCCTTCCTTTTGCCGTATAAAACTCCTGTCCTGGAAGCTGCTTGTAGTCGGCTTTGACGTAGGTTTCGTCGTCCATTACCACGCAGTTAAACTTCGTCAACATCGTCGTGTACAGCCTCCGGGATCGCGCTTTGGCCGTCGTATTTTGTTTATCATCGCGATTTGGAGTCACTACCTTCTTGTAAGTCGATAGTCCAGCTTGTTTTTTGGCTCGATGCACGGTTGTAGACGATACACCCAGCTTATTCGCGGCATCTCAGAGAGAGAGGTTAGGGTTTCGCTTGAAACTACCGGCAACTCTCTTTGTCGTCTCAGCGGCTTCCGGTTTTCGATTTCCCCCCGATACAGACTTCCTGGCTGTCGACAAACGTTCCCCAAAAACTTTAATTACATTTGTAACGGTTGATTTGGCAAGTTTTAGCGATTTTGCCAGCTTTGCGTGCGAGTAGCTCGGATTTTCGCGATGCGCGAGCAAAATTTTGATACGCTGCTCTTCTTGCTTGGACGGCATTTTGACAACTGAAGAGTGAATTCCAAAATCAAAATAGGAGCAACATTCTACACACACACACCTTCAAAATGAGGGGTGTTCAGGTTTTTTAAATGCAAAATTGAAAGAAATACGTCAAGTTTATATTGACCAAATTTTGACCGTATCACCCTTTATATAATTATGGACTGATATGAACCAATTCCTGCATGGTTGTTGGATACTATATATAAACATCACGTACCAAATTTCAATCGAATCGGATGAATTTTGCTCTTCTAAGGAGCTCCGGAGGTCAAATCTAGGGATCGGTTTATATGGGGGCTATAAAAAATTATGGACCGATTTCGACCAATTTTTGCATTGGTGTTTGAGGCCATATATTAGCACCACGTACCATCTTTCAACTGAATCAGATGAATTTTGGTCTTCCAAGAGGCTCCGCAAGGCAAATCTGGGGATCGGTTTATATGGGGGCTATATATAATTATGGACCGATGTGGACCAGTTGTTGCATAGTTGTTAGAGATCATATACTTACACCATGTACCTAATTTCAGTCGGATCGGATGAAATTTGCTTCTCTTAGAGGCTCCGCAAGCCAAATCGGGGGATCGGTTTATATGGGGGCTATATATAATTATGGACCGATGTGGACCACTTTTTGCATGGTTGTTAGAGACCGTATATTAACACTATGTACCAAATTTCAGCCGGATCGGATGAAATTTGCTTCTCTTAGAGGTTCCGCAAGCCAAATCGTGAGATCGGTTTATATGAGGGCTATATATAATTATGGACCGATGTGGACCAATTTTTGTATGGTTTTTAGAAACCATATACTAACACCATGTACAAAATTTCAGACGGATCGGATGAAATTTGCTTCTCTTAGAGGTTCCGCAAGCCAAATCGGGGGATCAGTTTATATGGAGGCTATATGTAATTATGGACCGATGTGAACCAATTTTCGCATGGTTGTTAGAGACCATATACTAACACCATGTACCTAATTTCAGCCGGATCGGATAAAATTTGCTTCTCTTAGAGGATTCGCAAACCAAATCTGGGGGTCCGTTTATATGGGGGCTATACGTAAAAGTGGACCGATATGGCCCATTTGCAATACCATTCGACCTACGCCAATAGTAACTACTGGTGCCAAGTTTCAAGTCGATAGCTTGTTTCGTTCGGAAGTTAGCTTGATTTCAACAGACGGACGGACGAACATGCTTAGATCGACTCAGAATTTCACCACGACGCAGAATATATATACTTTATGGGGTCTTAGAGCAATATTTCGATGTGTTACAAACGGAATGACAAAGTTAATATACCCCCATCCTATGGTGGAGGATATAAAAATGCAATTGTTTGAGCCGATGTGTGAGAGCTAGGATTGTCGTGATGAAAAATGATCCATCTTCTACGGTTGGTATTGCTGATTTCTTGGAAGCCAACTAACATAGCAAATTTACTGTTCTGCGTTCTGCTTCTGGTACGATTGCGGCACATCCAGCTTTTCAAAATAAGTACGCAGCAAACAATTTTGGAAGTTCTTCTTAAGGCACAACTTTAAAAGCACTTCCTAAAATGTCCTCCCAAGGATGTTCTTTATTTTTATTGAACAAGAAGTTCATTCGAGTCAATTTTTTATATCTCGATTTTTTCATATTTTTAATGGGAAATTTAAAATTTTATTGTTTCAAATGGGTTAAAAACAGATTAAAAATTAATAAAAATAGTGCAAATTATTTA
Organism: Haematobia irritans; assembly: GCF_050003625.1. Classification (NCBI taxonomy): domain Eukaryota; kingdom Metazoa; phylum Arthropoda; class Insecta; order Diptera; family Muscidae; genus Haematobia; species Haematobia irritans. Next base: position 156,865,459 of record NC_134398.1, on the reverse strand, counting down.
AATTTTGCCGAAAAAAAATGTTAAATTCTTTCTAGAAAAAATTGCGAATTTTTAAAAATGTTTGATGTCAATGACGTTCCAGACAAGCGTTATAATGCATTAAAAATCATAAAAAAATTTTAAAAATCATTTATTCGTTAAAATATCAAAAAAAAATCTTTATTCACATCCAAATCACTGGATTCGCATCACACCTTGAGAAGTGATACAAATTCAATGCAACGGCTGTTGAAATGGTGGACCTCCGTCCTATGACAAGCCCATGTTAAAATCATCGCTTCTGCGCCAATTTTGCACCACTTCCGAATCTAAAAAGAACATTTTCACTGCTTTTTTGGCGATGGTTTTTTGCTGGGTAGGCGATCACTTGCTTGTAAGTGCTTCGTGTGAGCGCAATCCCAATTCCAAGATCATCTTGAAACACTCATATAGTCGGACTTCTGGTTACCTTCGGGCTCATATGCCTAACTCCACGACTTACCACCTTTCACGATATCTTAGACGTGTTTGCGATCTGGGTCGCGTTGAAATTCTAAGTCGAACTAGCGATGTCCTTTCGTCTGTCGTCCGTATCTGGAAATCACGCTAACTTCTGAACGAAGCAAACTATCGACTTGAAACTTGGTATAATTAGTTTTTATTAATGTAGGTCAGATGATATTGCAAATGGGCCATATCGGACCACAGTTAGGTATAGTCCCCATATTTAAAAGACCGAGATTTGTCTTTCGAATGCAAATTTCATCTGATCATGTTGAAATTTGGTACGTTATGTTCCCAGCAAAAAAATAATTGTAACTTAGTCTAAGGACACAACTTTAAAAGCACTTTCAAAAATGTGTAATTTCAATTTTAAAAGCACAAAAATCTGCTATACAGATTTTCATTTTTTACCATTTTTCACATTATATATTTTTATCGGAGGATTTGGTGTTCTTGTGCATTCAGAGGGTTAAGTTCATCATGTCAACCAACTACCCGATCCCTGTAAATAAAAGGCAACCCTCGTCCCGTAGTAAATGGAAAACCGTAAACAAATCATATGACAAACTTATTTAAATTATATGTTGTATTTCATTGCATAATTAAAGTCCCATTACTAAATGCTAAAGCAAGTTTCCTAAATACGGTCTATCCTACTGTGTATTGTATATTCTCAACAATATCGGAATAAAAGAATAACAACAACAATAACAGCAACAACAACATCAACAACAACATCAAATGAAAACATCATCTACATACAATGTTTTATACTGCAGATGAAACTGAAAATTGTTTCGCATCATTAATTCTGCCAATCAAATGTGGCACAACAGCAAGTGACAGTTTCAATATTGTCATCTCCATGCGTAGTCTCTCTGAAATCAGCGATTAAGTAAAAGTAAAATAACTGAATGAATATTTAAAGTGTAGGCGACCTTAAAAATTCTGTTCAGGAGGTTAACAAGCCACGGGCCAAGACAAAACTGACAATAAAAATGTAGTTAATATGCATGAATGATTTCTATCGTAAATTAAATGTCAAAAACATTTCCAATTTTCAAAGAGGCTATGCTTGGATGGCAAACAAGGGTTAAAACAAGGTTAAATATCCTATGGTTAAGGGAAATAATTTAAAGTCTATTAAAGTCATGGATTAATAGGTTTAACCAAATTATACTGAGACATATTCGGCGATTCCATGTAATATCGGAAAAAAATCGAAAGTCCCAATTTTTATACACTCCACCATAGGATGGGGGTATATTAACTTTGTCATTCCGTTTGTTACACATCGAAATATATTGCTCTAAGACCCCATAAAGTATATATATTCTGGGTGGTGGTGAAATTCTGAGTCGATCTGAGCATGTCCGTCCGTCCGTCTGTTGAAATCACGCTAACTTCCGAACGAAACAAGCTATCGACTTGAAACTTGGCACAAGTAGTTGTTATTCAAGTAGGACGGGTGGTATTGCAAATGGGCCATATCGGTCAACTTTTACGTATAGCCCCCATATAAACAGACCCCCTAATTTGGTTTGCCGATCCTCTAAGAGAAGCAAAATTTCATCCGATCCGGCTGAAATTTGGTACATGGCGTTGGTATATGGTATCTAGTAACCATGCAAAAATTGGTCTACATCGGTCCATAATTATATATAGCCCCCATATAAACCGATCACCAGATTTGACCTCCGGAGCCTCTTGGAAGACCAAAATTCATCTGATTTAATATTTAATATTTTATTATGTATTTTAATAACCTGCACAACAAGAATTAATTCTTATAATTACAGTACAGGCATTTAGTATCCAACAATAACATCCTTATATTATTAATTTAAAATTATTAAATTAAAATAAAATAAATTGAACATAAAAAAAACAGAAATGAACTTAACTAAAAATTCATCCGATCTGGTTGAAATGATTCAGTTGATATTTTGGTACGTGGTGTTAATATATGGCTTCAAACACCAATGCAAAAATTCCCTGTGGGGTTGGAAGTATCATTTTGCATAATGTAGTTGGTTCTTCACCAATACCTTGGTATACTAACTCCTTTCTGCATGCAAAGTAATCGGAAGGATTCCTATACTCACTGGAATGCCACGAAGTAATCAATAAAAAGCCATTTAAGAATTCTGAGAGTACCGTAATTCAACGGTGAAAAATAAAAAACAAAACCTATTTGTCAGTCTTTCTCTAAGTTTGGTTGTGTTCGGATCGGTTTTGTTTCATATATTTGGTAAGTACGTCAATTATTAGTTATATTAACATATTATATTATTTTTGTAAATTTTAGATTCCTTTCCAGTGACCGAAGTTTCCCAATCAGCAATGCAGTCCAATTTCAGAAAGAGGGTAACTTAAAATTGGAGCGGAACGACTCAAATTTATTGTTTATTTAAACTAAACCTTTTGTATTCAAAATTTTTTCAAGATTTATATTTTATACCAATTGTTTTTATTCAATAAATAAAAACTTAATTAAAAACAAATTATTTTTCTGAGCTTTTGAAGTTATTTATACATTTGACCATATATGATTACAATGTAATCGTTTAGGAACCATTGCTCAATGGTTTCGTACTGAAATAACTAAACAACTAGTTCTGATACGGTGAATCAGTAATCGAAACGGGGGCAATTCACACCCGCGTAGGACATGTCCATGTTAAATTCGCCACTCAAACCCATTGAACGTAATCAGAAGTGGAACTACTACACTTTACTCTATGTGTGGCTACATTCTGGAACAAAACTAGTTCCTTGTACCAGCGGGTTGGTCCACATCGGTCCATAATTATATATAGCCCCCATATAAACCGATCCCCCGATTTGGCTTGCGGAGCCTCTAAGAGAAGCACATTTCATCCGATCCGGCTGAAATTAGGTACATGGTGTCAGCATATGATCTCTAACAAGCATGCAAAAATTGGTCCACATCGGTCCATAATTATATATAGCCCCCATATAAACCGATCCCCCGATTTGGCTTGCAGAGCCTCTAAGAGAAGCAAATTTCATCCGATCCGGCTAAAATTTGGTACATGGTGTTGGTATATGGTCTCTAATAACCATGCAGAAATTGGTCCACATCGGTCCAGAATTATATATATAGCCCCCATATAAACCGATTTCCAGATTTAGTTTGCCGAGCCTCTAAGAGAAGCAAATTTTATTCGATCCGGCTGAAATTTTGTACATGGTGTTAGTATATGGTCTCTAACAACCATGCAAAAATTGGTCCACATCGGTCCATAATTATATATAGCCCCCATATAAACCGATCACCAGATTTGACCACCGGAGCCTCTTGGAAGACCAAAATTCATGTGATTCAGTTGAAATGTGGTTCGTGGTGTTAATATATGGCCTCAAACACCAATGCCAAAAATTGGTCTAAATCGGTCCATAATTTTATATAGCCCCCATATAAACCGATCCTCAGATTTGACCTCCGAAGCCCCTAGGAAGAGCAAAATTCATCCGATTCGTTTGAAATTCGGTACGTGATGTTTATATATGGTATCCAACAACCATGCAGGTATTGGTTCATATCAGTCCATAATTATATATAGCCCCCATATAAACCGATCCCCAGATTTGACCCCGGGTGCCTTTCGGAGAGGCAAAATTCATCCGATCTGGTTGAAATTTGGTACGTGGTGGTAGTATATGATATTTGACAACCATGCCAAAAGTGGTCCATATCAGTCCATAATCATATATAGCCCCCATATAAACCGATCCCGAGATTTGGTTTTGGAACCACTTGGAGGAGCAAATTTCATCCGATTCAGTTGAAATTTGGTACAGTGCTCTACGTATATGGCCGTTAACAACCATGCCTAACTAGTTCCATATCAGTCTATAGTTATATATAGCCCTCAGATAAATCGATCCCCAATCACACAAAAATTGATCCATATCAAGTTCAAAATTGTATATAGTCCCCATAAAACAGACCCCCATATTTCAATTCTGGCTCCCTACGTACCGTGCAAAAGCCCATATCGATTCGTAATTATTTGTAGACTTACATACCTTTTTGTCTAATATATACCACGTGTGGACTTACTCACAATATAGAAAACGATTTAAGATACCACAACCCAAGTAATTCGATTGTGGATCACAGTCTTTCGTAGAAGCTTTTACGCAATCCATGGTGGAGGGTACATAAGATTCGGCCTGGCTGAACTTATGGCCGTATATACTTGTTAAATTTGGAAAATTTTAATTTTGTTTTTTGATGACAGTAGGGGGAAATATTATTACTCTCATATCCCCAGCCCAATTTCCCATAGTAGAAATTGGGCTAGTCCTACAATTTTTCTTGCTCTCAGGGCATATAGGAAAATGTTAAGTAAGATCAAATATTATCACAAACTGTCCGCAATATTCCAAGTTACCTTATACTCATGATCATCTGTTGTGTTCACCAGAGAAAACAAAAACATTCTGCGGTCGAAATCATTATACATTGTTATGGAATTTCAAGAACAATGTTCTCGAAAAGGATACATTTTATTGAAGTCATTGAATGATTTATATGTGCATTAAAGTTTCAATGCATAACCACATACTTCACAAGGACAATGTTTCACAATGCCATCAATTTATTCAATTTACAGTAAATACAATTGAAAAAAGAAAACAACAACGTATCAGCATCAATGTTGACACTGCTAACCTTTATTTCACATTCACCAAATGAAATGTACATGACAGCAAATTTCAATGGTATTTTGAGTACCACAAATTTATTTAACTTTTTGTTTAAAAGCGATTCCAAAAAATTGCAAATAAAATAATACAATTCATTATTTGAAAAAAGTAATATTTGTTCTTTAACATTTTTGTATAACCTACACTACAATGATGTGAATGTAATTTTCTCATCGCCTGAGTTTCGGTGAGTGACCTCCAGGGTCTTGGAAATAAGAACACCAGTGTCTATCTCTCTCGAGAGAGAAATATTGATCATTAGGTTCTATTTATATTTGATTAGGTTCTATTTAGAGTGTTCATTAGGTTCTACTTAGAGTGTTCGCTAAAATGAAGAAATCGTCAGCTTGTAGTGTTAATGTAGGGTATTATACAGTCGATTCTGTGCGACTTTATCACGTTCTGGTTTTCATAAATATTTGCCGAGAATATATTGACAAAATGTAGTAGCCGATTACTACCTACCTAACTCATTTTCATTGAAAGAAATGTCCAACTAACCAATGGTTCCAATGAATAGTTAAAAGTGTGATTGTAATTATATGCAAGTAAGAGTGAGAGAGATAAAGCTTTTCTATACTCATACCCTCATAATTATCAATACAACAATACAAGTGCCAACATCTGCAATACAAATAACACATGCTCTGAATTCTCGCACAGAACGGATGTATTTGTTGATTTCAGAGTTGTATTAATAAGCTTAACACGGTTGGTACACGTACAAATTAAAATACAATTAAAATTAAACCGCAAATTTCACACGATAACCACCACCATCACCATACATACCTCTTGGTATACTATTCCACTCTCTCTCCTCTCTCATTCGCAATGCCACCTTCCGACAATGTATACAAAAATTAAAATCGCATTTTTGTGTTGTGGCATCAAATGCAAATACTGGACAGTGAAATACAAAAAAAAACAATTTTATTGGGAGCAGAGAGAGCGAGAGAGAGAGAAGAACCAAAGCACATAATGCCATTCAAAGCAGGCAAAGGAATATGTGACCAGCATATTAGGCTCATACTCTCAAAAACAGAGTGGCATAGTCTAATCCACATTAGAACCCCTGTATTATATTAGACAGGGAGTTGGAATTTAAGCTCAACGTTTATGAAAAGTTCTAACACGAATATAATGGGATTAATTCTGACTGAGTAGAACTCTCAAGAAGAGGAAGAGAAAATAATTTTTAGGAATCACAATGACCCATATTTAGTCTAAGAGTATTTCGATAAATAGAATTAACAAGTAAGTAAAGTAGAAAGTTGGGCGGGAACGATATATTATATACCTAGACCTCGCTTTGCGTCGCAGATACGTTCCAAAAAAACACGACGCAAAGTGAATTATGAGTTTCTATGGCAAACCATGCAAAGATTGGAGATAGATAATAGCGATAACAACGCAACTTCGAAAATCTAACGGCGCAAAGTGAAAACTAGTACTAATTCAGCAGCGACGCAACTCCGAAACAACGCAAAACGAAACGACGCAAAGCGAGGTCTAGGTTTACTCTAAACCACTCCTGCAAAATTAGCATTTGTAGAGTGTAATTTAAATAGGTTTGAGAGACAAACCGTATTTCCATATTGAAGCTTTAAGTCAATCTGAACAGAAATTCCTTAGAATACCACTAATAGTGAGTCCATTATTAAACAAGCAAGGAAAGTCAGACGGGGCCGTCTATATTATACCCTTCACCATTGTGTAGATTAAAATTTTTTGGCACCATCTCAAATCCATCAAATTTATTGAGAGCTATAAATACGGGTTTATATTCGAAATTGAATCAATTTGGACAAATTTTTTATACTTCCATAACATGTCTAGTCTATCTAATTTTTACAATTTTGCTAAATACCATTGACGATTTTACAAAGAAATGGGCTAGAGCCACGGTTGCCACTCGTGCCATAAATAATCTTCAAAACTTTAAAAATTACCACATTCTTCATCAGCATCCTCTACTTGCAGCAAAACTATCAACCAATGCACTCACATCGATGATGTGACTGTGGTAAAGGAAAAGAGAAATTTTTGTACAAAAATGTATTTAGGCAAAGACCAACTATCATAAATCTTTTTTCGGAGGGTTCGAGTGTGGTTCACTTTGGGTTTAGTGAACTACCCGAATTTATTCTGATAATTGGTTGATAGTTTTGCTGCAAATAGAGGATGCTGATGAAGAATGTGGCAATTCCGAAGAGTCCATCCAACCATCTTGTAGTCTATAGAGCTTTGCCCAAATAAATTTGACAAACATTATTTTCCTCTGTTGGTTAAGCTACTCTTGTAGTTTAGTCAACGCAATGGTTTTAAAGCTGAGATCAAAACAACAAATAAAATATTTTATTTCTATAGAAAATTTTGTGCAAATTATATTTGTATAGCAAATTTTGTCAAAATTGTATTTCTATAGAAAATTTTGTCAACATTTTATTTCTATAGTAAATATTGTGAACTCATCTCCGTTTTGAGGAGTTTAAGAGATGATGAATCCCCAAGAGCTGATGGAATCCCCTATGAGTTTTACAAATATGCTACCAAACAGAGTTGTGGAATATTCTCAACGTCATCTTCTTGACGGAGAATATTCCTTCAATTTTACTACCTATATACAAAAAGGAAGATTAGAATATACCATAAAATTACAGAGGCATATCACTTATGAATACCATGAGCAAAATTTTCAACAACATTTTATTGAATCGCATTACGACATGGCTTACGCAAAATGGAATCTTAAATGAATTCCAGGCAGAATTTAGAAGGAATTATTCAACAGTAGATAACGTCTTCAACCTCGTGAATACTGTTCATCTTAACTGGCTAAACAAGAAGTCCTCATATGCATTTTTTGTTGACTTTTCAACTGCGTTCGATACAATTTCTAGGAATAGTTTATTTTTTAAATTATCTCGCGCTGGCCTGAGGGAACCGAGGGTAACATCTGGGACGGAGGAAATATGTCTGAAGGATTTGAAATGGAGACGGGTGTAAAACAGGGATGTATACTTAGTCCGGTACTCTTCTTCCTTTACATGAATGATTTACCCGAACTTTTACCTGGTGGAGTAACCGTTGCGGGAACGAACATTAGGGTTTTGTTATATGCTGACGACATAGTCCTGTTGGCCGATAGCCTCATGAACTACAACATATGATTAATACTCTGCAAGACTACTGTTATACATGGGGACTAACGGCCAACTTGACAAAGTCAAAAATCCTTGTGTTCCGAAAGGGACCAAGAATTTCAGCAGGCTTGAACTGGACATTTAACGGACAATATATAGAAGTGGTTAACAGTTACTCATACCTAGGAGTTGAGATTACATACAATCTGTCTTTCAGAAAACACTTAAGGAATAAACTCGCCTCTTCTAAAATGGCAGTCGCCTCGACTTGGTCCCGATACATCAATAATTGGAAAATATCGAAAACCAATAAACTTAAAATTTTTGACTCTTGCTGTAGATCTGTAATGTTTTATGCAGCACAAGTGTGGGGATATGCCAAGTACGATGATGTAGAAAAATTGCTACGATTCTTTGTTAAGAAAATGTTGTGCCTACCGGAGAATACACCCAACTACATGTTACACCTTGAGACTGGTCTGAGCTCGATGTTTGTAGCAACGCTGAGACTGCATTTTGGTTACATCCAGAAGGTGCTAAAACTTACCCCTGATAGACTGTCGCGTAGACTAGCCGAAAAAGTAATAGCACTGGGAACGTACTGGGCAGGAGAATGGAATAATTTTTGCGACTATATTCAATATAACCCACCAACTGATAATCAACCGGTATGCATGTTCACGAAGGAGGTTATTGAGAGGCTTACAATAAAAGATAATCATGATTTTACGGAAAATGCTCTAAGCTCTCAGTTTCACGATATGTACCCAACATTAAATTATGAACAGACCCCATTACTGACAACAAATCTTTCCACCCATGCTATTGGTTTAATTATAAGAGCTAGAGGCGGTCTGCTAGATAGAAAGATAGAAAGCATATTAAATGAATTTGAAATACGGCAAATATTAAACGGCACGAATTACATAAGTCTATATTGGTATTTAAAATCATCTACTAAATATAGAAGGATAATCGTAAATGAATTTAGTTAAATAGCTAGCCACTTTTACATTTGTATTAAATATATGAACTATAAAAATGTATATAAAAATAAAAATGTATGTAATAATAAACATTCAAAGAAATTGGTCACAACATTTTTCTGCTACACCAACTATAGATTACAAATACTGTATATTGAATAATTTTGTTACAACACTTGAAAAATCTATTAATAAATAATAATAATAATAATAGTAAATTTTGTAAAAATTTTATTTCTATAGAAAATTTTGTCAACATTTTATTTTTATAGAAAATTTTGTCAATATTTTATTTCTATAGAAAAATTTGTTAAAATTTTATTTCTATAGAAAATGTTGTCAAAGTTTTATTTATATAGAAAACGTAGTCAAAATTTCATTTCAATACAAAATTTTGTCAAAATTTAATTTCTATAGAAACTTTTGTCACAATTTCATTTCTATACATAATTTTGTCAAAATTTTATTTCTATACATAATTTTGTAAAAATTTTATTTCTATAGAAAATTTTATTTCTATAGAAAATTTTGTCAACATCTTATTTCTATGGAAAATTATGTAGAAAATTTTTTTAACATTTTATTCCTATAGAAAATTTTGTCAACACTTTATTATTACTATAGGAAATTTTGTCAAAATTATATTTCCATAGATTTTTTTTTTACAATTTTTATTCCATAGGAAATTTTGTCAAAATTTTATTTCTATAGGAAAAATTTTATTCGTATAGAAAATTTTGTCAAAAATGTATTTCCACACAAAATTGTATTTCTATAGGAAATTTTTTGAAAATTTTAAAAAGTACCTCTTTGCAATGTCTACCAAAATCAAGAATTATACCAATGTACAAAACAGTAAAAAATTTATCGGAAAAAATCACATTTCACATTTGCGGGCGAATGTGGTTAGAGAATATTCCTCTCAAAGATCCTGTAATAAAAACTAAAATATCCTCATTTTGGATTATGTTTGTTTCTTCAATGTCCAAAAAAATTTTTTTGTCTTCAATCACGAAATTAATTGATCGCATTAATTTTTTAAATTGAATTATCTTCTATCACCGAAATGATGGTATCAACTAAAAATTTAATTGAAAGTCAATTAAAAAATTAATTGATACTTGATATAAACTTTCATAACTCAAAAAAAAATTGAAGGAGTTGAGATGGTAACACACATTTTAGTCTACATAGTGGTGAAGAGTATAATATAGTCGGCCACGACCGACTTTAGACTTTACTTACTAATGAATATATTCTTGATTGTATTTTTGCTGCTACTCTCATGTTTCTTTTAACTCGCACAAATCAATCCACCCTAATAAATAGATGCTTGTGCACTTCATGTACAAAACTGACACTATTCATTAATAATACAAATATGTAGTGAAATTTTCCTCCAAAATATACACATGCAAGCACACACATTCATTAATACTAACTAAAGTGTGTGTCAATGATGTGTATGTGTAGTGGTGTGGTGGAAATGAAATTGTATTGCTGTCAAATACAAAAATTACGATACCAAATATTGTTCATCTCACATGTACATATGTGTATGTGAACAATATCTACATATTTGTTGGTGTTTTTGTATACATGAATGTGTGCATGTGCACGTGTATGTGTGTTTGCTTGGAAGACCGGAAGTAGTCACCAAACAAAACTCTATTTGTTGTATTCATTTTAAGCTGCCATTAAATGAATATTATTGGCCAACAAAAGCAAAAGTGGGAACATTATTAACATCTGCACAAGTCGAAACATCAGCATTGAAAGTACCAACACCAACACCAGCACCAGGCAACAAGAATAACAAACAACAATATGAAACATGTGAAATGTCACCAACAAAGTTGAAATTAATTAAGATTTAATTGGGTGCAAAATACTTAAACATTTGTCCAATCAACAACATATGGACATGGTTGAATGTCCAAGAAAATTATTTGATATATCACCCGGGCCGATGATGTCTACCCAAATGACCTACTATATATTCGCAATTAAGCACATAAGGGAGTAAAGAATTTTTAATACACAAAACGAGGATATAATAACTTTGATTTGTATGAAAATGGAGAAACCACATAAATCGGTCCTAGGTCATCTTTGTATGCAGTGAAACAAAATCCATCTAATATGAGAGATTATGCAACTTAAATACTGGGTCCAGGCGATTTATATTATACGAGAGACAAATTTCTTTAGAATAAAGAAATTTTAATGAAATGAAAGTTTATAATATTTGCTTGAAATAACTTATAATACCCTTCAGAACCGGGTATTATAAGTTAGTGCATATGTTTGCAATACCCAGAAGGAGACGAGATAGACATATGGTGTCTTTGGCAATATTGCCCAGGGTCGGCCACTGATTCAGTATAGCCATGTCCGTCCGTCTGTCCGTCTGTGAACACATTTTGGTAATCAAAGTATAGGTAGCAATTTTAGTCCAATCTACTTCATGTTTGGCACGAGTACGTGTTTTGGGTCAGAATAGAACCCTATTGATTTTGGAAGAAATCGGTTCAGTTTTAGACATAGCTCCAATATATATCTTTCGCCCGATATTTACTAATATGTCCCCAGAAGCCAAACATTCAGCCTGATTTGCTTTAAATTTTGCACAAGGAGTGCAATTGATAGTGTCGTAAAGTGTGTCGAATTTGGTTGAAATCGGTTCAGATTTAGATATAGATCCCATATATATCTTTCGCCCGATATGCACTTATATGGCCTCAGAAGCAAGAGTTTCGTCCTGATTTGCTTCAAATTTCGTACGGAGAGTAGAAATAACGTTCTGGATATGCATGCACATTTTGGTTGAAAACGGTTCAGATTTAGATATAGCTCCCATATATATCCTATACCCGATTTAGACTCATATAACCGCAGAGGCCAAAGTTTTACTCTGATTTACGTGAAACTTTGCATAGGGCGTATAACTAACGTTTTCGATATACATGCAAATTTTGGTTGAAATCGCTTCCGATTTAGATATAGCTCCCATATATATATTTGTCATTCCGTTTGTAACACACCGAAATATCGACTTCCGACTATATAAAATATATATACTCTTGATCAGAGAAAAATTCTAAGTCCATATAACAAAGTCCGTCTTTCTGTCTGGCTGTCTGTCTGCATGTTGTACTCACGCTACAGTCTTCAGTAATGAAGCAATCGTGCTGAAATTTTACACAAAATCGTCTTTTTGCTGCAGAAAGGTCAAGTTCGAAGATGGGTTATATCGGTCCAGGTTTCGATATAGTCCCCATATAAACCGACGTTCCGGTTTGGGGTCTTGGACTTATAGACACCGTAGGGTTTATCCAATTTGCCTTAAATTGGAAATCTAGAGGTATTTTAGGACCATAAAGAGATGTGCCAAAAATGGTGAGTATCGATCCATGTTTTGGTTTAGCCCCCATAAAGAACGATCGACCTATTTTATTTCTTGGGCTTATAGAAACCGTGGTTTTTATCCAATTTTCCTGAAATAGGATATCTAGAGGTATTCTGGGACCATAAAGAGGTGTGCCAAAAATGGTGTGTATCGATCCATGTTTTGGTTTAGCCCCCATAAAGACCGATCACCCGATTTTATATCTTGAGCTTCTGGAATCCGTAGTTTTTATCCAATTTTCCTGAAATTGGGAATCTAAAGGGTGATACGGTCAAAATTTGGTCAATATAAACTTGACGTATTTCTTTCAATTTTGCATTTAAAAAACCTGAACACCCCTCATTTTGAAGGTGTGTGTGTAGAATGTTGCTCCTATTTTGATTTTGGAATTCACTCTTCAGTTGTCAAAATGCCGTCCAAGCAAGAAGAGCAGCGTATCAAAATTTTGCTCGCGCATCGCGAAAATCCGAGCTACTCGCAGGCAAAGCTGGCAAAATCGCTAAAAGTTGCCAAATCAACCGTTACAAATGTAATTAAAGTGTTTGGGGAACGTTTGTCGACAGCCAGGAAGTCTGGATCGGGGGGAAATCGAAAACCGGAAGCCGCTGAGACGACAAAGAGAGTTGCCGGTAGTTTCAAGCGAAACCCTAACCTCTCTCTCCGAGATACCACAAATAAGCTGGGTGTATCGTCTACAACCGTGCATCGAGCCAAAAAACGAGCCAGACTATCGACTTACAAGAATTTAGTGACTCCAAATCGCGATGATAAACAAAATACGACGGCCAAAGCGCGATACACGACGATGCTGACGAAGTTTGACTGCGTGGTAATGGACGACGAAACCTACGTCAAAGCCGACTACAAGCAGCTTCCGGGACAGGAGTTTTATACGGCAAAAAGAAGGGGAAAGGTAGCAGGTATTTTCAAGCACATAAAACTGTCAAAGTTCGCAAAGAAATATCTGGTTTGGCAAGCCATCTGTACCTGTGGCTTGAAAAGCAGTATTTTCATAGCTTCTGGGACTGTCAACCAAGAAATTTACGTGAAAGAGTGTTTGAATAAACGTCTGCTGCCTTTCCTGAAGAAACACGGTTGTTCCGCACTGTTTTGGCCGGATTTGGCATCTTGCCACTACGGTAAAAAGGCCATAGAGTGGTACGCCGCCAACAACGTGCAGGTGGTTCCCAAGGACAAGAACCCTCCCAACACGCCAGAGCTCCGCCCAATTGAGAAATACTGGGCTATTGTCAAGCGGAACCTAAAGAAGACCAAAAAAACTGCTAAGGACGAGCAGCAGTTCAAGGCAAACTGGCTTTCTGCGGCGAAGAAGGTGGACAAGGTGGCTGTACAAAATCTGATGGCAGGTGTCAAGCGTGAGGCCCGGCAATTCGGATTTGGAAAAGCGAAAGCCTAACTGAATATTTTTCCTGAATTTTATACAAATTGAACTTGAAAAAGAAATTTAATTTGATTTTTTAAATAAACGATTTCACCGATTTACACGCGTTTTCCCTTGACCGTATCACCCTTTAGAGGTATATTAGGACCATAAAGAGGTGTGCCAAAAATGGTGAGTATCGGTCCAAGTTTTTGTATAGGCCTCATAAGACCAATCTCCCGATTTAACTCCATGGGTTTCTAGAAACCGTAGCTTTTATCCGATTTGCCTGAAAATGTATACATACTGGTATTTTAGACGCATAAAAACGTGTATCGGATTTAGTTATTAACGGTCCATTTGATAAGGCCTCCATATAACATAGACCGATTTCATTTCTTGAGGGTTTACAAGGCACACTAATCATGAAAATTTCTTGAAACTGAATGAAAATTTTCAAGATTTTACTTCTCGTAATCATTTAAATAATGGGGGCGAAAATTTGCAGATTTTAGATTTTAACAAGGCGTTATTTCATCATTTTCTTGCACTCTTAGGTTAGGTTAAGTTAGGTGGCAGCCCGACGTATCAGGCTCACTTAGACTATTCAGTCCATTGTGATACCACATTGGTGAACTTATCTCTTATCACTGAGTGCTGCCCGATTCCATGTTAAGTTCAATGACAAGGGACCTCCTTTTTATAGCCGAGTCCGAACGGCGTTCCACATTGCAGTGAAACCACTTAGAGAAGCTTTGAAACCCTCAGAAATGTCACCAGCATTACTGAGGTGGGATAATCCACCGCTGAAAAACTTTTTGGTGTTCGGCCGAAGCAGGAATCGAACCCACGACCTTGTGTATGCAAGGCGGGCATGCTAACCATTGCACCACGGTGGCTCCCTTCTTGCACACTTACAAGAGCTGTTAATGATTCCTCTAAAACTCAAACAAAAAGGCTTCTTATTAATCCAGAATCTGATATAGTCTTCATAGATAAAATCTTTAAATTTATCTTCGGGAAGTGTACTGGTTAAACTGCTCTGCTTGGGAGAATATCTGTCATCAAACCACCCCCCCCCTCCCCCCTGAGAAATTTCAAAATAAATTATAATATTTGATTCGTGGTTGGTTGGTTTATAAAATACAAGTACATACAGCGGAATTCACCGCTGTATGTACTTGTATTTTACTAACATTGTGTTTTACCCCTGGACATTAGCCGACTTAAATTTTAAGTCTATAGATTTTGTAGAAGTCCAAAAATTTTTTCAGATCGATTCAGAGTCTATATATAGAAACCAACATATTTGACGTATTTTATATGTTATCGAAAATATGGATCTACAAAGTGGTGCAGGGTATAATATAGTCGGCCTCGTACGACTTTAGACTTTCCTTACTTGTTCATATTATGATAATATTTTTTCAGTGTGCTGGTAAATGTCGATGTTCTCGCCTTAGTTTATATTAAAAAAAATTTTTAAGACAAAAATATAATCCCGATTAGAATAAAAAAAGTCTTTACCTTAATTGAAATCAAAAAATATCAAATATACTATCTATAAATTTATTAATTGAAATTAAAGAAATTTAATCTTAAATACTCTACAAATGAAGAAAATAAAATTTTTGCATTTCAACTCAATGGACCATAAAAATATTCTCTTTTATTATTATTGTTCATAATTCCACATTTCACCTCTCGACGGGATTTAAATCAATAAATACTAAATTCACAATTTCAATAGAGCTTTATTTAGAACAAAAAAAAGTTTGTGTAAATACTTTTACTGGCTACATTCCCTCTGTATTGATTTCACTCATTTGTGAATTCTGAGAAAAGTATTAGGCAAATATTTACTACCCAATAAGCAATTATACAATTGACCGAATCAATGAACAATTATCCGATACTATTCCATGCCATGGAGACCATTTTAACTAAATGCAAATGAAGCCAATTGAGTTCGAACATATAAGCAATAACTATATTGCTTGTATACAAATGTAAATACAATAATACATACATGTGTATGAACTATATACACATCCATTTATATGTAGAGTACATATAAGAGTGTAAAGTTATATTTTGTATATAGGAATTAAAGAAAGAAATTGAGAGCATTTATTTGTGTGCGTTGAATGCTCTTGGTGTTTTTGTTACTGCTTTGTTATTTTTACAAAATACCTAGAAAAGTAAATAAATTCCTGTGAACAAATTGAACAAAATGTACTTTTAAATTGAATATCAATTGATGGATAATTTATTGGAAAAGCTTCCGGAAGGGTAAACTAGAACACAGTATAAAAGTCTTTGCTCTCCCATGTAAAGAAGAAAATTATAAACTTAAAGGTTTTTCATATTCACACACAGAGAGATTTATTGATAAAATTAGTATTTTATTGAGAAATTGCTTCAATCGGGGAAATTATAATGTCAATCACCATCTTTAATGCAATTCAAAATGCAGTTATATATGACTGAATCTCAAATACCCACCACCCTTGAAAATCCCTCAACTGATGTCCGTCCACATCGTCCGCATCGACCCAGATTATATATACATTATATCGTCTGAGATCAATACTTCAATGTGCTATAAACGGAATGACAATGTTAATATGCAAAGCGCATTAGCTTCTGCGCTAATGTTGCACCACTTCCGGATCCCCAATTTTTTTGGAGACGATTTTTTGCTGAGTTTTAATCACGGTTGCCCCAGTTGAAATGGTAGCTTTTTTACTGTTTGGTAGAATTCTTGATGCTTTCACTGAAAAAAAAAAAATATTGTCGTGAGGTCAAAGATTTCATGTCTTTAACCCTAGCTTTGGCACTATATACAAATGTAAATATTTCATTTTTGACACTCTTGCCATTTCAACAATATTTATGCGATTTTTATGAAATTTGAACTCAGTGGCTAATTTTTCGTGCTCTTTCATAATATGTACAAATTTAATAATATTTTTACAATATCGCAATTTTTCAATACATTTTTTGTATTTTTCTTCAAAATCTGCCACTATTTACAAATGTAAATATTGTGGTTTAAGATACTTTTAGTTGCTTTGTTTTGAATTATTTCATATGAAAATAATACAAATAAAAGAAGAGGAAATAACAACTTAAAAAAATATATATTTTGGGCAACTGTAGCTTGTGGTTTGCACCCCGGTGTGCTCCACACAGACTGGATTTTTACATTGCCCACATTTTTGCCTTGTAGGACGCTTCCTTTTTTTCTCACCATGGTAGCACATATAGCATCCTCTATCCTCTATCACTTTCACTCACTTTCAGGCATAAAAGAAATAAGCAACGATTGTATAGGTTCGCCGATAATGTGTCGACAATGCTCAATTTGTTTTTTGTAATTGGTTTAGAGCAGTTAAAACAAGATTCACGAAAATGTTCATGTTTTCGCTCCATTGAGGATTTTTATCCAATTTAAATCCATTTTTACTAACCAAAAATTGCTACCTGTCTAATTCAGATAGTTCACCATCGTTTTCCATATAATATTCCCCACTTCTTCATGCTCATGTAAATCGGAGTAAAATTTGGCTTCTGTGGTCATATGTGTATAAATCGGACTAAAGATATACATGGGAGCTATATCTAAATCTGAACCGATTTAAACCAAATTTGGCATGCATAGTAAAGGGTGATACGGTCAAAATTTGGTCAATATAAACTTGACGTATTTCTTCCAATTTTGCATTTAAAAAACCTGAACAACCCTCATTTTGAAGGTGTGTGTGTGTAGAATGTTGCTCCTATTTTGATTTTGGAATTCACTCTTCAGTTGTCAAAATGCCGTCCAAGCAAGAAGAGCAGCGTATCAAAATTTTGCTCGCGCATCGCGAAAATCCGAGCTACTCGCACGCAAAGCTTGCAAAATCGCTAAAAGTTGCCAAATCAACCGTTACAAATGTAATTAAAGTGTTTGGGGAACGTTTGTCGACAGCCAGGAAGTCTGGATCGGGGGGAAATCGAAAACCGGAAGCCGCTGAGACGACAAAGAGAGTTGCCGGTAGTTTCAAGCGAAACCCTAACCTCTCTCTCAGAGATGCCGCAAATAAGGTGGGTGTATCGTCTACAACCGTGCATCGAGCCAAAAAACGAGCCGGACTATCGACTTACAAGAAGGTAGTGACTCCAAATCGCGATGATAAACAACATACGACGGCCAAAGCGCGATCCCGGAGGCTGTACACGACGATGCTGACGAAGTTTGACTGCGTGGTAATGAACGACGAAACCTACGTCAAAGCCGACTACAAGCAGCTTCCGGGACAGGAGTTTTATACGGCAAAAGGAAGGGGAAAGGTAGCAGATATTTTCAAGCACATAAAACTGTCAAAGTTCGCAAAGAAATATCAGGTTTGGCAAGCCATCTGCACCTGTGGCTTGAAAAGCAGCATTTTCATAGCTTCCGGGACTGTCAACCAAGAAATTTACGTGAAAGAGTGTTTGAATAAACGTTGGCTGCCTTTCCTGAAGAAACACGGTTGTTCCGTACTGTTTTGGCCGGATTTGGCATCTTGCCATTACGGTAAAAAGGCCATGGAGTGGTACGCCGCCAACAACGTGCAGGTGGTTCCCAAGGACAAGAACCCTCCCAACACGCCAGAGCTCCGCCCAATTGAGAAATACTGGGCTATTGTCGAGCGGAACCTAAACAAGACCAAAAAAACTGCTAAGGACGAGCAGCAGTTCAAGGCAAACTGGCTTTCTGCGGCGAAGAAGGTGGACAAGGTGGCTGTACAAAATCTGATGGCAGGTGTCAAGCGTGAGGCCCGGCAATTCGGATTTGGAAAAGCGAAAGCCTAACTGAATATTTTTCCTGAATTTTATACTAATTGAACTTGAAAAAGAAATTTAATTTGATTTTTTAAATAAACGATTTCACCGATTTACACGCGTTTTCCCTTGACCAAATTTTGACCGTATCACCCTTTAAGAATGTTAAGTCTACACCCTGTGCAAAATTTCACGTACATTGGAGTAAAATTTAAGTCTGTGACCATATCTGTATAAATCGGGCTAAAGATATATATGTGGGAGCTATATCTAAATCTGAACCGATTTCAACCAAATTTGGCATTCATAGTAAGAATATTAATTCTACCGCCTGTGCAAAATTTCATGTAGATCGGAGCAAAACTTTGGCGTCTGTGGTAATATGGGTGTATATCGGGAGAAAGATATATATGGGAGCTATATCTAACTCTGAACCGATTTCAATAATGTCGAACAGATAATGTTCAAAAACAACAATATTTTTTCTGTAGCGAATATCAGAATGCAAAACAAACATAAAAAGGCGGTTATGAAGTTAAAAATACCAAAGGAAACAAAATATTTACATTTGTTAATAGTGGCAGATAATGTAGAAAAACATTGGTGCCTAAGCTAGGGTTAAAATATGAATGCTTAGCACAGAAGACTCATTTCTCTAATATAAAGTTTTTTTCCTTGTCCTTATAATTAAGTGATTTCACTTAAAAATGGGTATCATAACATGAAAGAAAAAATGTTTGGACTACGGTCAACTTGACTTTAATAATTCAGAAAAATTCTTTAAATTTTATGAAATTGTTTTTAAATTTTTCGTCTTTTTGCATTTTGACTGCAAAGCAAAAAATCCTTGAAATATAGGACATGTTTTTCAACACTTTATTTAAAGACGTTTTTACTTGAAACAAAGCATATTTTCTACTGGAAGTCGAGTCTGAATTTGGAAAATAAAGTTGTCGTTAACTCGTTTTTAAAGGACTTTGATAGCATATGAAGAAACAAGTATATACGGCCGCAAGTTCGGCCAGGCCGAATCTTATGTACCCACCACCATGGATTGCTTAGAAACTTCTACGAAAGACTATCATCCACACTCGAATTACTTGGGTTGTGGTATCTTAAAACTTCTTAACATCGTTTTCTAAATTGTGATTTAGTCCATACATGGTATATATTAGACAAAAAAGTTATGTATAGTTAAGTCTACAAATAATTACGAATCGATATGGACTTTTTGTACGTAGAGAGCCAGAATTGAAATATGGGGGTCGCTTATATGGTAGCTATATACAATTATGAACTTGATATGGACCAATTTTTGTGTGATTGGGGATCGATTTATCTGAGGGCCATATATAACTATAGACCGATATGGACCTAGTTAGGCATGGTTGTTAACGACCATATATTAGCACAATGTACCAAATTTCAACTCACTCGGATGAAATTTGCTCCTCCAAAAGGTTCCAAAACCAAATCTCGGGATCGGTTTATATGGGGCTATGTACGATTATGGACTAATATGGACCACTTTTGGCAAGGTTGTTAAATATCATATACTACCACCTCGTACCAAATTTCAAGCAGATCGGATGAATTTTGCTTCTCCAAAAGGCACCGGAGGTCAAATCTGGGGATCGGTTTATATGGGAGCTATATATAATTATGGACTGATAGGAACCAATTCCTGCATGGTTGGTGGATACCATATACTAACATCACGTACCAAATTCCAACCGAATGGGAAGAATTTTGCTCTTCCAAGGGGCTCTGGAGGTCAAATCTGGGGATCGGTTTATATGGTGCCTATATATAATTATGGACCGATATCGACCAATTTTTGCATGGGAGTTTGAGGCCATATATTAACACCACGTACCAAATTTCGACTGAATCAGATGAATTTTGGTCTTCCAAGAGGTTCCGGAGATCAAATCTGGTGATCGGTTTATATGGGGGCTATATATAATTATGAACCGATGTGGGCTAATTTTTGCATGGTTGTTAGAGACCATATACTAACATCACGTACCAAATCTCAGCCGGATCGGATGAAATTTGCTTCCCTTAGAGGCCTCGCAAGCTAAATCGGGGGATCGGTTTATATGGGGGCTATATATAATTATGGACCGATGTGGACCAATTTTTGCATGGTTGTTAAAGACCATATACTAACACCATGTACCAAATTTCAGCCGGATCGGATGAAATTTGCTTCTCTTAGAGGCCTCGGAAGCCAAATCGGGGGATCGGTTTATATGGGGGCTATATATAATTATGAACCGATGTGGACCAATTTTTGCATGGTTGTTGGAGACCATATACTGACACCATGTACCAAATTTCAGCCGGATCGGATGAAAGTTGCTTCTCTTAGGGGCCTCGCAAGCCAAATCGGGGGATCGTTTTATATGGGGGCTATATATAATTAATGGACCGATGTGGACCAATTTTTGCATGGTTGTTAGAGACCATATACCAACACCATGTACCAAATTTCAGCCGGATCGGATGAAACTTTCTTCTCTTAGAGGCCTCGCAAGCCAAATTTTGGGGTCCGTTTATATGGGGGCTATACGTAAAAGTGGACCGATATGGCCCATTTGCAATACCATCCGACCTACATCAATAACAACTACTTGTGCCAAGTTTCAAGTCGATAGCTTGTTTCGTTCGGAAGTTAGCGTGATTTCAACAGACGGACGGACGGACGGACATGCTCAGATCGACTCAGAATTTCACCACGACCCAGAATATATATACTTTATGGGGTCTTAGAGCAATATTTCGATGTGTTACAAACGGAATGACAAAGTTAATATACCCCCCATCCTATGGTGGTGGGTATAAAAAGCTGAAAAATGAAAAACTAAAATTTGCTTCCTACAAGTACCCAAAACCCAAATTTAAAAAAGAAATTTTAAAAGTATTCTTACTTGTATTCTCCGCTTCTTTGGCTCGGAATCAATACCAAAATTGTTAAAGTAACGAACGAATCTTTGGAACCGGGCATGCTTTTTTCTCAGTGTAGAAATAAAATTTTGACAAAATTTTCTATAGAAATAAAATCTTGACAACATTTTCTATAGAAATAAAATTTTGACAAAATTTTCTATAGAAATAAAGTTTTGGCAAAATTTTTGTATAGAAATAAAAATAGAAATAAAATTTTGGCAAAATTTTCTATAGAAATAAAATGTTGACAAAATTTTCAAAATAAAATTTTGATACAATTTTCTTCAGAAAAAAATTTTGACAAAACTTTCTGTAGAAATAAAATTTTGACAAAATTTTCCATAGAAATAAAGTGTTGACAAAATTTTCTATAGAAATAGAATTTTGACAAAATTTTCTATATTAAATGTGGACAAATTTTCCTGTACAAATAAAATTTTGACACAATTTTCTGTACAAATAAAATTTTAACACAATTCTCTATAGAAATAAAATTTTTAAAAAAATTATAAAATTTTCAGAAAATTTTCTATAGAAATAAAATTTTGACAGAATTTTCTATAGAACTAAAATTTTGACAAAATTTTCTGCAAAAATTAAATATTGACAAAATTTTCTATAGAAATAAAATGTTGACAAAATTTTCTGTAGAAATAAAATTTTTACAAAATTTTCTATTGAAATAAAATGTTGACAAAATTTTCCATAGAAATAAAATTATGATAAAATTTTCTTTAGAAAAAAATTTGACAAAATTTTCTATAGAAATACAATTTTGACAATATTTTCCATAGAAATAAAAAGTTGACTAAATTTTCTTACGAAATAAAATTTGGACAAATAAAATTTTGACAAAATTTACTATATAACTAAAATTTTGACAAAATTTTCTATAGAAATAAAATTTTGACAAAATTTTTTATAGAAATAAAATTTTGACAAAATTTTCTATAGAAATAAAATTTTGACAAAATTTTCTATAGAAATAAAATTTTGACAAAATTTTCCATAGAAATAAAAAGTTGACAAAATTTTCTTACGAAATAAAATTTGGACAAATAAAATTTTGACAAAATTTACTATAGAAATAAAAATTTAAGAAATCTTTCTATGGAAAAAAATTTGACAGAATATTCTATATAACTAAAATTTTGACAAAAATTTCTATAGAAATAAAATTTTGACAAAATTAACTATAGAAATAAAATTTTGACAAAATTAACTAAATTTTGTCAAAATTTAGTTAAATTTTCTATAGAAATAAAAGTTTAAGAAATTTTTCTATAGAAATAAAATGTTGACAACATTTTCTATAGAAATAAAAGTTTAAGAAAATTTTCTATAGAAATAAAATTTTGACAAAATTTTCTATAAAAAAAAATTTGAGAAAATTTTCTATAGAAATAAAATTTTGACAAAATTTACTATAGAAATATAAATTTAAGAAAATTTTCTATAGAAATAAAGTTTTGACAAAATTTTCTATAGAAATAAAATTTTGATTTCATGTCTTTAAAATACGAATGCTAATTTTGCTTAGCATAGAAGACGCTTTTCTCTAATGTAAAGTTTTTTTTCCTTGTCCAAAAGTCGATAAAGTTTTCAATGAAGTCGTGTTGTCCTTATAATTAAGTGATTTCACTTAAAAATGGGTATCATAACATGAAAGAAAAAATGTTTGGACTAAGGTCAACTTGACTTTAATAATTTAGCAAAATTCTTTAAATTTAATGAAATTGTCTTTAAATTTGTTGTCTTTTTGCATCTTGAACACAAAGCAAAAAATCGTTCAAATATAGAACATGTTTTTCAACACTTTATTTAAAGACGTTTTTTACTTGAAACATAGCATATTTTCTACTGGAAGTCGAGTCTGAATTTGGAAAATAAAGTTGTCGTTAACCCGTTTTTAAAGGAATTTGATAGCATATGAATAAAAAAGCTGAAAAAACGAAAAATTAAAATTTGCTTCTTACAAGCAAGTACACAAAACCCAAATTTAAAAAAGAATTTTGTCTTAAAAGTATTCTTACTTGTATTCTCCGCTTCTTTGGCTCGGAATCAATAACAAAATTGTTAAAGTAACGACAAAATCTTTGGAACCGGGCATGCTTTTTTCAGTGTAGAAATAAAATTTTGACAAAATTTTCTATAGAAATAAAATTTTGAGAAAATTTTCTATAGAAATAAAATTTTGAGCAAATTTTCTATAGAAATAAAATTTTGACAAGATTTTCTATAGAAATAAAATTTTGACAAAATTTACTATAAAAATAAATTTTTAAGAAATTTCTCTATAGAAATAAAGTTTTGACAAAATTTTCTATACCAGTAAAATTTTCACAAAATTTTCTATAGGAAAAAAAATTGAGAAAATTTTCTATAGTAATAAAATGATGACAAAATTTTCTATAGAAATAAAATTTTAAGAAAATTTTCAATAGAAATAAAGTTTTGACAAAATTTTCTATAGAAATAAAATTTTGACAAAATTTTCTATAGAACTAAAATTTTGACAAAATTAACTATAGAAGTAAAATTTTGGCAAAATTTTCTATAGAAATAAAATGTTGACAAAATTTTCTATAGAAATAAAATTTTCTATAGAAATAAATTTTTAAGAAAATTTTCTATAGAAATAAAATTTTGACAACATTTTCTATAGAAATAAAATGTTGACAAAATTTTTTATAGAAATCAAATTTTGACAAAACTTTCTATAGAAATAAAATTTTGACAAAATTTTCTATAGAAATAAATTTTTGACAAAATTAACTAAAGACATAAAATTTTGACAAAATTTTCTATAGAAATAAAAGTTTAAGAAATTTTTCTATAGAAATAAAATTTTGACAAAATTTTCTATAGAAATAAAAGTTTAAGAAAATTTTTTATAGAAATAAAGTTTTGACAAAATTTTCTATAGAAATAAAATTTTGACACAATTTTCTATACAAATAAAATTTTCTATAGAAATAAAAGTTTAAGAAAATTTTCTCAATAGAAATAAAATTTTGACAAAATTTTCATAGAAAAAAAAATTGAGAAAATTTTCTATATAAATAAAATTTTGACAAAATTTACTATAGAAATAAAAATTTAAGAAAATTTTCTATAGAAATAAAGTTTTGACAAAATTTTCTATAGAAATAAAATTTTGACACAATTTTCTATACAAATAAAATTTTCTATAGAAATAAAAGTTTAAGAAAATTTTCTCAATAGAAATAAAATTTTGACAAAATTTTCATAGAAAAAAAAATTGAGAAAATTTTCTATATAAATAAAATTTTGACAAAAGTTACTATAGAAATCAAATTTTAAGAAAATTTTCTATAGAAATAAAATTTTGACAAAATTTTCTATAGAAATAAAATTTTGACAAAATTTTCTATAGAAATACATTTTTTACAAAATTTTCTATAGAAATAAAATTTTGAGAAAATTTTCTATACAAAAAAAATTTGACAAAATTTTCTATAGAAATAAAATTTTAAGAAAATTTTCTATAGAAATAAAACTTTAAGACATTTTTCCATAGAAATAAAATTTTGACAAAATTTTCTATAGAAATAAATTTTTTACAAAATCTTCTATAGAAATAAAATTTTGAGAAAATTTTCTATACAAAGAAATTTGACAAAATTTTCTATAGAAATAAAATTTTGACAAAATTTACTATAGAAATAAAATTTTAAGAAAATTTTCTATAGAAATAAAGTTTTGACAAAATTTTCTATAGAAATAAAATTTTGACAAAATTATCTATAGAAATAAAAGTTTAAGAAAATTTTCTATAGAAATAAAACTTTAAAACATTTTTCCATAGAAATAAAATTTTGACAAAATTTTCTATAGAAATAATTTTTTTACAAAATTTTCTATAGAAATAAAATTTTGAGAAAATTTTCTATACAAAAAAAATTTGACAAAATTTTCTATAGAAATAAAATTTTGACAAAATTTACTAAGAAATAAAATATTAAGAAAATTTTCTATAGAAATAAAGTTTTGACAAAATTTTCTATAGAAATAAAATTTGGACAAAATTAACTATAGAAATAAAATTTGGACAAACTTTCAAATTTCAGAAAATCAATTTTTTCGCAAAAAAAATTCAGAACACAAAGTATTTTTATATATCACATCAAAAGAACTTCTTACGAAGTTAAATCCATTTCTAGAAGAGCATTTCTGGAAGAGGATTATACCCGCATCACCATCCTATTATGGTGGGTATCAAAAATTAATTGCGTTAAAGATCAACGTAATCATTTGCATGTATCAAACAGAAAAAAATAATTGATTTTTTATCAAAATAAGTTATATATAATTTAAAATTGTGGGATTTTTTTCTTCGGAACGTTATAGAATTCATTCCGAAAAAAATTTGTAACGAACTGATCCATCGCTAATTACTACTTTCCTCATCTTTCACGTCTCATGTTTTGACTGAACCCACTAGTCGACCCAATTTTTGGGCCGAAAATGCTGATCAGCTAGGTCATGTGTCATCCATCCATCAATCGGAAAATTTGGTAATCAAAGGAGCCAGTTTTGGGCCACACGGAGGAATTCGTTAATTGGCATGGACTTCAAAAAGTCTGTCAAGTGGTTAAGAGTTGAATAAAAATTTCCAGCTCTATGTCATGAATCTTCCAATAGTTAGTTTTACTCATTCGCAAAACTCAGTATTTTCAGGCCTCCATACTCTACTCTCAGTTCTTTCTGCCATTTCCTACCTCATTCCCTTGTATTTTGAATTGGTGGAGATTAAAAATTGCCGCATACTCAAATTAACACGGAAGAGCTGAAGGCATTATTTAAAGCTAAATGGCTAAATAACATCGATTTATAATTTTTCAATAAAACTTTACCACCACATCTCCTCCATATTTATGTCATTAAGGAACTATGTATGTGTCTTGGACAAATTTTCAATCAATTCAAAACTGTGGACACAAAGATCAAATGAAGCAACAACCGTTTGCTCTCATTCCCATCCAATTTGTGAGAAACTTGTTATACTTGACTAAAAAGTCAAGGATAATACTTTGTCATTAATTTTTAAACGTGTTAATTAATTTGGTAAAAAAAACAAAAAGCCTTTTATCACACATACATACATGTATATAAAACCCCATACACATATACATGGACATCCATTCATGTCATATTGTCTTAATTGGAAAGGATAAAAAGGAAGACTAAATAATATCCCTTAGATCTGATATTGGAAAACAAAAAAAGCTTCTTAAATGTGTATGTGTGTGTTTGTGTGGTTAAGGTCTTAAATGTATTGCCTAAGTGTGTATGTGTGTGAACGCATTAAATTTATAAATGGGTTTTGTATACATTCACATTCAAAAGTCCTTCCACATATATGTGATCCTTTCTATTTTTCCAAAAACATAAAACTTTTGTGGACTCTGGCTTTGAATGCATAAAATATGGAGATTATGCAAAAGTTTACATCCCAAAAATTCAAATTAGTATTTTGTGGTAATTAGCAAACATTTCTCCAAGAAAAGAAAACATCAACAGTCCCAAATGTGGAGAGAGTTAGAGAGTTCGTCCAAAGAAGCTGAAGAGTAAAAACTTTATTTCTGGTGCCTGGATTTTCTGATAATTTGGGAAGAAGAAAATACAACAGAAATCTCATTCTTATGAGATTAGGATTTTAACCAACCGGACATCCATGCTAAACATTTGAAATTTTTTTAAATTCATTTCTTTCCATTCCATAAACACACAAATATTTGATGTTGTTCTTAATACCCCCTACCCCAGCACAACCAAAACAGCAGGAATATGGGATCCTTTCATCCTTTCCAAGAATATGCATCACATAATGAAATTCATTAAATGCCGGTAATTTATGGCATATGTTCCAGCTTAGAATGTTTATTTTTTATGTTCGAAAGAAATGGTAAAGGATATTTTATGATAATTAAAGGAAGCAAAAGCAGCTGGTGTTGGATGATTTAAAAGTTGAGTGACTTAGGGTTTGCACTTGGCACCAATAAAAAAGAAAGTAATGACCAATTTGTTTGTGGTTACCATAGAAATTGCAAAATTATTGCGAGACCATATTTTTAAATTCCATCATTTTCTAAAAATTAAAAACTTTTATGGTCGTCATTTGATGTTCTGCTAAATTGCTATAGGACAAACTTTCCTACACCTGAAATGGAAACTATTAACACTATGGGGTTATTATATTGAATACTAAACTTCTATACCTATAAAGTAGGGGCCCATTACCCCTAAGACCACCTGATACAGTAGTGCCGATAAACGCCTACTGTCGAGATTTTAGCTATATCGTAGTCGATTTTTTATTATTTCTCACGTTATAGAAACAAGCATATTCGTGAAGGATAGGATAGAATTAGAAATAAAATTTTGACAAAATTTTTTGTATAAATAAAATTTAGACAAAATTTTCTACAGAAATATAATTTTGACAACATTTTTTATATAAATAAAATTTAGACAAAATTTTCTACAGAAATAAAATTTTGTCAAAATTTTCTATAGAAATAAAATTTTGACAAAATTTTCTACAGATATAAAACTTTGACAAAAATTTCTATAGAAATAAATTTTTGACAAAATGTTCTATAGACATAGAATTTTAACAACATTTTTTATATAAATAAAATTTTACAAATATTTCTATATAAATTAAATAGGAACATTTTGACAAAATTTTCTATAGTAATAAAACAAAATTTTCAGTAGAAATAAATTTTTGACAAAATTTTCTATACAAATAAAATTTTGACAAAATTTATCTATAAAAATGAAATCTTTATAAAATTTTCTATAGAAAAAAAATTTTAACAAATTTTTCTATAGAAATGAAATTTTGACAATATTTTCTATAGAAATAAAATTCAGAAAATATTTTCTACAGAAATAAAATTTTGACTAAATTTTCTACAGAAATAAAATTTTGACTAAATTTTCTATAGAAATAAAATTTTGACAAAATTTTCTATAGAAATAAAATTTTGACAAAATTTTCTATAGAAATAAAATATTGACAAAATTTTCTTTAGAAATAAAACTGTGACAAAATTTTCTATAGAAATTAAATTTTGACAAAATTTTCTATAGAAATAAAATTTTGACTAAATTTGCTATAGAAATAAAATTTTGACAAAATTTTCTATAGAAATTAAATTTTGACAAAATTTTCTATACAAATAAAATTTTGACAACATTTTCTATAGAAGTAAAATTTTTACAAAATTTTCTATAGAAATAAAACTTTGACAAAATTTTCTATAGAAATAAAATTTTGACAAAATAAGATTTTTTTGTTTGGTGTTTTTTTGGTAAAATTTTCTATAGAAATAAAATGTTGAATAAGCTTTCTTTAGAAATAAAATGTTGAATAAGCTTTCTTTAGAAATAAAATGTTGTATAAGTTTTCTTTAGAAATAAAATTTTAACAAAATTTTCTATAGAAATAAAATTTTGACAAAATTTTCTACAGAAATAAAATTTTGAAAAAATTTTCCATAGAAATAAAATTATATTTCATGTTAGCCTGATACCGAAACAGGCAATTGACGTCCAAATGCATTATGTCTAATTATACAATTATTTTTCGAGCTTTATGGACAGATATAGATTAAGGAACATGGAATAGAGCCATTGAAAAGAAACCGCCAGATACAAAAATAAAATTTTGATAAAACTTTTCTATAGAAATAAAATTTTGTATAGAAATAAAATTTTGACAAAATTTTCTATAGAAAAAAAATTTTGACAAAATTGTCTATAGAAATAATTGTTTTTTTTTTTGTTTGGTGGTTTTTTGGTAAAATTTTCTCCCAATTTTGATAGATTATTTTTGGCCCGAGTGGATGGCAGTACAGTGTTATTTGCAGTCCATAAATATGCATGGTTCAGTATGTTTTCTATCGCTTACGAGTTTATTTCTTGGGGAAGTCTTAACCCTCTATCACTCATGAACTCCGATTTGTATGATTTTTATACCCTTCACCACTACTGTGGTACAGGGTATAATAAGTTTGTGCATTTGTATGTAACGCCAAGAAATAGTGGTCATAGACCCAACTTTTAGTATACCGATCGGCTTAGAATTAAATTCCGAGTCGATTTAGCGATGTCCGTCTGTCTTTCTGTCTGTCCGTCCGTCTGTCTGTATATGTAATTTTGTGCACAAAGTACAGCCGATCGTTCTCAAATTTGGCATAGGGCCGTTTCTTGGGACAAAGACAATCGCTATTGGTTTTGGAAAAAATCGGTTCAGATTTAGATATAGCTGCCATATATATTTATCCCCGATTTGGTCATAGTTAGCGTGTTTATCAACCGATTTTCTTGAAATACCGTACATCCAAATATTGTATAATTCTCAAAAGTCCTGTAAAATATCAGCCAAATCGGTTCAGATTTAGATATAGCTCCCATATATATCTTTCGTCCGATTTAGACTCATATGATCACAGAGGCCAAAGTTTACTACCGATCTTCGTGAAATTTTGCACAGAGGGTAGAATTAACATTCTACCAGTGCTTGGTAAATTTGATTGAAATCGGTTCAAATTTAGATATAGCTCCCATATATATCTTTCGTCCGATTTGAACTTATATGGCCACAAAAGCCAGAGTTTTGCCGTGATTTGCTTCAAATTTTGCACAAGGGGTACATTTAATAGTATCGTTAAGTGTGTCAAACTTTGTTAAAATCGGTTCAGATTTAGATATAGCTCACATATATATCTTTCGCCCGATTTGGACTTATATGGTCTCAAAAGCCAGAGTTTTGCCCTGACTTATTTCAAATTTTGCACACGCGGTACTTTTAACGATACTATTGTATGTGCCAAATATGGTGAAAATCGATTCACATTTAGATATAGCTCCCATATATATCTTTCGTCCAATTTGAACTTATATGGCCTCAAAATCTAGGGTTTTGCCGTGATTTGCTTCAAATTTCGCACAAGGAGTACGTTTAGTAGTATCGGTGATTGTGCCAAATTTGGTTGAAATCGGTTCAGATTTAGATATGGCTCCCATATATATCTTCCGTCCGATTTGCACTCATATGACCAGGGGGGCCAAAGTTATACTCCCATTTACGTGAAATTTCGCATAGATAGCAGAATTATTATTCTAACTATACATGTCAAATTTAGTCAAAATCGGTTCAGATTATATATAGCTCCCATATATACGTACACCAGAGTTGGGGAAATATGGTAGACTGTTACACATTTTAGACCCATTTTCAATGGAAGTTTTCTCCAATTAACTGGATAGCGTTAACCGATTTAAATTTTAATTCTAGAGATTTTGTAGAAGTAAAAAAATTTCTCCTTTATATAGCTCCCAGCAAATGTGAAGTAGTTGAGATGGTAACACAAATTTTGGCCTACATAGAGGTGAAGGGTATAATATAGTCGGCCCAGCCCGACTTTAGACTTTACTTACTTGTTTGTATTGGAGATGATAACAAAAAAAATAAAATACACGTATTTTTATACCCTCCACCATATGATGGGGGTATATTAACTTTGTCATTCCGTTTGTAACACATCGAAATATTGCTCTAAGACCCCATAAAGTATATAAATTCTGGGTCGTGGTGAAATTCTAAGTCGATCTGAGCATGTCCGTCCGTCCGTCCATCCGTCCGTCTGTTGAAATCACGCTAACTTCCGAACGAAACAAGCTATCGACTTGAAACTTCGCACAAGTAGTTGTTATTGATGTAGGTCGGATGGTATTGCAAATGGGTCATATCGGTCCACTTTTACGTATAGCCCCCATATAAACGGACCCCCAAATTTGGTTTTCAGAGAAGCAAATTTCGTCTCTAACAACCATGCAAAAATTGGTCCACATCGGTCCATAATTATATATAGCCCCCATATAAACCGATCCCCCGATTTGGCTTTCGGAGCCTCTAACAGAAACAAATTTCATCCGATCCGGCTGAAATTTGGTACATGGTGTTAGTATATGGTCTCTAACAACCATGCAAAAATTGGTCTACATCGCTTAATAATTATATATAGCCCCCATATAAACCGATCCCCAGATTTGGCTTGCGGAGCCTCTAAGAGAAGCAAATTTCATCCGATCCGGCTCAAATTTGGTACATGGTGTTAGTATATTGTCTCTAACAACCATGCACAAATTGGTCCACATCGGTCCATAATTATAAATAGCCCCCATATAAACCGATCCCCAGATTTGGCTTGCGGAGCCTCTAAGAGAAGCAAATTTCATCCGATCCGGATGAAATCCACTTGGAGGAGCAAATTTCATCCGAGTCAGTTGAAATTTGGTACATTATGCTAGTATATGGGCGTTAAAAACCATGCCTAACTAGGTCCATATCAGTCTATAGTTATATATAGCCCCCAGATAAATCGATCCCCAATCACACAAAAATTGGTCCATATCAAGTTCATAATTGTATATAGCCCCCATATAAGCGACCCCCATATCTTCTCAATTCTGGCTCTCTACGTACCGTACAAAAGTCCATATCGATTCGCAATTATTTGTAGACTTACTTATACATACCTTTTTTGTCTAATACTCATATACCACGTATGGACTAACTCACAATTTAAAAAACGATGTTAAGAAGTTTTAAGATACCACAACCCAAGTAATTCGATTGTGGATGACAGTCTTTCGTAGAAGTTTCTACGCAATCCATGGTGGAGGGTACATAAGATTCGGCCTGGCCGAACTTATGGCCGTATATACTTGTTTAATTTTCATTTATTTTTATTATTTTGAAGAGAAACTCCCACAAATTGGATGTGTTGCCAAACATTATTTTCCATCAAAAACAAAAAAACGAAAAATTTTCCATAAAGAACATTCTACAATAAAGCTCAAACACTTACATCTCCAATTTATCAAGATTACACACAAAACACAAGCCCAACAATTTTGTATTATTTTTTGAAGTCACAGCAAACCGGCACTTTTCGTAAATACCAATAGTCAATAAAGAAATGTCAATTTCCAGCAAGTAGTGCCACCTAATTGTTCTATTTTTACAAGTTTATTAGCTCAGTATGTAAACCACGGAATACAGTGCGTGATTGAGCTAAAGAAGTTATTTCTATTAATTTTGAGGCATTCGAACGGTATGTTGCCTACAATCTACACTATGATACAGAGGGTTAATTTTATCGAATCTCTCTGAAAATTTGAATATTTCTATAAGAAACAAGTAAGTCGGGCGGGGAAATAAAGTTTTGACAAAATTTTATATAGAAATCAAATTTTGATAACATTTTCTATACAAATACAATCTTGACAAAATTTTCCACTGAAATAAAATTTTTACAAAATTTTCTAAAGAACAAAATTATCTATAGAAATAAAATTTTGACAAAGTTTTCTATAGAAATAGAATTTTGACAAAATTTTTATAATAAAATTTTGACAAAATTTTCTATATAAATAAAATTTTGACAAAATTTTCTGTAGAAATAAAATTTTGACAAAACTTTCTGTAGAAATAAAATTTTGACAAAATTTTCCATAGAAATAAAATTTTGACAAAAGTTTCTATAGAAACAAAGATTTATTTTGGCAAAGGCCAACTATCATAAACCTTTTTTGGAGGGTTCGAGTGTGGTTCACTTTGGGCTTAGTGAACTACCCGAATTTATTCGGGTAGACTGCTAGATGGTTGGATGGACGCACGTTTCGGAATTACCACATTCCTCATCAGCATCCTCTACTTGTACTTATTTGTACCCCATAAATATGATTGGCTCAGTACGTTTTGTATGGCGTACGAGTTTATTTCTTTTAACCGATCGTGCGAGTTTATTTCTGCCCGAAACTTTGAATATTTCTATAAGAAACAAGTCAGTAAAGTCTAAAGTCGGGCGGGGCCGACTATATTATACCCTGTAGCACTTTGTAGATCCACATTTTCGATACCATCTGAAATCCTTCAAATATGTCGGGTGCTATATATAAAGGATTTTGTCCCAAATATCTGACTCGATCTGGATAAAATTTGTTAGACTTCTACAAAATCTATAAACTTAGATTTTAAGTCGGCTAATGCACTGCAGTGGAACACAATGTTGTTAAAAAATATGGAAAACTTTTAAATCTGACGCAATTTTTAGGCAATTTCGCAAAAGTGTATTTATGATTTATCGGTCGATAGATATGTATTCGAAGTATAGGAGTCATTTTTATAAGTTTTCGACTTAGCAGTGGCGATTTCTCAAGGAAAAGGTGTGTGTTTTGGCCATTTTTGCCCAAATCGGAAAAACATATATATGGGAGAGCTATATCTAAATCTGAACCGATTTCAAAATTTGGCATGCATAGTAACAATGTTAATTCTATTCCCTGTGCAAGTTCATATGGTAAATCGGAGTAAAACTTTGGTCTCTGTAGTTATATGAGTCTAAATCGGGCGAAAGATTTGTATGGGATCTATATCTACATCTGAACCGATTTCAACCAAATTTGACATACATAGCTACAATGTTAATTCTACTCCTATATGAGTGTAAATCGGACGAAAGATGTATATTGTAGCTATATCTAAACCTGAGCCGATTTCAACCTATGTCTAAATCTGAAGCAATTTCTTCCAAAATCAATAGGATTCTTTTCTGACCCAAAACACGTTTGAAGTCGATTGGACTAAAAAGTTGAAGTCGATTCGACTAACATTGCGACCTAGACTTTGATTACAAAAATGTGCTCACAGACAGACGGACGGACAGACGAACATGGTTAGATCGACTCAGGGACCGGCCCTGAGCATTATTGCCAAATACACCATATGTATATTTCTTCTGCTTCTGGGTATTACCCCTTATACACCGATCTTCAGTTTTGGGGTGTAGATTCGGTAGGTTCTTAGAACCACAATTAAGTGTGGTGAAAATGGTGAGTATCACTCTATGTTTTGGTATAGCCCCCACATAAACCGATCTCACGATTTAATTCCTTGGGATTCTAGAAACCGCACTTTTATGCGATTTGCCTGAAATTTTAAATATACTGATATTTTTGGCCCACAAAAAAACTGTATGTGATATAGGTTTTATCGGTCCATTTGGTAAGACCTCCATATAGACCGATTTCACTTCTTGAGGGTATAGAAGGCGATGATGAAAATTTCTTGAAACTAAATGTAAAATTTTTTAAATATATAGATTTTTAATTTCAAACCAAGGCGTCATTTCATTAATTTCATCATCCACAATCTGATCTAATTTTTGTGGGTAGAATCTTCACATTTATCTTCGGGGAGCGTACGGGTTGAATCTATCTGCTTTGTAGAATATCGGTGATCAAACCCCATTAAATGCTCAGTATTATCAAGTAACCCGCTACAAGATGAGTTTTCGAAAGAAATAATTGTATTAGATTCATGATGGTGGATATACAAGATTCGGCTCGGCTGTAAATACTAACTGCTGTATATACTTTTTTATTATTTTTTATTTTATTTTTATTATTTTTTTTTGTAATGAACTTCCATCACAAATTGTTTTTTTTTTTATGTGAAGATCTTCATATAGTCTCCCCTTTATATCTACTTGTCGCGCTACTATAATTAAATACTTTAATATTTTCTCTCTTTCCTATAATCTCTTCAAGAACCGCATATATATTTTAAAAGCTAATTTCAAATGCTATACATAACCAAAATCACCATCAACAACCCTAATGCAAGTGATATAAGATAACAAGGATTACTTACTTTGTGGAAAACAATTTTTTTTTATATAATTTTTCAATTTGATGGAATAGTTGAACTGTGTAAGCATAGCAATTTTTTCTTACATTATTTAACATCCCGAGGAAGGGAGAATTGTGGTCTATGGTAGAAAAGGTAGTAAATCCTTGTCTACATAACATCATCAGTAACAAAACGTTTGTCATTAGTAACGGAATTGTAGACTACACACAAATCTCGAAACATATCTCTTGTAACATTATCATATCGCAGATGTTAACCCATGAAATAATTGTAAGAGAATACCCAGGTTAGTAGAAAAATCTTTGTGAGATATTCCATGGGGACAAAACTATAGCAAAACTTTCCATCAATGTGATGATGATGACTTGTACGAATTCTGAGCCAAATTCATTCTTAACTGCAACAAATTCTGAGGGAAATTTATATTTAACTATAGCTACTATAACCCAACAAACAAAAATGGAAGCTCTTCAAAAACCATTTCCATAGAAATGGTTTTTCTATAGAAATAAAATTTTGGCAAAATTTTCTATAGAAATAAAATTTTAACAAAATTTTCTATAGGAATGAAATTATGACAAAATTTTCTGTAGAAATTTTGAAATTTTTTTTTTATTGAAAATTTTCTGTAGAAATAAAATTTTGACAACATTTTGAAAAAATGTTATTTTATTGAAAATTTTCTGTAGAAATACAATTTTTACAAAATTATCTATATTAATAAAATTTTGAGAAAACTCTCCGTAGAAATAAAATTTTTAAAAGTTTTCCTATAGAAAGAAAATTTTGACAAAATTTTCTATAGAAAGAAAATTTTGACAAAATTTTCTATAGCAATAAAATTTTAACGAAATTTTCTGTAATTTTGACAACAATTTTCTATAAAAATAAAATTTTTACAAAATTTTCTATAGAAATAAAATTTGGACAAAATTATCTATAGAAATACAATGTTGACAAAATTTTTTACAGAAATAAAATGTTGACAAAATTTTCTAAAGAAATAAAATTTTGACAACATTTTTGACAGAAATAAAATTTTGACAAAATTTTTTATAGAAATAACATTTTGACAAAATTTTCTGTAGAATAGAAATTTTGGCAAAATTTTTTATGGAAATGAAATTTTTACAAAATTTTGCTATAGGAATAAAATTTTGACAACATTTTGCAATAGAAATAAAATTTTGACAAAATTTTTTTATAGAAATACAATTTTTACAAAATTATCTATATTAAAGGGTGATACGGTCAAAATTTGGTCAAGGGAAAACGCGTGTAAATCGGTGAAATCGTTTATTTAAAAAATCAAATTAAATTTCTTTTTCAAGTTCAATTAGTATAAAATTCAGGAAAAATATTCAGTTAGGCTTTCGCTTTTCCAAATCCGAATTGCCGGGCCTCACGCTTGACACCTGCCATCAGATTTGTACAGCCACCTTGTCCACCGTATTCGCCGCAGAAAGCCAGTTTGCCTTGAACTGCTGCTCGTCCTTAGCAGTTTTTTTGGTCTTCTTTAGGTTCCGCTTGACAATAGCCCAGTATTTCTCAATTGGGCGGAGCTCTGGCGTGTTGGGAGGGTTCTTGTGCTTGGGAACCACCTGCACGTTGTTGGCGGCGTACCACTCCATGGCCTTTTTACCGTAATGGCAAGATGCCAAATCCGGCCAAAACAGTACGGAACAACCGTGTTTCTTCAGGAAAGGCAGCAGACGTTTATTCAAACACTCTTTCACGTAAATTTCTTGGTTGACAGTCCCGAAAGCTTTGAAAATGCTGCTTTTCACGCCACAGGTACAGATGGCTTGCCAAGCCAGATATTTCTTTTCGAACTTTGACAGTTTTATGTGCTTGAAAATATCTGCTACCTTTCCCCTTCCTTTTGCCGTATAAAACTCCAGTCCCGGAAGCTGCTTGTAGTCGGCTTTGACGTAGGTTTCGTCGTCCATTACCACGCAGTCAAACTTCGTCAGCATCGTCGGGGATTGCGCTTTGGCCGTCGTATTTTGTTTATCATTGCGATTTGGAGTCACTACCTTCTTGTAAGTCGATAGTCCGGCTCGTTTTTTGGCTCGATGCACGGTTGTAGACGATACACCCAGCTTATTTGCGGCATCTCGGAGAGAGGGATTAGGGTTTCGCTTGAAACTACCGGCAACTCTCTTTGTCGTCTCAGCGGCTTCCGGTTTTCGATTTCCCCCCGATCCAGACTTCCTGGCTGTCGACAAACGTTCCCCAAACACTTTAATTACATTTGTAACGGTTGATTTGACAACTTTTAGCGATTTTGCCAGTTTTGCGTGCGAGTAGCTCGGATTTTCGCGATGCGCGAGCAAAATTTTGATACGCTGCTCTTCTTGCTAGGACGGCATTTTGACAACTGAAGAGTGAATTCCAAAATTAAAATAGGAGCAACATTCTATACACACACCTTCAAAATGAGGGGTGTTCAGGTTTTTTTTAATGGAATATTGAAAGAAATACGTCAAGTTTATATTGACCAAATTTTGACCGTATCACCCTTTAATGAAATGTTGATAAAACTCTCCATAGAAATAAAATTTTGACAAAATTTTCTATAGAAATAAAATTTTGAAAAAATTGTCTATAGAAATTTTGAAAAAATTTTATTTTATTGAAAATTTTTTATAGAAATAAAATGTTGGCAAAATTTTCTATAGAAATAAAATTTTGGCAAAATTTTCTATAAAAATAAAATTTCTATAGAAAATTTTGTCAACATTTCATTTCTATAGAAAATTTAGTCAAACTTTCATTCCTATAGAAAATTTTGTTAAAATTTTATTTCTATAGAAAATTTTAGCAACATTCTCTATAGAAATAAAATGTTGGCAAAATTTTCTATAGAAATAAAATTTTAACAAAATTTTCTATAGGAATGAAAGTTTGACAAAATTTTCTATAGAAATGAAATGTTGACAAAATTTTCTATAGAAGCAATATACAGGAATACCAAAGGACATATTCAAAGATTTAATAATATTTTGCATTAAGGATACACGATATTTCAAATTTGAGGACAGAGTTTATGAGCAACTAAAAGGCATACCCATGGGATCCCCCGCTTCACCAATCATAGCGGACATCATTATGGAGGAACTTTTGGACGACGTATTTAAGAAGACAACCAAGCCTCGTGTAGTAACTAAGTATGTAGATGACATATTCGCCATTATAAAAAGATCAGACGTCGAAGAAACACTTAACGCTTTAAATTCTTACAACCGACAAATCCAATTCACGAAGGAATAGGAGCTGGACCAAAAGTTGCCATATTTTGACACAATAGTTCATAGACAAGGTAACCAACTAAAATTAAACTGGTATCAAAAACCAACAGCTTCTGGACGTCTACTTAACTTTTATTCAAATCATAACAAACGTATCATAATTAACACTGCGACTAACTTCATCAGAAGAGTACTCAGCATTAGTGGTCCTGGATTTCACTTGGAAAAAGAAGAGAAAATTAGAAAGATACTTACCAATAATAACTTCCCAAAAAGAACAATTCAAAATCTAATAAATAAGGTAAAATCGAAAAAGATGAACAACAGAAATGAGAATAACGAAAAAGTTATGAAAATTTACAAGCCAGTGACTTATATAGCTGGCTTTTCGGAGCGATTATGTAAGTCTGATATATACACTGGTAGAAAAAGTTTCGTTAATACGATGAATTTCTACGTTGTATTAACGAATTTCTTCATTAAAAGTCAGCCAACGTAGCATTTCGTTATAACAACGTAATTTTACGTTATATTTACGAAACCATTTATGGAATACATTTCGTAGTATTAACGAATAATTACGTTGATATTACGTAGCCTTTTCGTTGTATTAACGAATATTATTCGTTGTATGAATGAAATTTATTCATTGTATGGATGCAGCTTATACGTTGTATGAATGAAAATCATTCATTGTATGAACCCAGTTTTTTCATTGTATGAATGAAAGGCGAACGTTGTATAAATGAACACAAACGTTATATTAATGAAACCCAACCAATTAGTGCATTTGAGTGTAGTCATTCGTAGTGAATTTGTTTTTTTGTTAAGATCTTTGAAATATGATTAATATACAGTAGGAAATAATATTTACTGATAAATTAAGTAATTTAATAATCATATATTGTGACTTTCACTTAAGAAAAAAAGCCTCTTATTTCTAAGATCAAAAAATGATAATAGTATCGCCATGTACATTTATCCAATTTTTCTGCAACCAAGGTTCATTGCGGTAATTGTTCCGCCTTCTTCATCTGAAAGTTCACTTCCCCGGGGCATTTTCACTAAAGATTAAAAATGTACACTAATTTTTTTGTGAATATACAAAAAACACCAATTTTACTCACTTCACCCATCTATGTTTAATATTCACATCGAAACTGTAATGAGCCTGTGCACTCTTCAACGAAAAGAACGTAAATGTTGTTAATGTTTGCCCATCAGACAAGTTTTCTGTTGAACTTTTTACCGTTTGTTTTTCAAGACGCACACGCAACCATGTGCTTGTTGCCATGCTTAGATGTGTATGTATAAATAACATATACTCTACAGACGTATTAGAGAGAGTATAGAGAGACGTTTTATAGAGAAAGAGTAAGGAGAGGCAGATATACTCAAACTCCCATTCGTATTATTAATGAACGTATTTCATTAATATGACGAAATATAACAATTTAAAATTTATTTTTTAACGATCCATATCATTATATTAACGATCGCTTTCGTTTTA
This sequence comes from Haematobia irritans, assembly GCF_050003625.1. Lineage (NCBI taxonomy): Eukaryota > Metazoa > Arthropoda > Insecta > Diptera > Muscidae > Haematobia > Haematobia irritans. The sequence continues at coordinate 156,825,042 of NC_134398.1, read as the reverse complement.
TAAATGAAATTTTCAATTCCAGTTTCGGAGTATATAAAACGACTGTTTTATGGGCTAAAAGTTTCCAAAAGTTACCCTCTATGTGAAAATGATTATAATAATTTCATCTTGGAAAAATTTTTTATACTAATTCTTGAAAAAATTACAAAGTTAATATTCGTAATATTAACGAAACGTGTTTCATTAATATAACGAAAAACCAAAACACAAAATTGTCTTTTAACGATTGATTTCGTTGTATTAACGATCACTTTCGTTCTTATAACGAAAAATTTCGTAATATTAACGAAAAATAATCAACGAAGCCCGTTCGTTAATAGTACGAAACATTTTTCTACCAGTGTACAACAAAGATAAATATCAGCTCGCGTTAAAGACTACCAAAACAGTAAAGGGACTAAAGGGTGATTCTTTTGAAGTTAGGATTTTCATGCATTAGTATTTGACAGATCACGTGGGATTTCAGACATGGTGTCAAAGAGAAAGATGCTCAGTATGCTTTGACATTTCATCATGAATAGACTTACTAACGAGCAACGCTTGCAAATCATTGAATTTTATTACCAAAATCAGTGGCAGAAAATCCGCTTTTTTATCGACAAATTTTGTTCAGCGATGAGGCTCATTTCTGGTTGAATGGCTACGTAAATAAGCAAAATTGCCGCATTTGGAGTGAAGAGCAACCAGAAGCCGTTCAAGAACTGCCCATGCATCCCGAAAAATGCACTGTTTGGTGTGGTTTGTACGCTGGTGGAATCATTGGACCGTATTTTTTCAAAGATGCTGTTGGACGCAACGTTACGGTGAATGGCGATCGCTATCGTTCGATGCTAACAAACTTTTTGTTGCCAAAAATGGAAGAACTGAACTTGGTTGACATGTGGTTTCAACAAGATGGCGCTACATGCCACACAGCTCGCGATTCTATGGCCATTTTGAGGGAAAACTTCGGAGAACAATTCATCTCAAGAAATGGACCGGTAAGTTGGCCACCAAGATCATGCGATTTGACGCCTTTAGACTATTTTTTGTGGGGCTACGTCAAGTCTAAAGTCTACAGAAATAAGCCAGCAACTATTCCAGCTTTGGAAGACAACATTTCCGAAGAAATTCGGGCTATTCCGGCCGAAATGCTCGAAAAAGTTTCCCAAAATTGGACTTTCCGAATGGACCACCTAAGACGCAGCCGCGGTCAACATTTAAATGAAATTATCTTCAAAAAGTAAATGTCATGGACCAATCTAACGTTTCAAATAAAGAACCGATGAGATTTTGCAAATTTTATGCGTTTTTTTTTTTTTTAAAAGTTATCAAGCTCTTAACAAATCACCCTTTATTTAGCAAAACTAAAACCAAAATCAAAAATGACGATAAAAGCAATGTAGAATATAAGATTAATGTAAATGTGACAAATCTAATTTATGTCAAAAGACATATATTGGTACTACAATGACAAAACTCAAAACCAGACTATCTTCTCACAAATCTGACATTAAAGCCACTAACAAACCCATGGAGCAGAAAACAGCACTCGCGGCCCACTGTACGCAGACTGGTCACAAGCCAAACTGTGCGCAGACTGGTCACAAGCCAAACTTAGAAGAGGTAAAAATTCTAGACCACGAAAACAATTACAAACGCAGATTTACTCTTGAGATGCTACACATTATCAACACCACCTGACGAGAGAATGAATTACAAGAAAGACATTGAGAACTGCGCTCGAGTATATAGACATACAATACAAAAGCACAATAGAAAGTTAAATTCAGAATGTGAAGCTGTGCACACCAGAACAAATGTAAATTATAATAGTTTAATAATTTATTGTTTGGTTTTGTTTGTTAGTGATTTTTGTAATTAAATTTAAAAATTTTTTTGTTTCACTTCAGCCTTGAAAACGGTTTTGACGAAGTCAACCGAAATATTGGAAATAAAAATAAAAGAAAAATATCATAGCTATGTTTTTTAATCGACCTATAGCCGAAACTATGAAAAATAATTCTTAAAGATAAATAAAAAGGTCAACGATAATCATCCAGAAATAGAAATGAAATTTTGACAAAATTTTTTATAGAAATAAAATTTTGAGAAAATTTTGCTATAGAAATAAAATTTTGACAAAATCTTCTATAGAAATAAAATTTTGAAAAAATTTTCTATAGAAATACAATTTTGGCAAAAGTTTCTTTAAAAATAAAAATTTTCTATAGAAATAAAATTTTGTCACAATAAAATATTCTATAGAAATAAAATTTTGTCACAATAAAATTTTCTATAGAAATAAATGTTTGACAAAATATTCTATATTTAGAAATAAAATTTCAACAAAATTTTCTATAAAAACAAAATTTTGATGAAACTTTTATAAAAATAATTTTTTTAAAAAATTTTCTATAGAAATAATATTTTGACCATATTTTCTGTATAAATAAAATTTTGACCAAATTTTTTTACAAATGAAATTTTGACAAAATATTCTATAGAAATAAAATGTTGACAAAATTTTTTATAGAAATAAAATGTTGACAAAATTTTCTATAGAAATAAAAATCAAATTTTAACAAAATTATTATAGGAATAAAATTTTGACACAATTTTCTATAGAAATGAAATGTTGACAAAATTTTCTATAGGAATACAATTTTGACACAATTTTCTGCAGAAATATAATTTTAACAAAATTTTCTATAGCAATGAAATTTTGACAAAAATTTTCTGCAGAAATAAAATTTTGACAAATTTTTCTATAGAAATAAAATTTTGAAAAAATTTTCTATAGAAATACAATTTTGACATAAGTTTCTTTAGAAATAAAAATTTTCTATAGAAATAATATTTTGACAAAATTTTCTATAGAAATAAAATATTGACAAAATTTTCTATACAAATAAAATATTGACAAAATTTTCTATAGAACTAAAATTTTGACATAATTTTCCATAGAAACAAAATTTTGACAAAATTTTCTATAGAAATAAAATTTTGACAAAATTTTCTAAAGAATTGAAATTTTGACAAAATTTTCTATAGAAATGAAATTTTGACAATATTTTCCATAGAAATAAAATTTTGAGAAAATTTTGACAAAATCTTATATAGAAATAAAATTTTGACAAAATTTTCTAATATTTACCATAACAATTTGATGAAATATTTCAAAACAAGATTTTTTTAATTTGGTAGATTTTTGGTAAAATTTTCTTCAAATTTTGGTAGATTAGTTTTGCCACGAATAGCAACCGTGCTTTCAAGTTGTGGATCCAAAATACTTTTTGGTAGTTCATGTTTCCTTTTTGTGTTGCTGGGAAGTTGCCGAGTAGATGCACCTGCACATCATCACATTGTATTAAAACTTTTTATGAATTGTTACAGACACACATTCACACAGATATATAGATGGTCCCATATACATAGATTTTTACATGTATAGTCGTAGTACATTTACAATCTTTTTGATAGAATCCACTAAAATGAGAGCAAATGTAGTTTGCAGATATTTTCCTTGTAATGAAATTCAAAGTTATTACACTGGTGGCACCCGCTTCCACATCCAACCACACAGGATCACAGGTTACCAGTACAAAAACTCATTTAAACTTTTAAATTGAAATAAAATACTGACGTACTTATGTAAACAATCATCAGCCAGATAGTTACATAGTATGTGTCTATCACAGAACAGTGGGGGATTTTCCTTATTAAATATTTACAATTTACTTAATATAACTTGAGACACTGAAAATGAATTAATATGAAAAAAATGAATTAATAAAAAAAACACACAGAAAGAAAAATTTTCTCCACTGCTATTGGTCTTTTTTACTGTCATTGTTTTGTTTCATGTCTTTCATCACTGTATGGTAATTAATGTCAATTTCTTTTGTCTTTTTTCATTGCAGACAATCATACGCGAAATGAATCGATTGGGAATGATAGTCGATTTGTCACACGTCTCAACAGGCACAATGCGTGACGCGTTGGAAGTAAGCGAAGCACCTGTGATATTTTCCCATTCATCGGCCTATGAATTATGTAATTCAAGTCGAAATGTTCAGGATGACATGCTGCAATCAATGGCGAAAAATGGTGGCATCATTATGGTGAACTTTTATTCAAAATTTCTGACGTGTAGTGATAATGCCAGCATACACGATGCAGTCGGTAAGTAACTATGTTGAGTACCTAATAGTCAATCGCAATTAATTTTCCTACAAAAGAAAATAATATTTTATTTTAATGTTCCAATTAATTTACATTTGAAACTGCTTCAATCACAGAAATGATACTAGCAACTAAAAATTACAATTAAAAAGTTAACTCGTGCAATAATTTGTATATATTACGCCACACTGTGGAATAGAAGAAGATGGGATAGACACATCGTGTCTTTGATAACTATGCTCAGGGCAGGCCCTTTTGTCGATCTAGCCATGTCCGTCTGTCTGTGAACACATTTTTGTGATCAAAATCTAGGTCGCAAGTTTAGTCCATCGAATCAAATTTTGCACAGTTATGTGTTTTGTGTTACAATAGAACCCTATTGATTTTGAAATAATTCGGTTTAGATTTCGATATAGCTCTCATATATAACTTTCGACCGATATGCACTTATATGGCCCCACAAGCTGATATACATCTATGCCAGTATTCGGCTTGATGTGCGCCCAGGAACTCTGTATGTCTAAAGAATTTCCTAATCTATTTCCAGTCCCTGTTTCCAAACTGGGCCAGGTTCCGAAATACCTCTTCACCGATATGGTTTAGTCTTTGCTCGTAAAGGCACGGCAGTGACATAGGTAGTGTTCTAAGGTCTCATCATCATCAAAACATGCACTATACGCGCCACCCTATGCTGCTCCTATTCGGCACAAATATGCTCTCAATTCTAGGTGTCCAGTCATTATTGCCACGGCCCTCCTAACTGTCATCTTACTCTCGTTGTGTAGTTCTCCAGACTTTTTCCTGCCCTGGCCACTCCATAGTATTTTTATCGTATTTCCCATATGTACCAAATCGCTTTATTTGTTTTCCTTGCCATTTGATACAACTCGGCCCGTGTTCTCTTCCCTATGTGTCCTAGATCTTACGTTTACGCTTCCTCTTATTCATATGTTTCTCTTATTCCCTATCATTATTGCCACGGCCCTTCTGACTGTCGGCGTATTCTCCTTGTGTATCATCCCACCTACTATCCGATCATTATTCCCATGGATCTCCTGACTGTCGTCTTACTTTCCTTCTGTAGTTCTCCAGACTTTTTCTTGTCTGGATCACCCCATAGTATTTCCACCGTCCTTCCGATCATTGCATTGGTCCACATCGCTTTATGTGTTTCCCTTGACAATTCATCCAAATCCGCCCGTGTTGTCTCTTTGAGCTTTGCGTTCTCTAAATACACTCCCCTATGTGTCCTAGCTCTTACCTCCAGTTCAGTTGCCTTTAAGTTTCCTCATATTCCCGACACCCATATGATGCTGATCCTGACATATTCTGAGTACTCGTTGATCATGCTTTTGCATTCTAAAACGGTTCGCGTAATGTCTGTATTACCTCCATTGTTATTTCCGAGCCAATTAACACATTCCGTTATGGCACGAACTTCTGCCAGCAGGATTGTTCTGTAATCCGATAATCGGAATAGGATCTCGGTGTCTGGGCCCTTTAAATATACGCATAGTCCCTTCCTCTCACCCACCTTACCAAAAAACTACCGAACAAAAAAATCTCATTTTATTTATATAGAAAATTTTGTCATTTTTTTTCTATAGAAAACTTTGTCAAAGTTTTATTTCTATGGAAACTTTTGTCAAAATATACATATAGAAAATTTTGTCAAAGTTTTATTTCTATGGAAACTTTTGTCAAAAAATTTATTTCTATAGAAAATTTTGTCAAAATTTTATTTCTATAGATAATGTTGTCAAAATTTTATTTCATTATTGTTTTTTTTTTTATCTCAGCTTAAAACCACGCATTGACTAAACTACAAGTGTAGCTTAACCAACAGAGGAAAAGTATACTTGTCAAATTTATTTGGGCAAAGCCCTATAGACTACAAGATTGTTGGATGTACAGCTGTTTCGGAATTACCACATTCCTCATCAGCATCCTCTACTTGCAGCAAAACTATCAACCAATTATCAGAATAAATTCGGGTAATTCACTCAACCCAAAGTGAACTACACTTGAACCTTCAGCAAAAAGCTTTGATAGTCGGCTACTGCCTAAAAAATTTTCAAGCATATCACTTTCCCTTTGCCAAACTCAAATCATCGATTTGAATGTAGTTAGCTGGGTTTGTTTTTGAGAGTGCTTCCTCTATCTTCATTCGTTTTGTTTGTTATTGTTGGTTTTTCTTCAATCATTATTGTTGTTTTTTATCTCAGCTTAAAACCATGCATTGACTAAACTACAAGTGTAGCTTATAATTTTTTTCTATAGAAAATTTTATTAAAATTATCCAAAAATTTTTGCAAAGCTTTATTTCTAGAAAATTTTTGCAAAATTTTATTTCTATAGAAAATTTTGTCAGAATTGTATTTCTATAGACAATTTTGTCAAAATTTTATTCCTACAGAAAATGTTTTAAAATTTTATTTCTTTTTATAGAAAATTTTGTCAAAATTTTTCTTTTATAGAAAATGTTCTCAAAATTTTATTTCTACAGAAAATTTGGCCAAAATTTAATTTGTATAGAAAATTTTGTCAACATTTTATATCTATAGAAAATTTTGTCAACATATTATTTCTATAGAAAATTTTGTCAAAATTATATTTCTATAGAAAATGTTGTCAAAATTTTATTTCTATAGAAAATGTTGTCAAAATTTTATTTCTATGGACAATTTTGTCAAAATTTTATTTCTATAGAAAATTTTGTCAAAATTTTATTTCTATAGAAAATTTGGTCAAAATTTTATTTAGAAATAAAATGTTGTCAAAATTTTATTTCTACAGCAAAATTTTGTCAAAATTTTATTTCTATAGACAATTTTGTCAAAAATTTTCTTCTGTAGAAAATGTTGTCAAAATTTTATTTCTATTGAAAATTTTGTCAAAATTTTATTTCTATAGAAAATTTGGTCCAAATTTTATTTGTATAGAAAATTTTGTCAAAATTTTATGTCTAAAGACAATTTTGTCAAAATTTTATTTCTATAGAAAATTTTGTCAAAATTTTGTTTTTTATAGAAAATTTTGTCAAAATTGTATTTTTATAGACAATTTTGTCAAAATTTTATTTCTATAGACAACTTTGTCAAAATTTATTTCTATAGACAATTTTGTCAAAATTTTATATCTATAGAAAATTTTGTCAAAATTTTATTTCTATAGACGATTTTGTCAAAATTTTATATCTATAGAAAAATTTGTCAAAATTTTATTTTCTATAGAAAATTTTGTCAAAATTTTATTTCTATAGAAAATTTTGTCAAAACGTAATTTTTATAGAAGGTTTTGTCAAAATTTTATTTCTATAGAAAATGTCAAAATTTTATATCTATAGAAAATTTTGTCAACATTTTATTTCTATAGAAAATTTTGTCAAAATTTTATTTTTATAGAAAATTTTGTCAAAATTTTATTCCTACAGAAAATTTTCTAAAAATTGTATTTCTTTTTATAGAAAATTTTGTCAAAATTTTTCATCTATAGAGAATGTTCTCAAAATTTTATTTCTACAGAAAATTTTGTAAAAATTTTATTTCTATAGAAAATTTTGTCAAAATTTTATTTCTATAGAAAATTTTGTCAACATTTTATAGTTCTAAATAAAATGTTGACAAAATTTTCTATAGAAATAAAATTTTGACAAAATTTTATTTCTATAGAAAATGTGGTCAAAATTTTATTTCTATAGAAAATTTGGCCAAAATTTTATTTGTATAGAAAATTTTGTCAAAATTTTATTTCTATAGAAAATTTTGTCAACATTTTATTTCTATAGAAAATTTTGTCAAAATTTTATTTCTATAGAAAATTTTGTCAAAACGTTATTTTTATAGAAGGTTTTGTCAAAATTTTATTTCTATAGAAAATGTCAAAATTTTATTTCTTCAGCAAAATTTTGTCAAAATTTTAAATCTATAGAAAATTTTGTCAACATTTTATTTCTATAGAAAATTTTGTCAAAATTTTATTTTTATAGAAAATTTTCTAAAAATTGTATTTCTTTTTATAGAAAATTTTGTCAAAATTTTTCATCTATAGAGAATGTTCTCAAAATTTTATTTCTACAGAAAATTTTGTAAAAATTTTATTTCTATAGAAAATTTTGTCAAAATTTTATTTCTATAAAAATTTGGTCAACATTTTATTTAGAACTAAAATTTTGTCAAAATTTTACTTCTATAGAAAATGTGGTTAAAATTTTATTTCTATAGAAAATTTGGCCAAAATTTTATTTGTATAGAAAATTTTGTCAAAATTTTATTTCTATAGAAAATTTTGTCAACATTTTATTTCTATAGAAAATTTTGTCAAAATTTTATTCTATAGAAAATTTGGCCAAAATTTTGTTTCTATAGAAAATGTTGTCAAAATTTTATTTCTATAGAAAATTTTTTCAAAATTTTATTTCTATAGAAAATTTTGTCAAAATTGTATTTCTATAGAAAATTTTGTCAAAATTTTATTTCTATAGACAATTTTGTCAAAATTTTATTTCTATAGACAATTTGCTCAAAATTTTATTTCTATAAAAAATTTTGTCTAAACGTTATTTTTATAGAAGATTTTGTCAAAATTTTATTTCTATAGAAAATGTTGTCAAAATTTTATTTGTATAGAAAATTTTGTCAAAATTTTATTTGTATAGAAAATTTTGTCAAAATTTTATTTGTATAGAAAATTTTGTCAAATTTTTATTTCTATAGAAATTTTGTCAAAATGTTATTTCTATAGAAAATTTTGTCAAAACGTTATTTTTATAGAAGATTTTGTCAAAATTTTATTTCTATAGAAAATGTTGTCAAAATTTTATTTGTATAGAAAATTTTGTCAAAATTTTATTTGTATAGAAAATGTCGTCAAAATTTCATTTCTATAGAAAATGTCGTCAAAATTTTATTTCTACAGAAAGTTTTGTCAAAATTTTATTTCTATAGAAAATTTCGTCAAAATTTTATTTCTATAGAAAATTTTGTCAAAATTTTCTTTTATAGAAAATTTTGTCAAAATTTTATTTCTGTAGTCAATGGTCTTATTACGTACTCATATATCCAGTGCATCACCTTGAGATTCAGACCGCTTATCGTTCTGTTGCACAGTATCCAACATTTGTAGGCATTTCCAGTCCTCTCTTTGGTGTGGCTCTTCCAATTCAGTTTCCTGGTATCGCCGTTGGACCTGTTGTAAAATTTCTATAATGAACTTGCTTTCCATTAATGTTTACTTTATTATGCTCTCATATATCCAGTGCGTTACTTAGGAATTCAAGTCTCATTCAGAGCCCACCGCTCTTCGGCACTGTGCCCAAAATCTCTAAAATCCTTGCCCAAAAAAAACTCGTTTCGATATAATGGACAATTTTCCTGTCTTCTCTGAATATTTCCAATTTCTCATATATCTCCATTCTATCGACAATTAGTTATAGGCCATGGTATCATTACTTCCTTCTTCATATGACATATTTCCCCCCAAAAAATCCTGTAATAATCCAACGATTATGTGGCATCAGCCAAAAAAACTTTATGTCTATGTCATAAGCTCTTGGTTATATTTTCCATTTGACTGCTTATGATGACATTCTTGTGGCCTATATTAGACCAAATATTATCACTGATGACTGTTGAAACAATAGACCTGATTAAAAGGACTTTCCCCGAAAGTGATGGAAAACATATTTGAGTTTTACATGCAATTCCTGTTTTTGTAATTGTGATTCGCTGAATAAAGGAGCGGAATATCTGAATAGAGTCAATAATGATTTCCGTCTTTTTTGGATTTTTTTGATTTTATGATTTTTTTTGTTGTATCATCTCTGCTGATGGCGGCCATGATGGAGGCTTCCAGCTGTAATTCTCTTTCATCTTTTGAAATGGAATGACAACATGAATCTAATTTCGTTTTCTGTTTTTTTCTTCTCTTGTTCTTCTTTCTTTCCATGCATTTGTGATGAAACTATGCCAACTATAACTGGATGCCAATTGGAATTCATTGACACTATGCCTGCTGCAATACACATTGCACTGTCATTTGCCATACGAATGGAATGTCTATGGATTTTTGTAATGATGATCTGACTTGATTGTTGGCTGGCTCTTCGTTCTGGCTGGATTTGTTTGCCTTTCCTTTGGTGCATTGAACTTTGATGATTCGTTTGTTAATTTAACGCGGCACAAAAAAACCACACACAACACTCCTTGGAATCCCTTTCTATGGCCATCCCACCACCAACAACAATAACGACAATGGCAACCGAATCAATTGCATTATGCAAATCATCATTTGCTGATTTATTCCAACGCATACCAATCAACGTTTTCTGTGCGTTTTTTTTTCGCCATTTGTCCATGATGATTTCTGACTACCGTTTGTTCTACTTGTGCTGCGCTGTGCTGACTGGGCGACAACTGTTGGCTATCATATTGATGGTCTAAATTGATGCTGGCACTTTGCCTACTTTACGCTGATGATGCTCCACTCCACTCTACTGTCTATCATCGTCTTTATTTTGGATGGCATGTCCTATGCTATGTCGTTCCACGTCATCTTGCCCTTTGGCCTGACGAACTATATCTTCACGTTCCTGAATACTTCGATTCTGATGATGGTGGTGGTGGTGGTGGTGGTGCTGGCGGAATGCTGATGGTGTTGGGACATCATCTGTGCAGCTCATATAAATCACATTAAGCGCGTTGCTGGCATTGATCATGTGGGCCTTGGTGCCGGATACGATGGAATCAATGTGTAAGTAAATGAAATTTATTTTTGTATTATCGCATTACTTTCTCTATATTGCAATCCTTGCAATCAAGCATCAAATGCAAAAGTCACAGTGCTTTGTTTTGAATTAAAAAAACAAAACATTCACACACGAACATACTGGGGGACCATAAACAAGGTAATCATGTGTAAATAAAGTAAATTGCTTTAATTTTTTAATTTAATAAAATTTTAGTGGAGAAAAATATTTTTTAACTATTGCAGTTATTGGAGCTGATGTATTAGTTTGAGTAGCAATTGATTGGCTCGATGTGTGTGTATTTTTGTGTTTCGCTTTTGTTATGCTGGCATAGAGAAAACAGTTTGAAATGCATTGGGCGAGCTTTGGTAACAAGAGAGCAAATTAAATCAACGGCAATAATAGGATGGTATAGGTAAACGTAAAAGAGAGAATCCCTGCAAACATTTTCTATCGGAAGTGCATCGAAGTAGTTTCGCCAAGGAATATAAAACTTTCATAGGCGATATCATCTTCTTATCGAATTAGTGTCCCCGTTCGGGAACAATTGTCCTACTATGCGATAGCGCTCTCGAAGAATCGACTAAAAGAGGGATTAAAACAATGGCAATGATAGGATAGTATAGGTAAACGAGCTTAGTTATGGGAGAGTTGTGCTTGGTTTGATATTTGTGACAGGGCTGTCATTTTGCCGATTTATAGGCATTTTGACAATTTTTTTACTCAATACCAAATGCCGATTTTCCCGTTTTTTGCCCCAAAAATAACATTCAAAAATTTTGACTAGAAGTAGTTCGTTTACACGTTTAGAGCCAGCAAAAGAGAGAATGCATTTTTAACTTTTTTTGTTAAAGCTTTCATACATGTAGGAGCTCATATCTCATTTTACACCTACAGTATTAGTACCACTCAAGCCAAAAATAATCCATCAAAATTTGAAGAAAATTTTACCGAAAATCTACCAATTTAAAAAAAAAATTATATAAGTTGATCAACAACTTTTTTTTTTGTGGTTAGTATATGTACAAATATCGTGTTATTCGAAAGAAATGTTTCATATTGAGTTTATACAAAATTTTCTATAGAAATAAAATATTGACAACATTGTCTAGAGAAATAAAATTTTGACAAAATTTTCTATAGAAATAAACGCGTTGCAACACTGCCAGCATCACTGTAATGAGCAAAGTTACGAGAAATAAAAGATTTATTTATATTTAAATGCGATTTATTTATATTTAAATGAGAGCTCCAACAATAGACGCTTGTGGTTTTCTATCCAAATATAAAGCAATCACACCATTTGAATTCCATTACACGAATAACTTTATTTCTGAATGCAATAGATCAAAATGTTTTTTTTTTTTTTAACCTTGTAAATAATAAAATGAACTGTCTCTGAAATAACTAAGTCAAACGAGAAATTTAGAAATGATAGCAACCTTAGATTGGTTTTTTTTTTGGGTCCTACATCATTAAGGATTTGGGGCAAAATTCCATGGGCCCATATTCATAGCGCCAGAGGTGGCGGTATGAGAATAGACCCCAGAAAAACTCAAATGAGGGCGATGCTTCATAATGAATATGAGCCCAATGAAAATGAGCCCCAAAAACATGTAACTGAAGTTTGAAAATGGACCCGAAAATTTTCTTTTTTTATGAAGTTTTAAAGAAAAAAATTAAATATGTACGAATATATTGGAAATGGCGTAGCCCCCTTTGAACTCTGTCGATAGGAGAAAAAAACTTGGCAAAAACCATATGTGGTGCGATACAATGCTATTCAGAACAACAAAAGTGTATATATATAGCGCCAGAGGTGGCGGTATGAGAATAGACCCCAGAAAAACTCAAATGAGGGCGATGCTTCATAATGAATATGAGCCCAATGAAAATGAGCCCCAAAAACATGTAACTGAAGTTTGAAAATGGACCCGAAAATTTTCTTTTTTTATGAAGTTTTAAAGAAAAAAATTAAATATGTACGAATATATTGGAAATGGCGTAGCCCCCTTTGAACTCTGTCGATAGGAGAAAAAAACTTGGCAAAAACCATATGTGGTGCGATACAATGCTATTCAGAACAACAAAAGTGTATATAGCTGCCACCATTGTCATATCCCTGAAAACAAACAAAAAAAGGGCACACTTGAAAAAGAAACTCAATCACAAAAAAAATCGAAATACTGGGGTCATTTTCATAACGCCAACGGGCCCCAAATATAAAATAAAGTAAATCCCCATATACTTTTATGAAATCCCACTTTATTTAGGTTTTGGGGCTAATTATCATGGACCCATATTTATAGCGCCAGAGGTGGCGGTACGAAAACACTGTTGCAGCACGTGCCAAAAATAATCTACCAAAATTTTAAGAAACTTTTACCGAAAATTTACCAAATTTAGAAAATCTTATTTTGAAGTTTTTGATCAAATTTAATTTCTATAGAAAATTTTACCAAAATTTAATTTTCTATAGAAAATTTTTTCAAAATTTTATTTCTATAGAAAATTTTGTCATAATTTTATTTCTTTAATTTTACGTATTTTTGAGTATTGTTGACCTATTTTATGATTATTCTTATTATTAATTTTGTTCGACTTGAGGTCATAGAAACAATCGATTATTGATGTGTTTTAATATTTATATCCAATATTTCGGTTAGTGCCATTAACCATCTTCTGGGATTTTGTATTTGAGTTCGTGTGCTGCTGTTCGTTTCGCAAGTGTGCGAAGACTTGCGAAGACTTTCTATAGACGAGACTTTCTATAGAAAATTTTGTCAAAATTTTATTTCTATAGAAAATTTTGTCAAAATTTTATTTCTATAGAAAATTTTGTCAAAATTTTATTTCTATAGAAAATTTTGTCAAAATTTTATTTCTATAGAAAATTTTGTCAACATTTTATTTCTATAGAAAATTTTGTCAACATTTTATTTCTTAGAAAATTTTGTCAAAATTTTATTTCTATAGAAAATTTTGTCAAAATTTTATTTCTATAGAAAATTTTGTCAAAATTTTATTTCTTAGAAAATTTTGTCAAAATTTTATTTCTATAGAAAATTTTGTCAAAATTTTATTTCTATAGAAAATTTTGGTAAAATTTTATTTCTATAGAAAATTTTGCCAAAATTTGTTTTTTATAGGAAATTTAATCATAATTTTATTTCTATAGAAAATTTTGTCAAAATTTTATTTCTATAGAAAATTTTGTCAAAATTTTATTTCTATAGAAAAGCTTATCAAAATTTTATTTCTATAAAAAATTTTGCCAACATTTTATTTCTACTGAAAATTATGTCAAAATTGTATTTCTTTAGAAAATTATGCCAAAATTGTATTTTTTTTTTAGAAAATTTTGCCAAAATTTTATTTCTATGGAAAATTCCGCTAAATTTTATTTCTATAGAAAATTTTGGTAAAATTTTATTTCTATAGAAAATTTTGCCAAAATTTGTTTTTTATAGGAAATTTAATCATAATTTTATTTCTATAGAAAATTTGATCAAAATTTTATTTCCATAAAAAATTGAAGTACCTCTTAATTGAGGTGGAATATTTTGCAAAATCTGCCAAAACATCATGAATACTACCAATCTACCAAGCAGTAAAAAATCTACCATTTTTGGTAGAATTCTACCAATTGTGGCAACTGTGTATGAAAATTGGCCCCAGGAAAATGAGCCCGACACTTCATAATGAATATGAGCCCCATGAAAATCAGACCCAACAAAATGTAACTAAACCATGAAAATCGAGCCCATTTCTTCATTTCATTTTCTCTTTTTACTTAAATGTCTGATTAGAAAATGTGGTCCAAAAGGAAGCAATCATTTCCAATCTCACCTTGGGGACTCTCAATATGGTTCGCTGAAAACTACATTGCACTTATTTTCTTTTCATGTCATATTTTTAATCATTTCGAAACACTGTAATTTATCCTTATTCCGCTAACGCATATTTAATATGCCAGCCCATGCAATTGCCTCCATGGAGGACTGGCATTACCAAGGGAATCACATGCTCAATAGATAGATGCGATTACTCAAATCGATTTACTTTTTTTTCCATGCCATCCCATTCGTCTTGTAAAAAAATTTTCCAACATTCACTTTTAATCGTTTTCGATGCCACCGCCAACCAAGCTATATTCACACACACACAAAAACCCATAAAGACAAGACCATACCATGGTACATCAAAAGGGAAATCGAAATCAAATCAATTCCCTTGACCTTTTGGGTTGACATAAAACTTGGATACTTCTGTTGCTTCTGTCCTTGTCGTTATCATCGTCATCATTTAATTGCTGGTTATATTTTAATTTAAATCATAGCTTTCTTTCGCAATGGATTTTTAATCCAGCACCAGACTTTGGGGACAATTTTGATTAATTTCCACAAAAGCTTTTAATTGGAAAGTAGAAAAATTGAATTTTCATAGAATAAATAAATTTCAACTGCTTGCCATTGTATGGTGACCTATTTGACAAAAGACGCCCCAAAGGGAAATTATTTCATTTGTTTCTTCTTTACCCAAAATGGCTAGTAAAATGATTCATTATTATGAAAGTACTCTTCCCGCAGGGCTTCCGGGGCGTATGATTGATACTTTTCTGCTGTATTTTGTATTAATATCAATCATACGCCATAATAGCCCAAGGCCAATTAATCGACTGGACTTCGAATCGATAGATGTGCTTACACAATATTGTTTAATAACCACAAAAAAAAATATTAATGACCAGAAATTAATCATTATTTATGAATGGTCGTCTATCCAACAACAATAACGGCAACAGTAAAATCAAAAAGAAAAATTAAACCAGGAAAAGGCCACTAAGTCGATTCAAGATGAATGAACGCCTATTGTTTGCTATAGATACCATTAAATATTTATTAAATGGCTTTGCCCATCATGACCAAAGGGTGGCAAGTAAATAATTAATTTTTGGCTTATGTCCAATATAAAATTGCTTGGGAAATTTGTTAAACAATAAATTTGATAGGGAAAATATGATGAGTTATTAAACGGATTTTGTAAATGTCACAGTAAATATTTTGTTTGCTATATACATCCTTATAGTTAATAGGTTTTTGTAGCAAATATCAATCTTAGTAATTTAAGAAATAATTCACAAACGAAAATACATCAGGAAAAAATTATTCTATGTCTCGAATAATTTTAAGTCAAAAGATAGATAGGATAGAAATGACTCCAGAAATAATTAAATGGACAGTAAGACGGACAGAAACTACTCAGTGCTCAGGGTATCATTGCGTGTGGTAAATCATCTTAGTATTTACTTACAATTCGATTTACTTTCTGTCCGTCCATCCATCTGTCCATTTATGTTTGTATTCGAAGTAATAGGTAGCCAATTATTTATAAATACAAATTTTGTTCACTTGCTCAAGGCCATGTCCTATGAGGTAATTTTTTCTCTACAGTATTATCGACAGCCAAATTTTAATCACGTAGAGGTTATGAACACTCGATGTAGTTTGCACGAAATCGGCCGTATGGTCTTGACTTTTTATACCCTTTCGTAAAAAATAAAATGAGAGGTCAACATTTTTCGGCACATGAAGAAGCGGTTGATGCGTTTAGAATGCATGTTTCGGAGATACCTCAATCAGAGCGGCCCAAGTGCTTCGACAATTGGTTCAAACGCATGCAAAAATGTATAGATCTTAATGGGGAAAAATTAACAACAAACAAGTATATACGGCCGTAAGTTCGGCCAGGCCGAAGCTTATGTACCCTCCACCATGGATTGCGTAGAAACTTCTTCTAAACACTGCTATCCACAATCGAATTACTTGGGTAGCGGTAACACTTGCCATCGGCAGTGGCAACCTCCTAACGCCGTCTTCTAAATTGTAAGGAAGTCCATACGTGGTATATATTAAATTAACAAAATTTTCCATAGAAATAAAATTTTGACAAAATTTTCTATAGAAATAAAATATTGACAAAATTTTCTATAGAAATAAAGCTTTGAAAAATTTTCTATAGAAATAAAGTTTTGACAACATTTTCTATAGAAATGAAATTTTAACAAAATTGTCTATAGAAATACAATTTTGACAAAATTTTCTATAGAAATAAAATATTGACAAAATTTTCTATAGAAATAAAGTTTTGAAAAAATTTTCTATAGAAATAAAATTTTGACAAAATTTTCTATAGAAATAAAGTTTTGACAAAATTTTCTATAGAAATGAAATTTTAACAAAATTTTTTATAGAAATAAAATTTTAACAACATTTTCTATAGAATATATATAGAAATAAAGTTTTGACAAAAATTTCTATAGAAATAAAGTTTTGACAAAATTTTCTATAGAAATGAAATTTTAACAAAATTTTTTTATAGAAATAAAATTTTAACAAAATTTTCTATACAAATAAAATTTTGACAAAATTTTCTATAGAAACAAAATTTTGGAAGATTATTTTTGGCTCGAGTGGTAACCATGATTATGAACCGATATGGACCAATTTTTGTGTGATTGGGGATCGGTTATATAACTATAGACCGATATAGACCAATTTTTGCACGGATGTTAGAGACCATATACTAACACCACGTTTTACATTTGAATTTTGGATGAATTTTTCTCCTCCACACAGAAAAAAATTTCCGTACATAACTAACGCTAAACTTATCTTATTTTTATTGTAAAAAAAAAAATTGTTAGAAGTTAAATTTTATTACTTTTTGCGAAATTTTCCACAGCCCAATGAAATTTTCGTTTTTTTAAGTATGTCTCAAATATTTTATGAACAAAACGTCATGATTTGGCGCCAATGATTTTCATCTTAACTTTTAGTTAATATTTTATTCTATTAGAGGATGTAATTTCGTGAACTGTTGTTAAAAAGTACAACAGGACATAAAATTTTCCTGGTTTTAACAACGCTTTGGGGAAATCTCAAAATGTGTAGCCAAATTTAGTTCAATTTTCGTACGAGTTAGTTTATTCTTCATATAAAACAATTTACATTTTTTTCGGTGCAAGATGCTCCGGAGTTCTGGAGAACGGTTTACATGGGGGCTATTTATAGTTATGGACTGATATGGACCTCACACGGTTGTTACAGACCATATACCAACACCATGTACCAAATTTCAACCGGATCGGATGAAAGTTGCTTCTCTTTGAGGCTACGCAGGCCAAATCTGGGGATTGGTTTCTATGGGGACTATATATAATTATGGACCGATGTGGACCAATTTTTGCATGGTTGTTAGAGACCATATACCAACACCATGTACCAAATTTCAACCGAATCGGATGAAATTTGCTTCTCTTTGAGGCTCCGCAAGCCAAATCTGGGGATCGGTTTATATGGGGGCTATATAAAATTATGGACCGATGCGGACCAACTTTTGCATGGTTATTAGAGACCATATACCAACACCATGTACCAAATTTCAGCCGGATCGGATGAAATTTTCTTCTCTTTGAGGCTCCGCAAGCCAAATCTGGGGATCGGTTTATATGGGAGCTATATATAATTATGGACCTATGTGGACCAATTTGTGCATGGTTGTTACAGACCATATACCAACACCATGTACTAAATTTCAGCAGGATCGGATGAAATTTGCTTCTCTTTGAGTCTCCGCAAGCCAAATCTGGGGATCGGTTTATATGGGGGCTATATAAAATTATGGACCGATGCGGACCAACTTTTGCATGGTTGTTAGAGACCATATACCAACACCATGTACCAAATTTCAGCCGGATCGGATGAAATTTTCTTCTCTTTGAGGCTCCGCAAGCCAAATCTGGGGATCGGTTTATATGGGAGCTATATATAATTATGGATCGATGTGGACCAACTTTTGCATGGTTTTTAGAGACTATATACCAACACAATGTACCAAGTTACAGCCGGATCGGATGAAATATGCTTCTCTTAGAAGCTCCGTAAGTCAAATCTGAGGGTCCGTTTATATGGGGGCTATACGTAAAAGTGGACCGATATGGCCCATTTGCCATACCGTCCGACCTACGTCAATAATAACTACTTGTGCCAAGTTTCAAGTCGATAACTTGTTTCGTTCGGAAGTTAGCGTGATTTCAACAGACGAACGGACATGCTTAGATCGACTCAGAATTTCACCACGGCCCAGAATATATATACTTTATGGGGTCTTAGAGCAATATTTATATGTGTTTCCAACAGAATGACAAAGTTAATATACCCCCCCCCCCCCCCTCCCGTCATATGGTGGAGGGTATAAAAAAAAATTTTCGGTTATTAATATTAAGTTTTGTTCTCTAAAGGGCGATACGGTCAAAATTTGGTCAATATAAACTGGACGTATTTCTTTCAATTTTGCATTTAAAAAACCTGAACACCCCTCATTTTGAAGGTGTGTGTGTAGAATGTTGCTCCTATTTTCATTTTGGAATTCACTCTTCAGTTGTCAAAATGCCGTCCAAGCAAAAAGAGAAGCGTAGCAAAAATCCGAGCTACTCGCACGCAAAGCTGGCAAAATCGCTAAAAGTTGTCAAATCAACCGTTACAAATGTAATTAAAGTGTTTGGGGAACGTTTGTCGACAGCCAGGAAGTCTGGATCGGGGGGAAATCGAAAACCGGAAGCGCTGAGACGACAAAGAGAGTTGTCGGTAGTTTCAAGCGAAACCCTAACCTCTCTCTCCAAGATGCCGCAAATAAGCTGGGTGTATCGTCCACAACCGTGCATCGAGCCAAAAAACGGGCCGGACTATTGACTAACAAGAAGGTAGTGACTCCAAATCGCGATGATAAACAAAATACGGCGGCAAAAGCGCGATCCCGGAGGCTGTACACGACGATGCTGACGAAGTTTGACTGCGTGGTAATGGACGACGAAACCTACGTCAAAGCCGACTACAAGCAGCTTCCGGGACAGGAGTTTTATACGGCAAAAGGAAGGGGAAAGGTAGCAGATATTTTCAAGCACATAAAACTGTCAAAGTTCGCAAAGAAATATCTGGTTTGGAAATTTGCCATCTGTACCTGTGGCTTGAAAAGCAGCATTTTCATAGCTTCCGGGACTGTCAACCAAGAAATTTACGTGAAAGAGTGTTTGAATAAACGTCTGCTGCCTTTCCTGAAGAAACACGGTTGTTCCGTACTGTTTTGGCCGGATTTGGCATCTTGCCATTACGGTAAAAAAGCCATGGAGTGGTACGCCGCCAACAACGTGCAGGTGGTTCCCAAGGACAAGATCCCTCCCAACACGCCAGAGCTCCGCCCAATTGAGAAATACTGGGCTATTGTCAAGCGGAACCTAAAGAAGACCAAAAAAACTGCTAAGGACGAGCAGCAGTTCAAGGCAAACTGGCTTTCTGCGGCGAAGAAGGTGGACAAGGTGGCTGTACAAAATTTGATGGCTGGTGTCAAACGTGAGGCCCGGCAATTCGGATTTGGAAAAGCGAAAGCCTAACTGAATATTTTTCCTGAATTTTTTACTAATTAACCTTGAAAAAGAAATTTAATTTGATTTTTTAAATAAACGATTTCACCGATTTACACGCGTTTTCCCTTGACCAAATTTTGACCGTATCACCCTTTAGTCATTTGTGATTTTTCCAGCCAAAATATAAAGCTATCACACTGGAATTCCATAACGAATTTATTTTTTCATGCAATAGCACAAATAGCTTTTGCAAACTTATAGATGAAATTTTCAATCAGTCTAACCATATGCATCTGCTCGCCTATTACACCATAAATTTAAACATAAATCTCTTCTTGTAAATAAATAAATAGATTCTAATTTCTAAATTTATATCCTTTAATAAATAAATATATATATATATATATATATATATATATATAGAATCGATTGTCTATGTAGTACATCTCTCCAGCCATTTTCGAAAAAGTCAATAATAAATCATAAAATATCTAATAAGTGGTAATTGTGTCATGCAATCAATTTCAAACGAATATTAAATAGCTTAGATTGCTCCATTCAACCTCATACTCTATACAATTTCAATGAACTTCTATGAATCTCTGGGGGACTGAAGTGAGATCAAATCAAAGGTGAAACATTCACACTAATCAGCCAGCACGTAAATATTACAAATTTATACCACAATAAATAGAGAGATACTTGATAAGAAAAAATACACTGAAAAATAACTTTTGCATGGTTGTTAGAGACCATGCAAAAGTTACACATATGTATATTTTGATTTACATTGTAAATCTAAAAATATATGTAGTTTTTTTTTTTAATATTTTTCTAGTTTAAAAGCAAACAATGTCGAAACTAATATCAAATCGTTAAAAAATTTCATCAACTTGGCTACTTTTGACACGAATTAGCCATAAAAAGCTGCACGAAAGTGTCATTACGGTATTTTTGACCCATTGAGAGTTCGGTAGAAATTAACCCTTGAATGCACAAGATCGCCGATTCCATCGAAAAATATACATTATGCAAAACAAGGATGTAAAATACAATTTTTAAGAAAGTACAAAAAAGGTACTTTTCACTAAATTTCAACAAAAATTCCATTGGAAGATAATTGTCACGAGCTCCATTAGAATGAATTTTAAAGAAAATAAAATTTTGTTTGTAACTCCTCAATTTTATTTCTTTTTTTAGTTTTCTATCCACTTACATAGGCTTCCGCAGTATTATAATCACGTTTGCCACAGTTGTACTTCATGGCACTTCATAAATTCTTTGTAGATAAATAAAAATAAAATTTTGCCAAAATTTTCTGTAGAAAAAAATGACAAAACTTTCTGCAGAAAAAAAAATTTACAAAATTTTTTATAGAAATAAAATTTTGTCAAAATTTTCCATAGAAATAAAATTTGTCAAAATTTTCCATAGAAATAAAATTTGTTAAAATTTTCCATAGAAATAAAATTTTGACAAAATTTTCTATAGATATAAAATTTTGACAAAATTTTCTATAGATATAACATTTTAACAAAATTTTCTATAGATATAAAATTTTGACAAAATTTTCTGTAGAAATAAAATTTTGACAAGATTTTCTATAGAAATAAAATTTTGACAAAATTTTCTATAGAAATAAAATTTTGTCAAAATTTTCCATAGAAATAAAATTTTGACAAAATTTTCTATAAATGTAAAATTTGGCAAAATTTTCCATAGAAATAAAATTTTGACAAAATTTTCTGTAGAAATAAAATTTTGACAAGATTTTCTATAGAAATAAAATTTTGACAAAGTTTTCTATAGAAATAAAATTTTGTCAAAATTTTCCGTAGAAATAAAATGTTGACAAAATTTTCTATAAATGTAAAATTTGGCAAAATTTTCTATAGATGTAAAATTTTGACAAAATTTTCTATAGATGTACAATTTTGACAAAATTTTCTATAGAAATAAAACTTTGACAAAATTTACTAAAGAAATAAAATTTTGACAAAATAAAATAATAAAATTTTTAAAAAATTTTCTACAGAAATAAAATTATGACAAAATTTTCTATAGATGTAATATTTTATAAAATAATAAAATTTTTAAACAATTTTCTATAGAAATAAAATCTTGACAAAATTGTCTATAGAAATAAAATTTTGACAAAATTTTCTATAGATGTAAAATTTTGACAAAATTTTCTATAGAAATAAAATTTTGACAAAATTTTCTGTAGAAATAAAATTTCGACAAAATTTTCTATAGAAATAAAACTTCGACAAAATTTTCTTTAGAAAAAAATTTTGACAAAATTTTCTATAGAAATAAAATTTTGACAAAATTTTCTATAGAAATAAAATTTGGCCAAAATTTTCTATAGAAATGAAATTTTGACAAAATTTTCTATAGAAACAAAATTTTGAAAAAATTTCCTAGAGATATAAAATTTTGACAAAACTTTCTATAGAAATAAAATTTTCACACATTTTTGATAGCAATAAAATTTTTACAAAATTTTCTAATGAAATAAAATTTTGACGAAATTTTCTGCAGAAATAAAATTTTGACAAAATTTTCTATAGAAATACTATGTTGATAAAATTTTCTATAGAAATAAAATTGTGGCAAATTTTTCTATCGAAATAAAATTTGAACACAATTTTCTATAGAAAAAAAATTTGGCAAAATTTTCTATAGAAATGAAATTTTGACAAAATTTTCTATGGGAACAAAATTTTGACAAAATTTTCTATAGAAATAAAATTTTGAAAAAATTTCCTAGAGAAATAAAATTTTGACAAAACTTTCTATAGAAATAAAATGTTTATAAAATTTTTTATAGAAATAGAATTTTGACAAAATTTTCTATAGAAATAAAATTTTGACGAAATTTTCTGCAGAAATAAAATTTTGACAAAATTTTCTATAGAAATAAAATTTTGACAAAATTTTCTGTAGAAATAAAATTTCGACAACATTTTCTATAGAAATAAAATTTCGACAAAATTTTCTTTAGAAATAAAATTTTGACAAAATTTTCTATAGAAATAAAATTTTGACAAAATTTTCTATAGAAATAAAATTTGGACAAAATCTTCTATAGAAAAAAAATTTTGGCAAAATTTTCTATAGAAATGAAATTTTGACAAAATTTTCTATAGAAACAAAATTTTGACAAAATTTTCTATAGAAATAAAATTTTGAAAAAATTTCCTAGATATATAAAATTTTGACAAAACTTTCTATAGAAATAAAATTTTTACACATTTTTGATAGCAATAAAATTTTTACAAAATTTTGTAATGAAATAAAATTTTGACGAAATTTTCTGCAGAAATAAAATTTTGACAAAATTTTCTATAGAAATACTATGTTGATAAAATTTTCTATAGAAATAAAATTGTGGCAAATTTTTCTATCGAATTAAAATTTGAACACAATTTTCTATAGAAAAAAAATTTGGCAAAATTTTCTATAGAAATGAAATTTTGACAAAATTTTCTATGGAAACAAAATTTTGTCAAAATTTTCTATAGAAATAAAATTTTGAAAAAATTTCCTAGAGAAATAAAATTTTGACAAAACTTTCTATAGAAATAAAATTTTTATAAAATTTTTTATAGAAATAGAATTTTGACAAAATTTTGTATAGAAATAAAATTTTGACGAAATTTTCTGCAGAAATAAAATTTTGACAAAATTTTCTATAGAAATAAAATTTTGACAAAATTTTTTATAGAAATAAAATTTTAACAAAATTTTCTATAGAAATAAAATTTTGGCAAATTTTTCTATAGAAATAAAATTTTGACAATTTTTTCTATAGAAATAAAAATTTTTAAAAATTTTCTATATATATAGAATTTTCACAACATTTTTTGTATAGAAATAAAATTTTGACAAAATTTTCTATAGAAATAATTTTTTTTAAAAATTTTCTATAGGTATAGAATTTTCACAACATTTTTTGTATAGAAATAAAATTTTGACAAAATTTCCTATAGAAATAAAACTTTGACAAAATTTTCCATAGAAATAAAATTTTGACAAAATTTTCTATAGAAATAAATTTTGACGAAATTTTCTGCAGAAATAAAATTTTGATAACTTTTTCTGTAGAAATAAAATGTTAACAAATTTAATTAAATATAAAACATTTCTGTGGAGTAAAACATTTTTTATATACTAAACACAAAAATTTAATCACCAACTTCAAAATAAATTTAATTTGGTAGATTTTTGGTAACATTTTTATGAAATTCTTGGCAAAAACTCTCTTATGCTGGTTCTAAACGTCTAAACGAACTGTTTCTATTCAAATTTTTGAACGGAGCTAATATCGTCATTTTTGGCCCAAAAAATCTTAAAATCGGCATTTGCTATTGGTTGAGTAAAAAATTGTCAAAATGAGATAAATGGCAAAATTTGCTGCCCTGGTTCCGATTTCAACAAATCTGAAAGATTTGAGTTAGTATCAAAAACGTTGGTCCTCAAATTGGTGAAGACTTTCCTTACCTGTTTTTTTCAATGCAGATACACCTCCATGTTAATCTATCTTTCCACAGTATAATTCATATTTTTAGGGGTGTACACAAATACACTAACACTAACTAGCCCGATTGTCCTGATTTCAATTCCAACACACCTCCATGGCATTCGAATATGCATTGCATTTTAATAACTTTTGTATAAATCAAAATAAAAATATGGACTACAACAAATGAAGTTAATTTGCAATAACTGCCATCACGCCGGCCCCACAGGGGACATGGTAGATGACAACAACCTAAAAAAGCATGTGGACAACAAAAGCCAGTCACACAGGCAGTCTATACGGCAGCCATAGTCAATAGAGAACAATAACTTTAATATGAGACCAATAAAATGTATGGCCATAGTTCCAAATGACAATATTGACCACTGCAGATATGAACCAAAAACAAAAGCTAAACAAATGCCTGCTGACCATATGGCATAAATATAAATTAGTGATGACGCCCAGGGGGGGATGGGGGATTAAGGGAGATATATACTCGTATGTAACAAAAGGATATTATAGATACCGGGGCTAATAGTTGGATGTTTAGGACCATCCGCTCCTAAAACCATACACCCTCTCACCATAATACGTAAATACATAGCAAGGATAATAATAACGTAGTAGCCTATATTGCAGTAAATATTACTACATTCTCTGGTATATTCTAATGTCCGTATGTATTTCTCTATGGCATATATAAAAATCAATTAAAATTTATGTTTCATACATGATCAGCACAAAATGTACAACACATATACATTGAATAAACATTTTTAAAATAAATTTTTGGTAGTTAACTGTGTTTTTAATTGTGGTTTTATGAATTAAAAGTCAGAAAAGTGGTAGAAACAACGGGATGGTCACTTCACACGAACAGAAACAGGGTTCATGTTGCCTTTTCTACACTGAAAACACAACGAACCCAGTTCCCAAGACTTTCTATTTGCCTTGATTTATTTTATTTCTATAGACAATTTTGCCAAATTTTATTTTGTCAAAATTTTATTTCTATAAATAATTATGTCAAAATTTTATTTTCATAATTTTTATACCCTAAACCACATAGTGGTTTGGGTATAATAAGTTTGATCGGCCAAAAAATGTGCCTACCAGAAATATTGATTTTAGACCCTATAAAATATATACCGATCGACTCAGAATCACCTCCTGAGTCGATCTAGCGCTTGGAGTCCGTCCGTCCATCTGCCCATGTATTTGTTGTTCACAGGATTCCGGTCGCAATTATTAACCGATTTTGATGAAATTTGGTACAGGGAGTTTTTTTGGGAACAAGGACGAACGCTATTGAATTTGGAAGAAATCGGATCAAATTTAGATATAGCTCCCATATATATGTATCGCCCGATTTCGACAAATGGGATCACGTTGCGTTTGTTTGCAAACGGATTGTCACCAAATTTGGCAAAAAGTAATCTTTTTCATCGTTCTTCAAGTCTGCAAAATTTCATCGAAATCGGTTCAAATTTAGATACAGCTCCCATATATATGTATCGCCCGATTTTGAAAAATTTGCCCCTAATAACATTATGTTTGATCATAGGGGCCTCATTTATTAACTGATCGTACTCAAATTTTACACCAAGTGACCTTCTGTGGTATCAATCATACCTGCAAAATATTATACAAATTGGTTCAGATTTAGATATAGGTCCCATATATGCATCGCTCGATTTTGTCATATTTGGCCATAATACTCTTATTTATTAAGCTATGTTATTCAAATTTCAAATTTTGATGTACTAGCTAGCTGATCGTATTTAGACTTACATGTAGCTCTTACATAAATCTATTGTCCTATTTGCAGAAATTTGGTTTTATTACCCACAACTAATTGACCGATTTCCTCTTTTTTAATAATGGACTCAATATTAGTAGCATACTAACTCTTTTGGTGCAAAATAAACTATAGCTTCTAATATTAGACATTTCTGCTCAGATTGTGACAAGACACCCATAAACATGTACCCCCCTTTATGTTCTCCATAACCTATACCAATGATACTCCACAAAGGCTTATATTTACTAATTCAGTAGGGGTGGTTTAGGGTATGATATAGTCGGCCCCGCCCGACTTTCTACTTTACTCACTTGTTTTTTTCCAAATTTTGTCAAAATTGTATTATGATTTTTTTTTAATTTAATTTCTATAGAAAATTTTATTAAAATTTTATTTCTTTAGAAAATTTTATCAAAATTTTATTTCTATAGAAAATTTTGTTAAAATTTTATTTCTATAGAAAATTTTGTTAAAATTTTATTTCTATAGAACATTCTCTCAAAAATTTACTTCTATATAAAATATTGTCAACATTTTATTTCTATAGAAAATTTTGTCAAGATTTTATTTCTATAGAAAATTTTGCCAAAGTTTTATTTCTACGAGTATATGTTAGAAAATTTGGTCAAAATTTTATATCTGTAGAAAATTTTGTCAAAATTTTATTTCTGTAGAAAACTTTTTCAAAATTTTATTTCTATAGAAAATTTTGTCAAAACTTTTTTGTATAGAAAATTCTATTTCTATAAAAAATGTTGTCAAAATTTTATTGCTATAGAAAATTTTGTCAAAATTTTATTTCTTTACAAAATTTTATCAAAATTTGATTTCTATAGAAAATTTTGTTAAAATTTTATTTCTATAGAAAATTTTATCACAATTTTATTTCTATAGAAAATTTTCTCACAAATTTATTTCCATAGAAAATCTCGCCAACATTTTATTTCTCTAGAAAATTTTGTCAATATTTTATTTTAATACTAATTTTTTCGAAATTTTATTTCTATAGAAAATGTTGTCAACAATTTATTTCTATAGAAAATTTTGTCAAAATTTTTTTCTATAGAAAATTTTGTGAAGATTTTATTTCTGTAGAAAATTTTGCCAAAGTTTTATTTCTATAGAAAATTTGGTCAAAATTTTATATCTGTAGAAAATTTTGTCAAAATTTTATTTCTGTAGAAAACTTTTTCAAAATTGTATTTCTATAGAAAATTTTGGTAAAACTTTTTTGTATAGAAAAATGTTGTCAAAATTTTATTTCTATAAAAAATTTTGTCAAAATTTTATTATTATAAAATTTTTTTCCAAATTTTTTCAATATTTTATTTTATTTTATTTATGAAAATTTTTTTAAAAATATCATTTCTATAGAAAATTTTGTTAAAATTTTATTTCTTTAGAAAATTTTATCAAAATTTTATTTCTATAGAAAATTTTGTTAAAATTTTATTTCTATAGAACATTTTCTCAAAAATTTATTTCCATAGAAAATTTTGTCAACAACTTATTTTAATAGTAAAATTTTGTCAAAACTTTTTTGTATAGAAAATTTTATTTCTATAAAAAATGTTGTCAAAATTTTATTGCTATAGAAAATTTTGTCAAAATTTTATTTCTTTAGAAAATTTTATCAAAATTTTATTTCTATAGAAAATTTTGTTAAAATTTTATTTCTATAGAAAATTTTATCACAATTTTATTTCTATAGAACATTTTCCCAAAAATTTGTTTCCATAGAAAATCTCGTCAACATTTTGTTTCTCTAGAAAATGTTGTCAACATTTTATTTCTATAGAAAATTTTGTCAACATTTTTTTCTATAGAAAATTTTGTGAAGATTTTATTTCTATAGAAAATTTGGTCAAAATTTTATATCTGTAGAAAATTTTGTCAAAATTTTATTTCTGTAGAAAACTTTTTCAAAATTTTATTTCTATAGAAAATTTTGTCAAAACTTTTTTTGTATAGAAAATTTTATTTCTATAAAAAATGTTGTAAAAATTTTATTTCTATAGAAAATTTTGTCAAAATTTTATTGCTATAGAAAATTTTGTCAAAATTTTATTGCTATAGAAAAATTTTACAAATATTTTTTAAGAAAAAATTTTGTCAAAAAATAGAAAATTTTCTCAAAATAGTACTTCTATAGAAAATTTTCAATCCCATTTTTGACCGAACACCAAAAAGTTGGTTATCGATAGATTATTCCCTCTAAATAATGCTGGTTGCATTTCTTAATGTTTCAAAACTTCTCTAAGTGGTTCTCTTCCCCGTTTGGACTCGGATATAACATGGAGGCGCTTCGTCATTGAGCTAAACATAGAATCGGTCCGCACTCACTGATAAGAGAAAAGTTCGCCACTTGTGGTATTACAATGGACTGTATGTATAGTCAAAACGAGCCTGAAATAACGAGCTGCCACTATACCTAACCAGTACATATACAAGGTGACGCTCGTTTGACAGCTGAACGACCTATTCTAGTGACAGTTCATTTTATTGTTTACAGGCTTACAGAAGCACTTTGATCCATTGCATTCAAAAATAAAGTTGTTCGAAATAGAATTCAAGCGTGATAGAGTAATTGCATTACACTTGGTTGGAAACCCACAGGTGCCTATTGTTAGAGCCCAACTGTTTTTAAATGTGAATACATCCTTTGTTTCTCCTATCATTTCTCGTTACCGTTAACAACACCAGACATAATCAGAAAATTGAAGGCTAGATTTGATCGTAATCCATATTGGCCGATGGTCAGTCACCGCTCGTATTCGTCGATCGTAGGATCAAAATTAATGCCAAATATTATCGACCAAAAGTGTCCTACAGACAGTATTGAAGCCCTGGACAGACAAAAATTTCGGCCTCAAACCATGGACATACCTCTCAGGGCTCAGCACATAAACAACAGGTTCCTCGCTTCATTTTCACACTTAAATGATTTTCAACACCCAGACCTCTCTGTTGTCTAAATAGAAAAATATCTACCTATGTAGCTAAAGATGCGCCATCGTTTAACAAATATCGAAAAAAACACAAATGGAAAATTATTCCATAGACATCAATAATATTTTTGGTAGCATTTTGGTTATATCATGATATTTTCGCAAAATTGTTCATATAAACAAACCATCCGCATTGGCATTCAATCAACAAAATAAACTAATATGCTATATAGGCAATATTCGTTGTTGTTAACCGCAAATTTTCACAATTGCCCCGTTCCAGCTGTGCTATGCAATAATTTGTGGTGCATTCACCAAACAACAAAAATAAAAATAAATCAAAACAATGTATTGTTCTTTGCAGTTTGTTAATATTAAGAATTTCAAATATTTTTTCGATGGAGGGGAGGGGGCGGGAAAATAACAATAGCTATCAATCAATATGCCTTTAAATTGAAATAAATTTTCAAAGCATAGCTAGGATGAATGTCCATATTTTAGGTACATCAAAATATTTAGGAAATGATTTTATGTGGTCCTCTATAGGCATTTGAATGACGCATAAAATCATGTTTATTTATCAAGCACTTGATAGGAAATTGGTACCCTCAAATGAAACGCTCATATTCAGGTTGTGACTTATTGCCACTTCATCTTCATTGATACAGATGTGGGTGTTTGACGAAGTCTTTGATATTGGCAATATTTCATTTCATCGCACACATCAAATAAACTCCTTATACTCCATTGAGTTAAAACCCACTTCACTTCGTCATTGGGTTTTACAACCTCCTCATGGTCTAAATGTACAACAGACCAGAAATAATTCTTCCTCATTTCATTTGCTCCACTAATTTTTCATCTTCAAATACATATCGACTTTATCGCACAATGGGATGAAAATAATTATAAAAGTATTGGTAGAATGCTACCAAACATGGTACATTTTTTAATGTTTGGTAGAATTCTTGATGTTTTGGTAGATTTTGAAAAATATTCCTTTCCAACTAAGATGTACTTAGCAAATTTTCTGTAGAAATAAAGTTTTGCCAAAATTTTCTTTAGAAATACTATTTTTACAAAAATTTCTATAGAAATGAAATTTAGACATTTTCTATAAAAATAAAATTTTGACAAAATTTTCTATAGAAATAAAATGTTGACAAAATTTTCTAAAGAAGTAAAATTAAAATTAAAAAATTACCTATAGGTATACAGAAATACAGAAATAAAGAAAAATGTCTATAGAAATACAATTTTGACAAAAGTTTCAATAGAAATAAAATTTTGAGAAAATTTTATATATAAATAAAATCTTGAGAAATTTTTCTATAGAAATAAAGTTTCTATGGCAATAAAATTTTGACAAAATTTTCTATAGAAATAAAATTTTGACAAAATTTTCTATAAAAATAAAATTTTGACAAAATTTTCTATAGAAATAAAATTTTTACAAAATTTTCTATAGAAATAAAATTTTGACCAACTTTTCTTTAGATATAAAATTTTGAAAAAAAATTCTACAAATTTCTACTACATTTTTATAAAATTTCCTATAGAATTTCTATAGAAATAAAGTTTCTATGGCAATAAAATTTTGACAAAATTTTCTATAGAAATAACATTTTGACAAAATTTTCTATAGAAATAAAATTTTGACAAAATTTTCTATAGAAATAAAATTTTGACAAAATTTTCTATAGAAATAAAATTTTGACAAAATTTTCTATAAAAATAAAATTTTGACAAAATTTTCTATAGAAATAAAATTTTTACAAAATTTTCATATAAAATAAAAGTTTGATAAAAATTTCATAGAAAAATAAAATTTTGAAAATATTTTCTACATACATAAAATGTTGAAAAAATTTTTATATGCAAATAAAAATTTGACAAAAAATTTCTTAGAAGTAAAATTTTGACAAAAAATTTCCTAGAAATAAAATTTCGAAACAATTTTTTATAGAAATAAAATTTTTACAAAATTTTCCATAAAAATAAAATTTTGACAAAAATTTCTACAAATTTCTACTAAATTTTTATAAAATTTCCTATAGAAATAAAATTTTTATAAAATTTTCTATAGAAATAAAACTTTTATAAAATTTTCTATAAAAATAAAATTTGGACAATATTTTCTACAGAACAAAGATTTTGCCAAATTTTCTATCGAAATACAAAAAAAAAATTTTTCTATAGATATAAAATTTTGACAAAATTTTATATAGAAATAAAATTTTGACCAAATTTTCTATAGGAATAAAAATTTGACAAAATTTGCTATAGAAATAAAATTTTGACAAAATTTTCCATAGAAATAAAATGTTGACAAATTTTTCTATAGAAATAAAATTTTGACCAACTTTTCTTTAGATATAAAATTTTGAAAAAAAATTCTACAAATTTCTACTACATTTTTATAAAATTTCCTATAGAAAGAAAATTTTTATAAATTTTTCTATAGAAATAAAATTTTTATAAAGTTTTCTATAGAAACAAAATTTTTATAAAATTTTCTTTAGAAATAAAATTTTGACAAAATTTTCTAAAGAACTAAGAGTTTACCAAATTTTCTATAGAAATAAAAAAAAAATACATTTTCTATAGATATAAAATTTTGACAAAATTTTATATAGAAATAAAATTTTGACCAAATTTTCTATAGAAATAAAAATTTGACAAAATTTTCTATAGAAATAAAATTTTGACAAAATGAATGTTTGACAAACTTTTCTGTAGAAATAAAATTTTGACAAAATTTTCTTTAGAAATAAAATTTTGACAACATTTTTTATAGAAATAAAATTTTTATAAAATTTTCTATAGAAATAAAATTTTGACAAAATTTTCTAAAGAACTAAGATTTTACCAAATTTTCTATAGAAAAAAAAATAATTTTCTATGGATATAAAATTTTGACAAAATTTTATATAGAAATAAAATTTTGACAAAATTTTCTATAGAAATAAAAATTTGACAAAATTTTCTAAAAAACAAGATTTCAATAAAATTTTCTATAGAAATAAAATTTTGACA
Source organism: Haematobia irritans (assembly GCF_050003625.1). Taxonomy (NCBI): domain Eukaryota; kingdom Metazoa; phylum Arthropoda; class Insecta; order Diptera; family Muscidae; genus Haematobia; species Haematobia irritans. Next base: position 156,792,396 of record NC_134398.1, on the reverse strand, counting down.
AAATGAATGTTTGACAAAATTTTCTGTAGAAATAAAATTTTGACAAAATTTTCTATAGAAAAAAAATTTTTTTTCTATAGAAATAAAATTTGACAGAATAAATTTTTGTCAAAATTTTCTTCAGAAATAAAATTTTGACAAAATTTTCTAAAGAAATAATATTTTGACAAAATTTTCTATAGAAATAAAATTATGACAAAATTTTCTATAGAAATCAAATTTTGACAACATTTTCTATTGAAATAAAATTTTGACAAAATGTTATAAAGAAATAAAATTTCGATAAAATAAGGAAAAAATGTTTTCTAAAGAAATACAAATTTGGCAAAATTTTCTATTGAAATAAAATTTTCAGTTTCTTAAAAATTTTTAATTTTCGTGTTAGCGACACGCCTTGAATTTAATTCCAGCGAAGCGCCGAAAATGGAATAATCGACACTTTGCTATATTTTAGTGGTAAACTTACTCTCAAAAATTTCCCAGGCGCAAAAGTTTAACGGATTGAGATCCGAAGATATCGTTGACGGTAGAAATGAAGCTAGGAACCTTCTTTGTAAGTCATTCTTAATTGACGCGTGCTAAGTACAAAGAGACTGACTTCTGTTCGAATAACCATGGTCTGTGGGAGTCAATATTTGTTACAGAAGAATAAATGTAGCACATCTTCTCACATCTATGGTGAGACATATTAAATACATAAGTAATGAGAAGTCATTTCCTACACTGAAAAAAAATATTACAGAAATATTTTTTTTTTTTATAAAAAAAATTATAAAATTTTCTATACATTCAAAAAAAAGTTTACTTGGATCCAAAGATTTTGACCTTCCCTGAAGGAATTTGGTATTGATTCCGAGCCAAAGATGAGGCTTCTTTAAAATAAAGAAATTTTTAACGACCTATTTGGCTTTAAATCTAGGACCAATAAAATTAAAATTAGGATACAAATCTCATTTATCAAATTTTCATTCTCTTTTCGCGGTTCATTAATAAAGGAACTTATGACAAACAAGTGTCAGTTTAAAAATCCAAATTATAACAGATACTTCCAAGTAAAAAATGTTGTATTAATTCCAAAAAAAAAAAACTTTAAACCAAAGACGCTAAATCGTCAAAATAAGTCTTAGCCTATATTTGAAGCGTTTTTATCTTAAATCTAAAGTTTCAATATTTCAGTTAATTTAAGGACAATTTCTTTAAATCAAAAATGTGTTTCTTTACTTTAAGGAAAATTAGCCGTAGTTCAAGGACATTCGACTTTAACGGAGGGACGAAAATTTACAAAATGTATGTCCTAAATTTAATGAAACAAAAAAAAATTTTGAAGGAAACATTATAAACTTTATTTTAATTAAAATTTAATTGTCTTAAAGGGATTTATCCTTAATATTTTGTAAATTTCGCATCCTAAAATTTAGGCTGCGTAATCTTTAATATCGCGTAAATATTTTTTTCAGTGTAGATATAACATTTTGACACAATTTTCTATAGAAACAAGATTTTAATACAATTTTCTATAGAAATAAAATTTTGACAAAATTAATATTTGACAAAATTTTCTGAAGAAATAAAATTTTGACAAAATTTGTTATATAAACAAAATTTTGATAAAATTTTCTATAGGAATAAAATTATGACAAAATTTTCTATAGAAATACAATTCTGGCGAAATTTTCTATAGAAATAAAATTTTCAATTTCTTAACAATTTTTAATTTTCGTGTTAGCGACACGCCTTGAATTCCAGCAAAGCGCCGAAAATGGAATAATCGACACTTTGCTATATTTTAGTGGTAAACTTACTCTCCAAAATTTCCCAGGCGCAAAAATTTAACGGATTGAGATCCGAAAATTTCGTTGGCGGTAGAAATAAAACTACACAGAGAAAAAAATTAACGTTATATAAGGTAAATTTAACCATAAATAAATATGATTTGGCGTCTACGTTATATAATGTTAATTTAAACATTGTCTTGTTGACTTGAATTTAACAATTTAACTATACCAATAGTTAATTCAACTATTCCATGGTCAATTTTTTTAACCATGACGTGATTAAAACTGAGATAATAAAAGTTAATTTAACTATACCATAATTGATTTTTTTAACCACGAAAATTTTAAAAATTAAAATAATAATGGTGAGGTTAACAATTACATGGTGGATATTTTTAACCACGAAAATTGTAAAATTAAAATAGCAATAGTTAATTCTACTATTCCATGGTAAATTTGTTTAATAGGAACCTTCTTTGTAAGTCATTCTTAATTGACACGTGCTAAGTACAGTGATGCTGAGTCCTGTTCGATAGTCATGGTCTGAGGGAGTCAATATTTATTACAAAAGAATAAATATAGCACATCTTCATTAGTGGGTGCATTTTGAAAAATCCCTACTGACCTTCTGCCTCACTAAACGCTATTTCGCACTATTGTGAAACATATTAATTACATAAGTAATGAAAAATTATTTCCTGCACTGAAAAAAAAACATTAACCTACTATGAAAGATTAGGCTACCTAATTTTTAGAACACGCAATTTACAGAACACTAAACAAACAAATTTCTTTGAAATAATGAAATTCTATATTTAGCTCAATTATCATAACGGTGAAACCACTTAGAAAATATTCTTGCCGATAGCGTCTCCGTTCATCTATTACTTCTCCTTGTATGTTTTTGGGTAAAAACAAATCTCTTATTATCAACCATTCTATATTATTATGCTGTATGTTTTCCTACCTCAACCCATTGTGCATTACAGCTTTCCTTATTTAACGCCTTCAAGCTGCTTTGCAATGCTACCATCGCCGGCTACTTTAACTCTTTAGTTAATGGTCTTTACTTTCGCACTAGGATAATGTTGCATTACATTACACCCCAACACTCGACCACCATAACTCTGGATTCTCACCCGGCAATGGCTTATGAACAATGGAAATTAATTTAACATTTTCACTGGAGCCCATATTGTAGACGGGTATGTTTGCGGTAGGTCTCACGGCGTTGCTGTAGTGGCCAATGCTGGTTACCCAACGTCATTCACACAACAAAAGACTTTTCTGCACCACCACCACCACACCAGCCTCTCTAGTTCACCATTCCAAGTGTTTGCGGTTAAATAGTCCCTAATGAAGTCTGGGCGAAAGGCTAAAGGATATTCGCTACCGCATAACGCGCAAATGCTTCGCAATGGTTAGTTTGGTTGGTTTTAATTTGCGCCAAACGTTGCATGAATTCAAAATTTTAAAAGCTTAACGTTCAGACAAAAGAAGTCAAAGAGTTTGATTGATTGATTAAACAAAGACATGGTGGGAGGGGGTGGCAAGGGCTGAACACATGTACTTGTCTGTTTTCGAAACGTCGAGTCTAAGCGGAAATAGTGAAGCAAACGGGTGATTTTGTGTAATTCAATTACTGGTTTTAATTAGAGCTAGTTGGCATTGTTTCGCCCATAGTGAAACTGTCATCGGTAGCAAGCATTGCTTTGATGTCTGAAATTCTATGAAAATGATTATTGACCCTATTTTATATGTAGATAAGGTATGGTATTTCCTTGTGAATGATGGAAATATTTTTGAAGGATTTAAATTATGTTTGAACCTCTCATAACGAGATTTTTGCTGCCACTATACCTACTCCATAAGCTTTTCAAAAAAGAATCAATCGGAATTTTTAAAAAGAGGTACCTTCAAAACTCTGAAATTGTGACAAACTACCCATGGCGGGCATTCCAACTACTCCACTATTGTTCAGCTGGCTTCATATAATGATCTCAAACCCGATATTTGTCATCTCTCCCTCTTTCTCTCTCTCTCTCTCTCTTTGAAGAAGAAATCCCTCACATTTATTATTCCCTTTTTTTAATATTCCCCCAAAAATCCAAATGAGTACTATCTGTAATGGTTTATTCCTTAAGCTTCTGTCTGGACGTATTCATCTTTTTGTTTACCCAATAAATTTGTGTAAATATCTTTGGAACCTTGTCTCAAGTATATCATTTGATAGAAACCTAATCCAATTTACTAAAACAGTTTCCATTTGTCTCTCTCTCTCTTTCTGCGCATTCACATTCTCTTTGATAATGTAACTAAATTATAAATATAACTTTAAATAATTCCATTTTAACGGCTAAATTTAGCATTACCTGAAAAAATCCCTAAAATGAATAAAACTCATAATGGCCAAAATAACCCAAGGGGAGGTGAGGTGGAGGAAAGGAACCCAAAAAGATTTATAATACCAAAAGACAATAACGAACGGCCATTCGAATGTCTTAACAGAAGATTTAATATAGACTTGAAGTTGGTGGGATAGCAACATTGATTCATACTACAAACTGGAGGAGGCGAAGGAGAGATATTCTATAACATCACCATCATCACAAGCAAATTTTTCCATCTACTCCTCACGTACCTTGTGATATGTAGTAGAGCATACCTTTTATTGATAATAAATAATAATTTTTATTGAAATAATGAATAGCATTTTTTGTTTGTGTTTGTGAGATTGCGGATATGGGTGTGTGTGTGTGTGTGGTCTTTGGTGGTTCCTTTTTTCTGTTCTTGTTGATTTCGTTTTTTTCTCCTTAGTGAAATAATTGCCAAAATATTAAAGATACCTGCTGAGGAAGATAACAAAAGTGTCTGCATATTTTCATTTGTACTAGGAATGGCAAACGAGAATTTTCTAATTTTCCGATGTAGGGAAAATTATAAGAATACCAGGGAGGCTCTACGAAATAAGTCCCCATGGGATAAATTCCCAAAACCGAAAATGAAATATGACCCTAATATGGTCTACAAAAATAGTAATGAGTTTTGGGGAGTTATTTCATCTTTAATTTGGGAAATTTTCTCATTAGGAAATAACATAATTTGATATCGCCTTATTTTAATATTTCTCCGAAATAAGTCCCCAAAATGTTGGGGTTATTTTTCACTTTTTTATTATTATTATTTTTTTTGTTGAGGATAAATATCCTTTTTTGGGAATATTCACATGACTTCGCGGATTTATTTCATAATAAAATATTACCAAAATTTTAGGAATTTATTTCATTTCTGATTTTGAAGATTTATTCCATGGAAATCTAATTCGTAGTACCTGCCAGGCAAAATTGTAAAAATTCCGCGTAAAATACTAAAACGATTTAACTGCCATAGAGGGTGATCATATACTGAAAATACGGCTATTCTCATCCCAAGTTTTAGTAACATGAATATAAGTTTTCCGAAAATTTTCAGAAAATTAAAGTACTCAAAATAAAAATTTACTTGGATCCAAAGATTTTGACCTTCCTTTAAGGATTTTAGTATTGATTCCGAGCCAAAGATGCGGGTTCTTTACAATAAGGACATTTTTTGTGACCTATCTGGCTTTAAATCTAGGGTCTAAAGGGTGATACGGTCAAAATTTGGTCAATGGAAAACGCGTGTAAATCGGTGAAATCGTTTATTTAAAAAATCAAATTAAATTTCTTTTTCAAGTTCAATTAGTATAAAATTCAGGAAAAATATTCAGTTAGGCTTTCGCTTTTCCAAATCCGAATTGCCGGGCCTCACGCTTGACACCTGCCATCAGATTTTGTACAGCCACCTTGTCCACCTTCTTCACCGCAGAAAGCCAGTTTGCCTTGAACTGCTGCTCGTCCTTAGCAGTTTTTTTGGTCTTCTTTAGGTTCCGCTTGACAATAGCCCAGTATTTCTCAATTGGGCGGAGCTCTGGCGTGTTGGGAGGGTTCTGGTCCTTGGGAACCACCTGCACGTTGTTGGCGGCGTACCACTCCATGGCCTTTTTACCGTAATGGCAAGATGCCAAATCCGGCCAAAACAGTACGGAACAACCGTGTTTCTTCGGGAAAGGCAGCAGACGTTTATTCAAACACTCTTTCACGTAAATTTCTTGGTTGACAGTCCCGGAAGCTATGAAAATGCTGCTTTTCAAGCCACAGGTACAGATGGCTTGCCAAACCAGATATTTCTTTGCGTACTTTGACAGTTTTATGTGCTTGAAAATATCTGCTACCTTTCCCCTTCCTTTTGCCACATAAAACTCCTGTCCCGGAAGCTGCTTGTAGTCGGCTTTGACGTAGGTTTCGTCGTCCATTACCACGCAGTCAAACTTCGTCAGCATAGTCGTGTACAGCCTCCGGGATCGCGCTTTGGCCGTCGTATTTTGTTTATCATCGCGATTTGGAGTCACTACCTTCTTGTAAGTCGATAGTCCGGCTCGTTTTTTGGCTCGATGCACGGTTGTGGACGATACAGCCAGCTTATTTGCGGCATCTCGGAGAGAGAGGTTAGGGTTTCGCTTGAAACTACCGGCAACTCTCTTTGTCATCTCAGCGGCTTCCGGTTTTCGATTTCCCCCCGATCCAGACTTCCTGGCTGTCGACAAACGTTCCCCAAACACATTAATTACATTTGTAACGGTTGATTTGGCAACTTTTAGCGATTTTACCAGCTTTGCGTGCGAGTAGCTCGGATTTTCGCGATGCGCGAGCAAAATTTTGATACGCTGCTCTTCTTGCTTGGACGGCATTTTGACAACCGAAGAGTGAATTCCAAAATCAAAATAGAAGCAACATTCTACAAACACACCTTCAAAATGAGTGGTGTTCAGGTTTTTTAAATGCAAAATTGAAAGAAATACGTCAAGTTTATATTGACCAAATTTTGACCGTATCACTCTTTATAAAATTAAAATTAGGATACACATCTCATTTATCGAATTTTCATTCTATTTTTCCGGTATATTAATGAAGCTATTCACGTACAAACAAATGCCAGTTTAAAAATCCAAATTATGACGGATACTTCGATGTAAAAAATATTTTCTTAATTCCAAAAAAAAAATTTACCCAAAGATGCTATATCCTCAAAATAAGTCTTAGCCTATATTTCAAGCGTTTTTATCTTAAATCTGAAATTTCAATATTTCAGTTAATTTAAGGACAATTTCTTTAAATCAAAAATGTGTTTCTTAACTTTAAGAAAAATTAGCCTTAATTCAAAGACATGCGACTTTAACGGAGGGACGCAAATTTTCATGAAAAAAAATTAAATTTAATGAAAAAAATTTTTGAAGCAAAGATTATAAACTTTATAAAATTTGATTATTTTAAAGAAATTTGTCCTTAATAGTGTTTAAATAGCGCATCCTAAAATTGAGGTTGCGTAATCTTTAATATCACGTAATTATTTTTTTCAGTGTACTTATATTCAGGATGGCTGATATGTAATACAACAAGCACATTGCTATATTTCTTCTTTCATTTTTTCTAAATTTTATTGTCCAGAAGCAAAAGATGTCGGAAATGCCATAACATTTTAGAATCATTTTACATTTATTCGAATTGTCTACATTTGACACAAATAATGGCCTTTAAATAGCCGACAAAGGCATTACAAGCTGCACGAATGGCGAGGCGCCGTCTGGATATGATCGAAAATTTGTTACCAACCAACCTAACTCTCCCAAATTCCATAGGGTGAAAAGTCCAACAGAGATTTTTGTTACCATTATGCGGTAGAAACGAAGCGAGAAACCTCCTTTTTATGGCATTTTTGGTTGACGCGTGCTAAGTTCCATAGTTATAACATATGTCCTGTTGGAAGGTCTATGGTATGTGACCAAAATATTTGCCAGCCCAGGGCTTTAATTCTGTCTTTAGGAATTTTTCGGCATTTATTTTGACCCAACTGTCAATGAATACAATCTGGGAGTTACCATCGGCTGTTACGGCACCTCCACTCCATGGGCAACGCTTGAGTTCTGGTGGATAATCTAATATGTAAATTTTCAGCTGATCTCTTTGGGAAGCAAACCCCATAATCTCGCTTCTGCACAAACTGCTCAATTTAGAATGGCTTCGCATCGAAGAAATCCATATTTGGTAACTGGACACTTTCGTGCAAGCGAAGCCAATCCTTGGCTCTTTCCACACTAAGTTTTTGATGAATCGATGCACTCTTGAATTTTTTGGATCTTCAATGGTTTTTATCCCAGCTCACTTTTCTATTTGCATTGCATTCTTTATCGCAATATTTTCAGCTAACGAGCAAGATTTCAGCATTTAAATGCTAGATGTTTCTAACGATAGTCAATTGTGGTTCCAGCCAAATATAAAACAATCACAATATCACGCCTGAATTCCATCAAGAATAACTTTATTTCTGAATGAAGCTTGTAAAAAAATGGAACTTTCACTGAAATAAATCTGTCAGCTTTCAGAAGAGCGGTTTAGGATTTGGTTGCAATACATATCAGTCACCCCAATTTTGCGGACAGATTTTATTCGTGATTTTGAGAATTTCTTTCATTGCGACTGATTTCGTCGCACATCCGAGGGATATTATAAGAATCCCGTATATGGGGAAAACCTGCAACGATTAAATGAAATTTTCACGGGGAGTTTGATCATGTAGTCAAAATAAAATAAAATAAAATAAAATAAAATAAAATAAGTTTTCCGATTAACTTTAAATAGCCCCCATATATGTCGATCGCCAGATTTTAACTCCGAAGCCTCTTGAAGAAGAATATTTCATCCGATGCGGATCAAATTTGGAATGCGATGCCTCTTGAAAGATCAAATTTTATTCGATCCGCTTGAATTCGCTACGTGAAAAAATAGAAGTGGCATCAATTATATAAATATATGCACTAAAAACAGTTTACTTGCATCCAAAGATTTTGACCTTCCCTTAAGGATTGTGGTGTTGATTCCGAGCCAAAGATACAGCTTCTTTAAAATAATTAAATTTTTTAGCGACCTATCTGGCTTTAAATCTAGGACCAATAAAAGTAAAATTAGGATACACATCTCATTTATCCAATTTTCATTCTATTTTTCCGGTATATTAATAAAGCTATTCACGTACAAACAAATGCCAGTTTAAAATCCAAATTATAACGCATACTTCAAAGTGAAAAATGTTTTCTTAATTCCAAAAAAAATTTAAACCAAAGATGCTATATCCTCAAAATAAGTCTTAGCCTATATTTGAAGCGTTTTTATACTAAATCTAAAGTTTCAATATTTCAGTTAATTTAAGGACAATTTCTTTAAATTAAAAATGCGTTTCTTAACTTTAATGAAAATTAGCTTTAATTCAAAGACATGTGACTTTAACGGAGGGGCGCAAATTTTCAAACTTTGTGTCCTAAATTTAATGAAAAAAATGTTTGAAGCAGATATTATAAACTTTCTTTTAATTAAAATTTCATTATTTTAAATAAACAATTTCAAACAATTTCATTTTTTGTAAATTTCGCATCCTAAAATTTAGGCTGCGTAATCTTTAATATCACGTAAATATTTTTTTCAGTGTGGGTAGTAAATTCTTAGCTTGGTCTATTCATTCATTTCTTAAAGATTCCTTAAATACTAACCACCCCGAATATTTTTGAAAAAAAAAAACTCTACTAAAATCCCTAATCACAGTCTTAAAATTAAACCAAAAATTGCCCAAACTTAGGTATGATAACAGGTGAAAGAAGGAAGAACAGGTGAAAGGAGGGAAGATAGTCGCTAGCCAAGACAAACCATTTGCGGATGAGTATATAAATGAGTGAACAAGGACATTAAATAACCAACGGAAGAACGGACCATAGAAAAGATGAAAAGAAAACCATAAAATACTCATCAGTAAATAGCTGAAATGGCAGAAGGAAACGGAAGCGTAGCAGTAGCAAGAGCAATGGTATTAGTTAAAGATGTCGATAACAGCATCATCAACAACGACAACAAAGACATCGAAAAACGGTATTAGCAACTAATCGGAAAGTATCATAAATATAAACAGAGAATTTAAGAATTTATTATTATCAACAGAGTGTAGTAGTGTTGGGTGTAGTGTATATGTAGTACAAGTAAATGAATGGTACCAGCAAAACGAAACACACACCCACACACAGCAACACAAAACCACTAGGACAAGTAGCATAACAACAATAACAACACCAACCTTATAACCTTAAGAGTAACAGCATTATGCCACAAAAGAGTATAAATTATTTATGGTGCAAATAGAAATATTGTGGTATCTGGGACGATATATTTACTAGGGAGCAAAACTACCACACACATACACACGTAATACATTACGTTTATACGTGTAAATGCTAGAAATAGTATAGGGTTACAAGAAAAACGCTTAGAAATTTCTGCTAAAGTCTGTATGAAAATAGATTTAAAACCAAATGAATTTGAATTTTTTTTTATCAAAAACTCGTTTTTTCTATGCCTTACTTTCAATGTGCTTTTGCCCATAAAAAACAACTTTACTTGGATCCAAAGACTTTTGACCTTTCCTTTAGAATTTTGGTAGTGATTCCGAGCAAAAGATGTAGTATCTCTAAATTAAAGAAATTTTTTGGGAGCAATCCGTAGGAGGTTTTGACAAAATTTTCTATAGAAAAAAATGTTCACAAAATTTTCTATACGAATAAAATTTTCACAAAATTTTCTATACCAAATAAAATTTTATATAGGAAAAATTTGACAAAATTTTCTATCGAAATAAAATTTTGACAAAATTTTCTTAGGAATAAAATTTGACAAAATTTTCTATAGGAATAAAATTTTGACAAAATTTTCTAAAGGAATAAAATGTATACAAAATTTTCTATAGGAATAAAATTTTGACATAATTTTCTATCGGAATAAAATTTTGACAAAATTTTCTATAGGAATAAAATTTTGACAAAATTTGCTATAGGACAACATTTTCACAAAACTTTCTCTAGGAAAAAATGTTGACAAAATTTTATATAGGAAAAGTTTGACAAAATTGTCTATAGGAATAAAATTTTGACAACATTTTCTATAGGAATAAAATTTACACAAAATTTTCTATAGGAATAAAATTTTAACGAAATTTTCTATCGGAATAAAGTTTAGACGATATTTTCTATACGAATAAAATTTTGACACAATTTTCTATAGGAATAAAATTTTGAAAAAAAAAATTCCTATAGGAATCAAATATTAATTGTCTTCTGGATAAAATTTGCTATAGAACAAAATTTTGACAAAAATTCCTCTAGGAATAAAATGTTGACAAAATTTCATATAGGAAAAGTTTGACAAAATGTTCTATAGAAAACAAATTTAGACAAAATTTTCTATGAGAATAAAATTTATACAAAAATTTCTATGAGAATAAAATTTAGACAAAAATTTCTATGAGAATAAAATTTAGACAAAACAACTTTAGTAATAACATTTGGATAAAATTGTCTATAGGAATAAAAATTTAGACAAAATTTTCTATAGGAATAAAATTTTAACAAAAATTTTTATAGGAATAAAATTTAGACAAAATTTTCTAAAGGAATAAAATTTTGACATAATTTTCTATAGGAATAAAATTTTAACAAAATTTTCTATAGGAATCAAATGTTGACAAATTTTTCTACGGGATAAAATTTGCTATAGGATGAAATGTTGACAAAACTTCCTCTAGGAATAAAATGTTAACAAAATTTCATATAGGAAAAGTTTGACAAAATTTTCTATCGAAATAAAATTTAGATAAAATTTTCTATAGGAATAAAATTTTGACATAATTTTCTACAGGAATAAAATTTTGACAAAATTTTCTATAAGAATTAAATGTTGACAAAATTTTCTATAGGATAAAATTTTGACAAAATTTGCTAGAGGACAAAATTTTAACAAAACTTCCTCTAGAAATAAAATGTTGACAAAATTTTATGTAGGAAAAGTTTGACAAAATTTTCTATTGAAATAAAATTTAGACAAAATTTTCTATAGTAATAAAATTTAAACAAAATTTTCTATAGGAATAAAATTTAGACAACATTTTCTATAGGAATACAATTTTGACAAACTTTTCTATAGGAATAAAATTTTGACAAAAAAAAACTTTAGAAGTAACATTATGATAAAATTTTCTATCGAAATAAAATTTTGACAAAATTTTCTATAGGAATACAATTTTGACAAAACTTTCTCCAGGAATAAAATGTTGACAAAATGTTATATAGGCAAAGTTTGACAAAATTTTATATCGAAATAATATTTTGACAAAATTGTCTATAGATAAAATTTAAACAAAATTTTCTATATGAATAAAATTTAGACAAAATTTTCTATAAGAATAAAATTTTGATATAATTTTCTATAGGAATGAAATTTTGACAAAAATTTTCTATAGGAATCAAATATTGACAAAATTTTCTACTGGATACAATTTGCTATAGAACGAAATTTTGACAAAACTTCCTCTAGGAATAAAATGTTGACAAAATTTCATAACATATAGGAAAAGTTTGACAAAATTTTCTATCGAAATAAAATTTAGACAAAATTGTCTATAGGAATAAAATTTTGACATAATTTTCTATAGGAATAAAATTTTGACAAAATTTTCTGAAGGAATAAAATTTTGACATAATTTTCTATGGGAATAAAATTTTAACAAAATTTTCTATAGGAATCAAATGTTGACAAAATTTTCTACGGGATAAAATTTGCTATAGGACAAAATGTTGACAAAACTTCCTCTAGGAATAAAATGTTGACAAAATTTCATATAGGAAAAGTTTGACAAAATGTTCTAACCAAATAAAATTTAGACAAAATTTTCTATAGGAATAAAATTTTGACAAAATTTTCTACAGGAATAAAATTTTGACAAAATTTTCTATAAGAATTAAATGTTGACAAAATTTTCTATAGGATAAAATTTTGATAAAATTTGCTAGAGGACAAAATTTTGACAAAACTTCCTCTAGGAATAAAATCTTGACAAAATTTTATGTAGGAAAAGTTTGAAAAAATTTTCTATTGAAATAAAATTTGGACAAAATTTTCTATAGGAATAAAATTTAAACAAAATTTTCTATAGGAATAAAATTTAGACAAAATTTTCTATAGGAATAAAATTTTGACAAAATTTTTTATAGGAATAAAATTTTGACAAAAAAAATTTAGGAATAACATTATGATAAAATTTTCTATCGAAATAAAATTTTGACAAAATTTTCTCAAAGAATAAAATTGTGACGAAAAAAACTTTAGGAAAAATTTTTGACAAAATTTTCTATCGAAATAAAATTTTTAAAAAATTTTCTATCGAAATAAAAATTTGACAAAATTGGGAATCAAATGTTGACAAAATTTGCTATAGGATAAAATTTTGACAAAATTTGCTATATAACAAAATTTTGACAAAACTTCCTCTAGGAATAAAATGTTGACAAAATTTTCTATAGGAATAAAACGTTGAAAAAAATTTCTATAGGAATAAAATTTTGACAACATTTTCTATAGGAATAAAATTTAGACAAAATTGTCTGTAGGTATAAAATTTTGAAAAAATTTTCTATAGGAATAAAATTTACACAAAATTTTTTATAGGAATAAAATTTAGACAAAATATTCTATGGGATAACATTTTGGCAAAATTTTCTATAGAAATAAAATTTAGACAAAATTGTCTGTAGGTATACAATTTTGACAAAATTTTCTATAAGAATAAAATTTAGACAAAATTGTCCGTAGGTATAAAATTTTGAAAAAAAATCTATAGGAATAAAATTCACACAAAATTTTCTATAGGAATAAAATTTTGACAAAACTTCCTCTGGGAATAAAATGTTGAAAAAATTTTCTGTAGGAATAAAATTTTGACAAAATTTTTTATAGGAATAAAATGTTGAAAAAATTTGACAAAATTTTCTATAGGATAACATTTTGGCAAAAATTTCTATAGGAATAAAATTTAGACAAAATTGTCTGTAGGTATAAAATTTTGAAAAAAATATTCTATAGGAATAAAATTTACACAAAATTTTCTATAGGAATAAAATTTACACAAATTTTTCTATAGGAATACAATTTATACAAAATTTTCTATAGGAATAAAGTTTTGACAAAATTTTCTATAGGAATAAAATTTTGACAAAATTTTCTATAGGAATAAAATTTTGACATAATTTAATAGGAATAAAATTTTGACAAAATTTTCTATAAGATTCAAATGTTGACAAAATTTTCTATAGGAATAAAATTTACACAAATTTTTTATATGAATAATATTTTGACAAAACTTTCTATAGAAATGAAATTTTGACGAAAAAAATAAAATTTTAACAAAATATAAATGGAAAACAAAATCTGCAAAATAAAATGTTTTTATTTGGTAGTTTTTGGTAAAATTGTCTTCAACTCCTCTTATTCAAATAAGTATGAGAAGAATCTGGAAGTTTTATTTTTAGTTTCGAGTAATCTGGATGACCAATGCCCCTACTATCCTCTCATAGAGTGACATCGTGAAATCGGTATATATGAACAATGTACCGATAAAAATTAACACAGGTCTTTCCCCGGATCTCAATCCGTTTGACTTTTGCCCCTGATGCATTTTAGAGAGTAAGGTTGGCACTAAAAATACCAAAGAACAATATTCGAGCAGCGTGTGATGGCTTTGTCGGCTGTAATTAGTATCAAATTTAGCCAATTCGAACAATTCTGAACTAATACTAATAGTTAAAAATTAAAAAAAAATAGAGTTTTACTTCACCTACACTGTATAGGTACGTTTACACTTAACATTTGTTAATTGAACTAAGAGTTAGTTAGTAATAACCCTTTATGGAAACAACAGTCTCAGATTGTTTCTCGTTCTTACAATGCTCCCGTGCAGAGGAAACTTTCCCAGTAGGTCAATGTGGAATGACATTTCGCAATGCTTTTACAAAGACTTCCAACACCAAAGTGGAGCATATGAACCATTTTGGGGATACATTTTACAATATCATATTCGAATCTCGACCCTACAATAACACTCTCAAGCAAATTGAATAATTTTTTTTTTTCCTTCAAGAAGTTCCAAATCAAAATCCTAGTAAATATTTAACCTTCTTAACTCAAAAAGACTTGTAGTATCACAATAGACTGAATAGTCTCAGTGAGCTTCGAATAACGGGCTACCACAATACCTAACTTAAACTAAAACTTAAAACAGTTTGCAAATTAACTCCAAACTTGGTATTTGCCAGTCAATGTCTTATAGTACTTTACTCCATATTGATCAAAATTGCCAGAAATAGAAAAGACCTCATAAATATCCATTGTTCCTAAGAAACCTACAACTCTCTTTTATAATATTATGTGAAAAATATAGAATTCAATGGTAAGGCATTACACTTTTCAATAGAGGCATTATAGATAGAATTTCACACATACAAATGCTCTCTCTTTGAGTTTTGGAACTTTAGTTGTGTGCGTGTATAACTTCCATGGTCAAGTAAATATTTTCCCTTTTAGTTCTAATTTTGTCTGAAGAGACATTATTCTTCTTTGGTGTGAATGCCTTTATAAAGTCTGCGGTTTATTCAATTCCCAGATACACTCATTCACACATATACACACATACATACCATATATACATATACACAAAGAGAAACGATAAATCCCCATATATTTTACATTGACTAGTCCTTGGTTTGTATGAGTGATGGAGATGAGTTGAATTTCAATGTGGTTTAAAAAAAAAAAACAAAACATAATAAACAAGTATATACGGCCGTAAGTTCGGCCAGGCCGAATGTTATGTACCCTCCACCATGGATTGCATAGAAACTTTTACTAAAGACTGTCATCCACAATCGAATTACTTGGGTTGCGGTAACTTTTGCCGATGGCAAGGTATCGTAAAACTTCTTAACACAGTATTAAACAAAAAAGGCCGATTAAATACGTAAATAATTGAGTTTGACAAAATTTTCTATAGAAATGAAATTTTGACAAAATTTTCTATAGCAATAAAATTTGACACAATTTTCTATAGAAATTAAATTTTGACAAAATTTTCTATAGAAATAAAATCTTGACACAATTTTGTATAGTACTAAAATTTTGACAAAATTTTCTATAGAAATAAAATTTTGACAAAATTTTCTATAGAAATAAAATCTTGACACAATTTTGTATAGTAATAAAATTTTGACAAAATTTTTTATAGAAATAAAATTTTGACAAAATTTTCTATAGAAATAATATCTCGACAAAATTTTGTATAGTAATAAAATTTTGACAAAATTTTCTAAAGTAATACAATTTTCACAAAATTTTCTATAGAAATAAAATTTTGGTAGATTATTTTTGGGGATCGGCTATATATAACTATAGACCCATACGGACCAATTTTGGCATGCTTGTTAGCGGCCATATACTAGCGCATATACTGTACCAAATTTCACCACGTACCAAATTTCAACCGGGTCGGATGAATTTTGCTCCCCCAATAGCTCCGGAGGTCAAATCTGGGGATCGGTTTAAATGGGGGTTATATATAATTAAGACCGGTATGGATCTATTTTTGCATGGTTGTTAGAGACCATATACTAAAACCACGTACCAAATTTCAACCAGATCGGGTGAATTTTGCTCTCCAAGGGGCTCCGGAGGTCAAATCTGGGGATCGGTTTATATGGGGGCTACGTATAATAATGACCGATATGGACCAATTCCGGCATGGTTGTCAGAGACCATATACTAACACCATGTTCAAAATTTCAACCGCATCGGATGAATTTTGCTCATCCATGAGGCTCCGGAGGTCTAAACTGGGGATCGGTTTATATGAAGGCTATATATAACTATGTACCGATGTGAACCAATTTTTGCATGGTTGTTAGAGACCATATACTAACACCATGTACCAAATTTCAGCCGGATAGGATGAAATTTGCTTCTCTTAGAGGCTCCGCAAGGCAAATCGGGGGATCGGTTCATATGAAGGCTACATATAATTATGTACCGATGTGGACCAATTTTTGCATAGTTGTTAGGGACCATATACTTACACCATGTACCAAATTTCAACCGGATCGGATGAAATTTGCTTCTCTTAGATGCTCCGCAAGCCAAATCTGGGGATAGGTTTATATGGGGGCTATATATGATTACGGACCGATTTGGACCAATTTTTACATGGTTGTGAGAGACCATCTATAGAAATTTGCCAAAATTGTATTTCTATAGAAAATTTTGTCAACATTTTATTTCTATAGAAAATTTTGTCAAAATTGTATTTCCATAAAAAATTGAAGTACCTCTCAGTTGGAGAGGAATATTTTGCAAAATCTACCAAAACATCAAAAATTTTACCAATCTACCAAACAGTAAAAAATCTACCATTTTTGGTAGAATTTTAGTAACTGTGGCAACCGTGGTTGCACTGCCTATGGGAACAACACCAGAAATGATCCGAAAAGTGAAGGCCAGATATTATCGAAATTCACTCTGCAGTGGTAGAAAACTTGCTAGTGAGCTGAGCATATCAGGAGAACAAGTTCAAAAAAAATGTAAATTGTAGCTATGCATAATATTATGAAATAAATATATGAAATGAAATGAAAAAATGAAAGAGGTAAGGAGTTGCTACGCTTCGATTCGATTGGCCACCAGGTCTCCAGCATCACCGATGGTAATGGTGTGGGCCACCGTAACAGCCGATGATCGCTTCCTGCTCGTATTTATCTACCATGTGTTCAAAATAAATGACAAATATTGTCGAAAAATATCCTAAAGGCAGTATTGAAGCTCTGGCTGCAGACAATAGACTTTCCAACAGGACTCAGCACGCATCAACCAAGAATGGCTTCCACGCTTCATTTCTACCGGACAATGGTCACCAAAATATTTGGATCACAACCTGTTGGACATTTGCGCCTAGGATATTTTGTAGAGTACACTGAAAAAAAGCTTGTCCAAGACTAATGATTTTTGTATTTATTCCGAGCCAAAGAAGCGGAGAATTGAAGTAAGATGACTTTTAGGACACAATTCTCTTTTAAATTTGAATTTTGGTTCTAGGAAACAAATTTTAATTTATTCGTGTTTTTCAGCTTTTTCTTCATATGCTATCAAAGGCCTTTTGATAACATGTTAACGAAAACTTAAATTTCCAAATGTTGTCTCTCCTTCAAATAGAAATTATGCTATGTTTCAAGTAAAAATCGTCTTTAAAATAAATTTTTGGAAAACATAACATATATGAAATCACGCTAACTTCCGAACGAAACAAGCTATCGACTTGAAACTTATCCTAGTTTTCAATGATTTTTTGTCTTGTTGTCAAGATGCAAAAAATCATCAAATTTAAAGGCGATATCATTAATTTTAAAGAATTTTTCCAGAATTATTAAATTCAAGTTGACCTTAGTCGAGCAAAATATTCTTTCATGTGAGGAGAAAACTTTATATCAGAGAAATGCGTCTTCTATGCTAAGCGATGAAGAAGCTGATATCGCTTATGAATATCGGCCTTATCAGCAGGAGTTCTGAAGCTTTTGTTATGGCAAATACCTTCACCTGAGACATGCAGCATCCGCTGTCCATCTTATATGGCTCTCTCTCTCTAATTCACAACTATACGTAGTAAATACCATGAATCTTCAATCATTTTTGATCCATCATCCACATGCCAAAAATGCCGAGTAGCACCAAGTTAGGACAATTTCTTTTTTTTTTCAGTGTATGTTTGTGATTATTTATTATAGTTTATTAACACGTAAATATTTCCAACGGCCAATGGTTTTATGCCTTTTTAAATAGTCGGATTTGTGCGTATTTCTGTTAGGGATTGTGAGGCATTAAAACTACAAAGGACCATAGAACAAGGACTTCACGGAGCAAAAATATTTCATTTTCACCTTTGACCGCCGGCACCCCCGCCTACACGACATATTCCCGTAATGGACATTTTTTATTAATTGTTTATGACCACTTCTCAGAAATTTACCTTCTGAAAACCAATGGGAATAAGATATGGGCCAATGGCTATAACTGAACGGCTCAAACTCAGTGAAGTTTAACAAGACTAGGAAACCACAAAAGAAAATATTTTCAAAATATTATTGGTTATTACAGAATAAATCAAAATATGATTCGCAGCAGTTGGACAACAATTCTAGAATGTTTTCTAAATCAAATAAATTGGGGAAATACACACAGCATGAGTAGTTGGCTAACAAAAATAGTCAAGGCGATTGGCTGTCTTACTTTGTAAAGTAAAGAAAAATAAAACGCACACAAAATTTAAAGTTTACATGCAAATGACATTGGTTTACCACACTCAAAGTGACTTAAACTAAAGCGGCTTAAGAAACTATTTAGTCCTTAGTCCTTATTAAAATAGTCCTTATTGAAAATAAATTCTCAAAAATAATTTACATTGGCTCAAAGCCTGAAAAATTGATAGGCCAAAAAAAATTTTCTTTAGGAAATAAAGCGCAACTGAAACGAAGTGTCATCAAGTTTACACTGGGTTATCAATTAAACTAGATATAATATCTAAAAATATTTTATTTTTACTAACAGCCCATAATATTCTATACAAATCAGCAAACGTCAAATACAAATTCAAATTCCAGCACTTTTGTTAGCCGAGTCAAGAGCTACATCATTCCTGGTATAAATTCTGTATATATTGACTTCATTTCCGGGGCATGTCCGCACTCTTACTTTCGAGTCACTGTACATGTTCATTATTAAAATACAATATCTACATAAATCTCTATAACTCTTATTTTTACACTATGATGCGTTCTTAACATGTTTGCATTACTAACATCTACAGTTACTTGCCACAAAGTTAAAGCAAGTAAATAAATCATTTCTAATCGCATTTCAATAATCACATTTCAATATTCCATAATCGTTTTAAATTAACATTACACAAAGAACTGCAATATTTACCAACAACTTGTGGTAAAAACTTATCCGATGAAATAGGAGTTTTTTTTTTGCAAACGTAATTATAAAATATTTATATTTAATGTCACAGAATTTATGGATTTAAACAGACAAGAGCTTAAATCGGAAGAAATTTAATGATACGCAATACCAATCTCTACTGACGTACAGCAATTGTGGAAACATTTTTACAAAATATTACTTTAAAACGCTTAAGAAGATATAAAATGTATTAGATGTTATTATGTTTTCTATCGAAATTATTCATTATGATAATAATTTAAGCATCTATAAAGAAGTTTCTCAATATCGAATAAAAAATATACACTGTGTAAAAATTAAAATTTTGAAAGATATTATATTTGTAAAATATGTTGTCAACATTTTATTTCTATAAAAAATTTTCACAAAATTTTACTTCTATAGAAAATTTTGTCAAAATTTTATTTCTATAAAAATTTTTGCAAAATTTTATTTCTATAGAAAAATTTCTCAAAATTTAATTTCTATAGAAAATTTTCACAAAATTTTTATTTCTATAGAAAATTTTCACAAAATTTTATTTCTATAGAAAATTTTGTTAAAATTTTATTTCTATAAAAATTTTTGCAAAATTTTATTTCTTTTAAAAAGTTTTCCAAAGTTTTATATTTATAGAATATTTTTACAAATTTTTATTTCTAAAGGAAATTTTCTCAAAATTTTTATTTCTATAGAAAATTTTCTCAAAATTTTATTTCTATATACAATTTTCTCAAAATTTTATTTCTATATACAATTTTGTCTATAGAAAAATTTGTAAAGAAAATTTTGTCAAAATTTTATTTCTACAGAAAATTTTGTCAAAATTTTATTTCTAAAGAAAATTTTGTCGAAATTTTATATCTAAAGAAAACTTTGTCAAAATTAGAAAAGTTTTCCAAAATTTTATTTATATAGAAAATTTTTACAAAATTTTATTTCTATAGGAAATTTTTTAAAATTTTCATTTCTATAGAAAATTTTCTCAAAATTTTATTTCTATATACGATTTTGTCAACATTTTCTTTCTACAGAAAATTTTGTCGAATTTTTATTTCTACAGAAGATTTTGTCAAAATTTTATTTCTATAGAAAATTTTGTCGAAATTTTATTTCTAAAGAAAATTTTGTCAAAATTTTATTTCTATATACGATTTTGTCAACATTTTCTTTCCACAGAAAATTTTGTCGAAATTTTATTTCAACAGAAGATTTTGTCAAAATTTTATTTCAATAGAAAATTTTGTCGAAATTTTATTTCTACAGAAAATTTTGTCAAAATTTTATTTCAATAGAAAATTTTTTCAAAATTTTTATTTCTACAGAAAATTTTCAAAAAATGTTATTTCTTACAAAATTTTGTCAAAATTTTATTTCTGTAAAAAGTTTGACAAAATTTTATTTCTATAGAAAAGTTTTCCAATATTTTATTTTTATAGAAATTTTTACAAAATTTTATTTTATAGGAAATTTTCTCAAAATTTTTCTTTCTAAAGAAAATTTTCTCAAAATTTTATTTCTATATACAATTTTGTCAACATTTTCTTTCTATAGAATATTTTATCGAAATTTTATTTCTACAGAAGATTTTGTCAAAATTTTATTTCTATAGAAAAATGTCTCAAAAAAATAGAAAATTTTGTCGAAATTTTATTTCTAAAGAAAATTTTATAAACATTTTATTTCTATGGAAAAAATTCTCAAAATTTAACATCTATAGAAAAATTTCTCATCTATAGAAAAATTTCTCAAAATTTTATTTCTGTAGAAAACTTTCTTATTTCTATAGAAAATTTTGTCAAATCTTCATATCTACAAAAAAAATCTCAAAATTTCATGTCTATAGAAAATTTTGTGAAAAGTTTATTTCTATAAAATATTTTCTTTAAATTTGATTTCTATAGAAAATTTTGTCAAAATTTATTTCCATAGAAAATTTTGTCAACATTTTATTTCCATAGAAAATTTTGTCAAAATTGTATTCCCATAGAAAATTTGTCAATATCATATTTCTATGAAAATTTTGTAAACATTTTATTTCTATAGAAATTTTTCTCAACATTTTATGCTCAGCAAAAAAAGCGTCGCCAAAAAAGTAATGAATATGTTCTTTTTGGATCCGGAAGTGGTGCAAAATTGACGCAGTAGCGATGATTTTAAGAAGGGCTTGTCATAGGACGGAAGTCCTCCATTTCAACAGCCGTTGCACTGAATTTGCATCACTTCTTTAGGTGTAAATTACAAAATTCTGTGATATTTAGTCAAATAAATAATTTTTATAATTTTTTATAATTTTTAATGGATTCTAACGCTTGTTGGAAACGTTTGACCTCAAATATTCAAAAATACTCAAAAATTCACATTTTTTTCAGATTGGATTTAGCATTTTGCCGACAAAATTTAAGTGATTTGTACCATTTTATTAATTCTTACTCTATTTTAACCTATTTGAAACAAAAAAAGTTAAAAGTATGAAAAAACCAAGTTATAAAAAATTGAATTAAAAGAACTTCCTGGGTAGTTAAAATAAAAAACATAATTGGTAGTGCATCTTCTAAAAGTGCTTTTAAAGTTGTGCCTTTGAAACCTCACGCCGTGTTCTATGTAAATCTCAAATAAATCAGAGAATTTTTGGGATGGTCCACCGCTGCGACCAAATATCGCAAAATAAAGTAGCGGGTCTTTGTCTAGACATCTCCCCTAACCTTCCATGGAAATTGCACCCAAATCGGAGAACTGCAGCCAATTTTGAAAAAGTCGAGCAAGGGGGATGTCCCCCTCCCCCACCAGATATCAACAAATGAGGTACCCTATTTTCTCCACATGATTACCCTCTACGTTTTTATTTCTATAAAAAATTTTGTCAAAATTTTATTACTATAAAAAATGTTGTCTGATTTTTATTTCTATAGAAAATTTTTTAAAAATTTTTTTTAGAAAATTTAAGTACCTTCTTTGCTGGAGAGGCATATTTTCAAAATCTACCAAAACATCCAAATCTTCCAAAACCAATCTACCAAAAAGTAAATAATCTACCTTTTGGTAGAATTCTACAAACTATGGCAACCGTGAATCTGGTACATAGGAAGAAATCAGAAGCTCCGACTATTTCGGAAAAAATAAACCAATGGTTTTATTTCATAACAAGTATATACGGCCGTAAGTTCGGCCAGGCCGAATCTTATGTACCCTCCACCATGGATTGCGTAGGAACTTCTACTAAAGGCTGTCATCCACAATCGAATTACTTGGGTTGCGATAACACTTGCCGATGGCAAGGTATCGTAAAACTTTTTAACGCTGTCTTCTAAATTGTAAGTTAGCCCATACGGGGTATATATTAAACAAAAAAAAGGCCGATTAAATACGTATATAATCTAGTTTGACAAAATTTTCTATAGAAATAAAATGTTGACAAAATTTTCTATAGAAATGAAACCTTGACAAAATTTTCTATAGAAATAAAATTTTGACAAAATTTTCTATAGAAATAAAAATTTGACAAAATTTTCTATAGAAATAAAAACTTGACAAAATTTTCTATAGAAATAAAATGTTGACAAAATTTTCTATGGAAGTAAAATGTTGACAAAATTTTCTATAGCAATACAATTTTGACAAAAATTTCCATAGAAATAAAATGTTGACAAAATTTTGTATAGAAATGAAATTTTGACAAAATTTTGTATAGAAATAAAATGTTGACAAAATTTTCTATAGAAATAAACTTTTGACAAAACTTTCTATAGGAATGAAATTTTAACAAAACTTTCTATAGTAATAAAATTTGACAAAATTTTCTATGGAAATAAAGTTTTGGTATATTACAAAATTTTCTATAGAAATAAAATTTTGACAAAATTTTCTATGGAAATAAAATTTTGACAAACATTTGTATAGAAATAAACTTTTGACAAAACTTTCTATAGAAATGAAATTTTGACAAAACTTTCTATAGTAATAAAATTTGACAAAATTTTCTATGGAAATAAAGTTTTGGTAGATTACTTTTGGCGATATGGACCAATTTTTGTGTAATAAGTCATCGGCTATATATAACTAAAGACCGATATGGACCAATTTTTACATGGCTGTTAGAGGCCATATATTGACAAAATGTACCAAATTTCAACCGTATCGGATGACTTTTGCTCCTCCAAGGGGTTCCGGACGTCAAATCTGGGGACGGTTTATATGGGAACTATATATAAATATGGACCGATATGGACCAATTTTTGCATGGTTGTTAGAGACCATATACTAACACCATGTACCAAATTTCAACTGGATCGGATGAATTTTGCTCTTCCAAGAGGCTCCGGAGGTCAAATCTGAGGATCGGTTTATATGGGGGCTATATATAATTATGGACCGATATGGACCAATTTTTGCATGGTTATTAGAGGCCGTAAACTAACATCAGGTACCAAATTTCAACCGGATCGGATGAATTTTGCCCCTCCAAGAGGCTCCCCAAGCCAAATTTGGGGATCGGTTTATATGGGGGCTATACGTAAACGTGGTCCGATATGGCCCATTTTCAATACCATCCGACCTACATCAATAACAACTACTTGTGCCAAGTTTCAAGTCGATAGCTTGTTTCGTTCGGAAGTTAGCGTGATTTCCACAGACGGACGGACAGCCGGACAGACGGACAGACGGACGGACGGACATGCTTAGATCGACTCAGAATTTCACCACGACCCAGAATATATATACTTTATGGGGTCTTAGAGCAATATTTCGATGTGTTACAAACGGAATGACAAAGTTAATATACCCCCATCCTATGGTGGAGGGTATAAAAAGGCTATCGATGCTCTCAATTTTGTGCGACATCATCTATTGGTTTTATATGTATTAAGTGAAAAGTATTCTGTACACAGACTTCTGTGTGAAAGAGTTTCCACTTAAATTGCTGTTTTTTATTTAACCTACAATAACATATCAATTATCAATGCACATGATTGTGAGTAAAAAGAAGCTTTTTTTAACATTATCGAAAGCATTTCCTGATGACAGTTAATGTTTTTTTCATACAAACAATCCATTATTTAATTCATTATTAATTTGTGTGTGTGTGTGTGTTTTTTTTGTGGTTGATTGATTATAAAATGGTAAAAAATAACAAAACAAAATAATACCATAATTTGCTAGTATGCTAAGTAAATTTGATTTCAACAAATTTTTCTCAAAATTCTCAAGTTCTAAATTCAATTTTAAATTCGAAAAAATCTATAGTTGAATTGACAGTGTTTTATTACACTTTGCACCTAGGTATTGTGGCAGTCCGATATTTTCAGGCTCAATTAGACTATTCGTTCTATTGTGATAAGCACCTACCTGTCAATAAAGTTTATTTGACCCTGATTGTCGAAAAATATTGATTATTTTTTTATAATCATAATATATAATTTTCCAATTTCTACCAACAGAATCAAATAGTAAAGGTGATTATTGAAATTCAATTAAATGAATTTAATAAAAACTTCCTTCAATAACATAATAAATCGAATCCCTGGGAAAAATAAATATCATTACGATTTAGCATATGATATATGGAACGATATCAATTCCCAATATATATATATAGTAAATATCGTTAAAGTGCAATTATCTACTCGACAACCACAACACACAATAGATTTATTAAATCTCACATTTATTTTAATTAATGACAACATTTTAAATGCTCGTTTAAATGAACTCTCATGGTTTTTGTGAAACATTGGCAAAAAATAAAAACTAAAAATTAAACCAATACAAATGCATTTGGGCCAGCTAAACGACAATAATAATAATAAAAATATATTGTAGAATTTTGTAGATGTATTTTTATTTTTTATTTAGTTTTTTTATCTATATTCAATTGAGACAACAAAAGATCCATTTTGTGGTTCTTGGTGTTGGCTAGGCAACCCACAACATTTAGAGTGGATTTTTTTTATTCGAATTGGGACTTTTGATGATGACTTTTACTACCACTACAACTACAACATCAACAAAACTACACAGCATAGAGAATTGTGAATGAGTGTTTGGCAACACCAAACACCTTTCTATTCTTTCCAATCATCATCATCATCATTGTTGTTGTTATTGTTGTTCTTATCGTCCTGTTGGTAGTCGCCTCACTCCTATACCTTTTCTTCTTCTTTTTTCCTAATGTAATGGAAAGTTATTTTTATGGTTGAATATAAAAAAATCTGAATGGCTACTCTTCATTTTGCCCGTGAGAAAATTCTGTGAGGGGGCAAGTGGTTGCAAAGAGAGAGAGAAAGAGAGACCGAAACCCCCACACATAAATATTTTTCGAAATTGCTTTTATTTATGTTAGATAAACAATTTCATCTTAACTTTAAGGCAGAGACAATTATACCAAAAGTGGACATCAAAAGACATCATCTTCATCAGGCAACAACAATAACAACAAAAGTAAGATGAGAGTCAATTAATGTTCTCTAAAATGACCTTGGGATTTTATATTCAAGTAAGCGAAGTTATACGAGTTAATGGCCTTGGACAATTGAGAGAAAATGCATGGGAAATATTTTAGTTAATTTTCAAATGTCCCTTAAGGCAAATATCTATTAATTTTATAAACATGATGATTATTTTTCAATAATTTATTTTTTCATTTTGTATTTCTTTAAAGTTATCCGTAGTGAAGATTTTTGTACTTTATTTTTGATAACTGGCAGTTAACAGACATGATAATTAACGTAGCACCGAATAAATTTATGAATAACATTTACGTATATTAAATTAAACAAGTGAGGAAAGTCTAAAGACGGGCGTGGCCGACTATATTATACCCTGCACCACTTTGTAGATCCACATTTTTGATATCATATCAAATCCGTCAAATGTGTTGAGTGCTATATATAAAGGTTTTCTCCCAAATATATACATTTAAATCTGACTCGATCTGAACAAAATTTTTAAGACTTCTATCACATCTATAGACTTAAAATTTAAGTTGGCTAATGCCCTAGGGTGGAACACAATGTTAGTAAAACATTTAAATCTGAACCAATTTTGAGGCAATTTCGCAAAAGTGTATTTATGATTTATCGGTCGATAGATGTGCATTAGAATTAGAGGAAAATTGAAGTAATTTTTACAAGTTTTCGACTTGGTGATTTTATAAGGAAAATGTGGGTATTTTAGCCATTTTTGCCCAAATCGCAAAAACGTATATATGGAAGCTATATATAAATCTGAGGCGATTTCAACCAAATTTGGCATGCATAGCTACAATGTCAATTCTATTCCCTGTGCAAAATTTCACGTAAATCGAATTACAAATTTGACCTTTGTGGTCATATTACGGAAAATCGGGAGAAAGATATATACCTAAATCTGAACCGATTTCAACCAAAATGCACAGCATGCACATCAAGAACCCTAATTCTACTCCCTGTGCACAGTTTGAAGTAAATCGAAAT
Organism: Haematobia irritans; assembly: GCF_050003625.1. NCBI lineage: Eukaryota > Metazoa > Arthropoda > Insecta > Diptera > Muscidae > Haematobia > Haematobia irritans. Next base: position 156,765,189 of record NC_134398.1, on the reverse strand, counting down.
AAAACTTTGGTCTCTGTGGTTCTAGGCGTCAAAATCGGGCGAAAGATATATATGGGAGCTATATTTAAATCTGAACCGATTTCAATAAAATTTGGCATACTTGACTACAGTACTAATTATTCTCCTTGTGAAAAATTTCAAACCAAATTGGGGTAAAAGTCTGGATTCTAGGGCCATATAAGTGCATATCGGGCGAATATTATATATGGGAGCTGTATCTAAATCTGAACCCATTTCAATCAAATTTCTTACACTTGCCCAGCACAAAATTTGGAAGTTCTTCCAAAGGCACAACTTTAAAAGCGCTTCCAGAAGATGCACTCCGAATGATGTTCTTTATTATAACTACCCAGGAAGTTCTTTTAATTCAATTTTTTATAACTTGGTTTTTTTTCACACTTTTAATGCGTAATTTTAACTTTTTTTGTTTCAAATAGGTTAAAGACAGAGTAAGAATTCATAAAATGGTACAAATCATTTAAATTTTGTCGAAAAAAATGCTAAATCCAATCTGAAAAAAATTTTGATTTTTTGAAAATATATTTCCATGAAAAATTATAAAAAATTACAAAAAATATTTATTTGACAAAATATCACGGAATTTTTTAATTTACATCCAAGACATTGAATTCGGATCACACCTAAAGAAGTGATGTAAATTCAGTGCAACGGCTGTTGAAATGGAGGACTTCCGTCCTATGACAAGTTCATGTTAAATTCATCGCTTCTGCGTCAATTTTGTACCACTTCCGGATCCAAACCGAACATTTTCATTACTTTTCTGGCAACGCTTTTTTTGCTGGGTGACTACACGATCAAGTGTAATGTTTGTGCAAAATTTCAAGCAAATTAGGGTAAAACTCTGGCTTCTGCACGCAAAAAAATAATTCTTTCCTCCCAAACGAAATTTTAGACAAACAAAGTTCGTTTCTCATTTGCTTTTCGCTGTAAGGAAGTGTATTTGGAAGAAAAGTATATACTTTTTGTGATAAACGTTTATTCTTTTCCAGGATGTAAAAACAATTTCATAAAGACTAGCTCAGAAAAAAAACATTATTTTCTTGCTAATTGCATTGTCCCTCACATCTTTCTCACATCCACGAGGATTTTTAGTTCTTAACACCTTTTCCTGTAATACCAACAATGTAGAAGAAATTATACGATTTTATAAATTTTTAAAATTTTTTTTACCTTTCGCCTGGACGGAGAATCGAACCGCGGACCATGCACATTGTAAGCCAACACACTAACCACTGAGCTATGTACCTGTTATGGTCATCAATAGATAAATATCCATATAAGTTATATTTATATAGCATAGCTTGCGGCGCCCACGAACCGAATAAACAAAGTTTATTTACCGGAAAAAACATTTAGTTTGGCACCGTGGAGCAGTGGTAGCTACGTCCGACTCTCATGCCAAGGGTCGTGGGTTCGATCCCTGCTTCGGCCAAAGTTTTTTTTTTTGCTTTTGTTTTTTTTTTACATATATTCCAGATATATTCGGAAGATTCCGAAAAAATGTTCAACATTACATTGTACTATATTAAATTTTGAACTGTAAAATGTGTCTTATTAAAGACCTAAAGTCAGAAAAGAACAGTGTTTGATATAAACGAAATGGACTGTGTTGTTATTTCAAAAATAACTTTTTTTATTGAAAAAATAAAAATTTTGTAACAAACGAATTTTTTTGATGATAAAAGTTTAAAATTTTCGAAGCAATTCAAAAAACTCTAACAAAAGAAAAACGTTTTCGGTACACGTTTTCCAAACGTTTTTTTTCTTTGCGTGTGGGCGCATTTAAGTGCATATCGGGCAAAAGGTATATATGGAAGCTATATCTGAACCGATTTCTTCCAAAATCAATAGGGTTCCATTCTGACCCAAAACAGAAACTTGTGCCAAATATGAAGTCGATTGGACTAAAACTGCGGTCTAGACTTTGATCACAAAAATGTGTTCACAGACAGACGAACGGACGGACGGACACACGGACATGGCAGGGACCATCCCTGAGCATTATTGCCAAAGACACCATGTGTCTACCTCATCTCCTTTTGCACTAACTTATAATACCCTGTTCCACAGTGTGGCGCAGGGTATAAAAATAATTTATATTTAAGGAGGTGAGCATTCCTAAAATAAAGCATGGATAAACAATAATTTTAGAAGTTAATTCTTCGACGAAATTTTAAACAAAAAATACAAGTCTCACATATATGTTTCGTCCGATTTACACTCATATGACAACAGAGGTCAAATTTGTAATCCGATTTACGTGAAATTTTGCACAGGGAGTAGAATTAGCATTGTAACGGTCAAAATGCCAACATTTTCCTTGTAAAATCACCACTGCTAACAGTATTGCCAGCATTTTTCTGGCTCTCGTCCCCAAATTATGATGTTTTCGTCCCCAAAAATCCCCAATTTAAATTTAAATTCCTCACAAAAATCCCAATACATTTTTGACAATTTTTTTGCAACTATAATAAAGCAAAAGGCTATGCTGTAGATTAAGATTTCGAACCATGAAAATGCGAGTTCGGAGTTCCTTGTATTTATTATGAATATAGAAATAAATTTAAGAAAATTTTCTATATAGAAAAAAATTTATTTTGTTAAAAAAAATCTATATAAAATTTTGACAAAATTTCCTATATAGAAATAAAATTTTGCCAAAATTTTCTATAGAAATAAAATTTTGACAAAATTTTCTATAGAAATAAAATTTTGACAAAATTTCCCAAATTTATGGAAATTCCCCACCAAATCCCAAAGTCCCCTACTCAAAAATTTCGTCCCCATTCACGAAAAAATCTCCAATTTGGCGAAAAATCCCCAATACTGGCAACACTGTCTGCTAACTCGAAAACTTGTAAGAATGTCTTAAAATTTCCAATACTTCTAATACATATCTATTAACCGATAAATAATAAATACACTTTTGCGAATTTGCCTAAAGATTGCTTCAGATTTAAATGTTGCACATATTTATACCCTGCGCCACAATGTAGAAACTATTCGTTTGTGTTCTGGAGGGCATCCCCAATTTCCAGTTCATACGGTCAATGAACTTTGTATTTCCGATTAGTTCATAAAATTTTGCAAAACATTCTTGGTATAGGGAAAATAATAAAATTTTACTACTAGCAAATATTTTTTGCAAAAAAAATAAGTTACATTTATCATAACGATTGACTTTTTTCTGTGCTTTGTTACTTGTTTCTTTCTTTGGGGCCACGTAAAGAGGTCTAAAAATAATTCACCCTAGAATATTTAAAAAATAAATATTTATATTTTACTATTAAAATTGTTCATATATTTAACTTTAAATTAATTAAGAATTTTTATTTAATATATTAATATTCTAATAGGATATTTCATATTGCTATTCACGTTGAATTAATTTGTTCAAATTAAGTCAGCTAGTGCTGTCAACTATAAGATATAAAATCTTATTGTTCTAGCTTTCCATAAACCATAAATAAATAGATAAAAGAATCTATGAAAAATGTCATGTCCAATTAACAAACCGGATCATAACATGATAGTGTCTCAAACCAATATTTCGACATTATTGTCAGAATGATAAGAAATATCATTTTATACATTAACTTAAGTGGAAGAATACAAATTAAAACTCATTTATATCTTTTTCATTTCATCATTTATTTCTCCATTAAAACATTTAAGCCCTATACCATAACAGTTAAGTCTTCTACAAGTTTTTTTTCCATTTTTCTATTTGTTCTATGCATTGCGATATTGCACACATTTCTAATAAAATTTCTATTGGATCTAATAAAGGTTTTAAATTCATATTATTATTATTATAAATTAATATATATTACCTTATAACTAATTAAATAATAATTGTTTCTACTTATGCATATTTATCCAAAAACCCGGATGCGCGTACATCCAATTTTTATTATACGAGTCGTATGTGGCTGTGTGTGTGTTTCTGCGTGCATTTCAGCAATTCCAATAATCCAATTAAAATATATGATTACATTTCGCTGAACGTTATGATAATAAATTAATGTGTTAAAGAATGTTGTGTATTATTATATCTAGAATACAAAAGAACTTAATTATATTTATAAATAGGTAAAAGAAATGCCCATCTGGACCAAAATAATCGTGGCAAAAGGTCCACATTTTCGATACCATATCAAATCCGTCGTTTGTTGGTGCTATATATAAAGGTTTATGTTCCCATATACATATATTTAAATCTGACCCGATCTGCACAACATTTGTTAGAGTTCTACAAAATTTATAGACTTTAAATTTAAGTCGGCTAATGTCATGGGGTGGAACACAAGTTAGTAAAAAACAAGTAAGGAAAGTCTAAAGTCGGGCGGGGCCGACTATATTATACCCTGCACCACTTTGTAGATCTAAATTTTAGATACCATATCACATCCGGAAAATGTGTTGGGGGCTATATATAAAGGTTTGTCCCAAATACATACATTTAATTATCACTCGATCTGGACATAATTTGATAGACTTCTACAATATCTATAGACTCAAAATTTAATCTGGCTAATGCACTAGGGTGGAACATAATTTTAGTAAACAATATGGGAAACATTTAAATCTGAAGCAATTTTAAGGAAACTTCGCAAAAGTTTATTTATGATTTATCGCTCGATATATATGTATTAGAAGTTTAGGAAAATTAGAGTCATTTTTACAAATTTTCGACTAAGCAGTGGCGATTTAACAAGGAAAATGTTGGTATTTTGACCATTTTTGTCGAAATCAGAAAAACATATATATGGGAGCTATATCTAAATCAGAACCGATTTCAATCAAATTTGGCACACATGACTATATTACTAATTTTACTCCTAGTGCAAAATTTCAACCAAATTGGGCCAAAACTCTGGCTTCTGGGGCCATATAAGTCCATATCGGGCGAAATATATATATGGAAGCTATATCTAATTCTGAACCGATTTCAATCAAATTTGGCACACATGACTATACTACCAATTGTACTCCTTGTGCAAAATTTCAAGCTAATCGGGATAAAACTCTGGCTTCTGGGTCCATATAAGTGCATATCGGGCGAAAGATATATATGGGAGCTATATCTAAATCTGAATCGATTTCAACCAAATTTGGCACGCATAGCTACAATGCTAAATCTACTCCCTATGCAAAATTTCAACCAAATTGGGCCAAAACTCTGGCTTTTAGGACCATATTAGTACATATCGAGCGAAAGATATATATGGGAGCTATATCTAAATCTGAACCGATTTCAATCAAATTTTGCACACTTGACTATACGACTAATTGCTATGTTTGTACAAAATTTCAAGCAAATCGGTATAAAACTCTGGCTGCTGGGTCCATATTAGTGCATATAGGGCGAAAGATATATATGGGAGCTATATCTAAATCTGAACCGATTTCTTCCAAAATCAATAGGGTTCTATTCTGACCCAAATTAGGAACATGTGCCAAATTTGAAGGCGATTGGACTTAAATTGCGACTTTGATCACAAAAATGTGTTCACAGACAGACGGACATGGTTATATCGACTCAGGGACCCACCCTGAGCATTATTGCCAAAGACACCATGTGTCTATCTCGTCTCCTTCTGTGTGTTACAAACATATGCACTAACTTATAATACCCTGTTCCACAGTGTGGCGCAGGGTATAAATACAGGAAATAGAAGCGAGAGAAATTTGAATGCAATTGTACAAAATAGCATTTATGATTTATCAGGCAATACTTATGTATTCGAGATATAGGACAATTTGTGTAGTATTTAAAATTTTTGCTATTCAGCAGTGACGATATTGATTAGATCACGCCAAGATATGTGGTCAAGTGTGGGTTGTCACATATTATTTGGTCAAGTCGGGCGACTTGGAGCCTTATTATCAAACGTTCTGTGGAAAGTCTGGCAATACAGTGTGTAGGATATGACTAAGATATGGGGAAATCATCACAATAATTTTGTGTAAAATGTGGGTATTTGGCCATATTTGCATAAACCGGAAAAACAAATATATGGAGGCTTTATCTAGATCTGAACCAAATTAGATCAAACTTGACACACTTAAATATCATATTAAATATATTCTCTGTGGAAACTATCCAGTCAATTGGAGGAAAATCGCATTGAAAATGGGTCTAAAATATGAAACAGTCTACCATATTTCGCCAACTCTGGTGTATGGGAGCTATATAGTGAACCGATTTTGACTAAATTTGACATGCATAGTAAGAATAATAATTCTACTATCTCTGCAAAATTTCACGTAAATGGGAGTATAATTTTGGCCACCGTGGTCATATGAGTGTAAATCGGGCGAAACATATATATGGGAGCTATATCTAAATCTGAACCGATTTCAACCAAATTTAGCACACTTACCGATACTGCTAATCGTACTACTTGTGCAAAATTTGAAGCAAGTCATGGCTTTTGGTGCCATATAAGTCCAAATCGGATGAAAGATATATGTTATATGGCAGCTATATCTAAACCTGAACCGATTTGGCTGATATTTTGCAAGTTTTTCGAGACTCATAACGGATGTACGGAATTTGAAGAAAATTGGTTGATAAACACGCCAACTATGACCAGATCGGGGATAAATATATATGGCAGCTATATCTAAATATGAACCGATTTTTTCCAAAATCAATAGCGATTGTCTGTGTCCCAAAAATCCACCCTCTGCCAAATTTGAGGACGATCGGACTTAAACTGCGACCTGTACTTTGCGCACAAAAATACATGAACAGACGGACAGACAGACAGACAGACGGACGAACATCGCTAAATCGACTCAGAAATTAATTCTAAGATGATCGGTATACTAAACGATGGGTCTCAGACTTTTCCTTCTTGGCGTTACATACAAATGCACACACTTATTATACCCTGTACCACAGTAGTGGGGAAGGGTATAAATATGGGAACCATTTAAATCTGAACCAAGATTAAGGCAACTTCGCAAAAATGTATTTATGATTTATTGGTCGATATATATGTATTAGAAGCATAGGCAAATTGGAGTCATTTTTAAAAGGCAAATGTGGATATTTTGGCCGTTTTTGCCCAAATCGCAAAAAACATATATTTGGGAGCTATGTTATATATAAATTTGAACCGATTTCAATCAAATTTGGCATGCATAGATACAATGTTAATTCTACTCCCTGTGCAATATTTAAATCGAATTGCAAATTTGACCTCTGTTGGCATATGGGTGTAAATCGGACGAAAGCTATATATGGGAGCTATATCTATATCTGAACCGATTTCAATCAAAAAAAATATGTTCACAGACAGACGTACATGGCTATATCGACTCAGGGACCGATCCTGAGCAATATTGCCAAAGACACCATGTGTCTAACTCGTCTCCTTCTGGGTGTTGCAAACATATGCACTAACTTATAATACCCTGTTCCACAGTGTGGTGCAGGGTATAAAAATGAAGATCTATTAATCTTTTCACTATCTAATTAAAACTACCGTCCAAAGCTTTTCGTTCGTTTTTATACCCTCCACCATAGGATGGGGGTATATTAACTTTGACATTCAGTTTGTAACACATCGAAATATTGCTCTAAGACGCCGTAAAGTATATATATTCTGGGTCGTAGTGAAATTCTGAGTCGATTTGAGCATGTCCGTCCGTCCGTCCGTCTGTTGAAATCACGCTAACTTCCGAACGAAACAAGCTATCGACTTGAAACTTGGCACAAGTAGTTGTTATTGATGTAGGTCGGATGGTATTGCAAATGGGCCATACCCAGCAAAAACTCCTATTACCAGGTATGAGTACAAGTATGCCTGCGCCAAATTGGTAACAACTTCCTCGTACATATATCAGTAGTAATACTTTTACACGGGCATGACATTGGAGGAAAGTACTTCCGTGCAAGCATACCAGCAGTCGAAAAATAAGTACTTCTTCGCAAGCATACCAGCTCTTCAAAAATAATATCTTTACCATAAAGATACCCAAAAAGTGCGAACTCACACCTGTTGTTTTGTAATTCAACACACTATTGCACGCTCCACGACATGGATCTATTCAATGATGTTATTTTGTAATATAAAGTATGTACAATACAACTTTCGAAAACGAAGGTATATTTTATTGACAATTTTTTTCTGAAATGTAATTTGGCATTACTTATCGCTACTATTAACGGTGCCCACTGTAGAGCCGAACCTGGACCTCAAGATATGATTTTGATTACCGGTATTAATAGAAGAATCACTTTTTGCCTACACAGGTAAGTTATTATTTTTAAACCCCAGGTAATACTGCAATTAATAACTTTTTGATTACCGGTATTACTGAAAGAATCACTAGTGCTTACCCAGTTTTTGCTGGGTATCGGTCCACTTTTACGTATAGCCCCTATATAAACGGACCCCCAAATTTGGCTTGGCGATCCTCTAAGAGAAGCACGTTTCATCCGATCCGGCTGAAATTTTGTACATGGTGTTAATATATGGTCTCTAACGACCATGCACAAATTGTTCCATATCGGTCCATAATTATATATATAGCCCCTGTATAAACCGATCCCCCGATTTGGCCTTCGGAGCCTCTAAGAGAAGCACGTTTCATCCGATCCGGCTGAAATTTTGTACATGGTGTTAGTATATGGTCTCTAACGACCATGCACAAATTGGTCCATATCGGTCCATAATTATATATAGCCCCTATATAAACCGATCCCCCGATTTGGCCTTCGGAGCCTCTAAGAGAAGCAAATTTCATCCGATCCGGCTGAAATTTGGTACATGGTGTTGGTATAGGATCTCTAACAACCATGGAAAAATTGGTCCACATCGGTCAATAATTATATATAGCCCCCATATAAACCGGTCCCCCGATTTAGCTTGCGGAGCCTCTTGGAAGACCAACATTCATCTGATTCAGTTGAAATTTAGTACGTGGTGTCAAACACCAATGCAAAAATTGGTCGAAATCGGTCCATAATTATATATAGCCCCCATATAAACAGATCCCCAGATTTGACTTCCGGAGTCCTTTGGAAGAGCAAAATTCATCCGATTCGGTTGAACTTTGGTACGTGATGTTAGTATATGGTATCCAACAACCATGCAGGAACTGGTTCACATCAGTTCATAATTATATATAGCCCCCATATCCCCAGATTTGACCTCCGGTGCCTTTCGGAGAAGCAAAATTCATCCGATCTGCTTGAAATTTGGTACGTGGTGGTAGTATACGATATTTAACAACCATGCCAGAAGTGGTCCATGTCAGTCCATAACCATATATAGCCGCCATAAAAACCGATCCCGAGATTTGGTTTTGGAGCCACTTGGTGGAGCAAATTTCATCCGAAATTTGGTACATTGTGCTAGTATATGGCCGTCAACCACCATGCCTAACTAGGTCCATATCGGTCTATAGTTATATATAGCCCTCAAAAAAATCGAGCCCAATCACACAAAAATTGGTCCATATCAAGTTCATAATTGTATATAGCCCACATATAAGCGACCCCCATATTTCAATTCTGGCTCTCTACGTACCGTGCAAAAGTACATATCGATTCATAATTATTTGTAGACTTACCTATACATACCTTTTTTGTCTAATATATACCACGTATGGACTAACTCACAATTTAGAAAACGATGTTAAGAAGTTTTAAGATACCACAACCCAATTAATTCGATTGTGGATGACAGTCTTTCTTAGAAGTTTCTACGCAATCCATGGTGGAGGGTACATAAGATTCGGACTGGCCGAACTTACGACCGTATATACTTGTTCGTTCTTATATACTTGTTCTTAGTAATTCGTACCAAATATTTTGTAATTACCATTTTCTTTCCAATAGAAATGCTATATGTCTCGGATCATCTATCAAAATGTACAAACATTTGTACAAAAATTAATTCAAATAATATCAGTAACTGTTTTCAAAAGATGCTTTGAATTCTCTTATACTTTAAGCTGCATTGTACTCTCTTAGAACTTAAGCTATTTTGTAATTCATGTGATTACATATAGAATATTATGGAATGCCCTTTGTGCTTGAAAATTTGTCGAGCATAAAGTTTTTCAGCCGCATTTAATATTGAATTTAATTTAAAATTGGGCATCAAGCATCAATTTCTAAAGTACAATGAAATTCTTTTCATTTCAATAGGGAATGATTTAAAGTCGGTATATGACAAAACAATGAATATCTTTACATTAAGAAAAATTTTGTTTCAAAAATTTGAATCGATATACATTGAGTATATCATTAGTATTTATTTCTTTGTGTAAGGAAATTTTATTCTCAATGTTGGGTAAATTGAGGTCAGTATGCTCTCTGTCATGTATTATAGTGATATTCTAATATTTTATAACTATGTCGTTATTTTGGTTGATTTTCACCAAGTTACAAAGTCGATGAATAGTTTTTGGTAAACATCACAAGTCGAGTAAACGATTACAACAAAATGTTTAAACATTTACAAAGTCTTCAAATTGAATATCGCTTCCGGGCATTTGAATTCCTGAGTGGCATAAATAAAAACTAGTTTTATTTGCACGGTATGTGTAGTCATCTAATTCAACCTTATTTTAGTGTTTCTTCTCAATACCTTTAAAGTTCAAAAAAGCTACAAAAACAAAACCAAATCTTCAAAAACCTTCCCACTAACTCCCTGGTTTTTATGTGACCACATCTTTTGTGTTAACCAAAAATATACTGGCCCATTTATTAAATGAAATAAAAATAAACATTAATCTTTTAAACTATTATCCCACTCAGAAGAAGAAGAAATACCCAAGGAAAAACAACAAAAAACGAAAATCTCTCTTGCATATGATGTATATGCTAAATGCCTTTAACAAGAATTCGATAACAAGAAAACCCATGTTTTCTGTATGGTCCCATTTGGATTGGTCCTTTGGTTCTTTCTCTGTTTTAACATGAGCCAATGAATGTAGGCACCATTTGGAAAATCGTTTCAAACAAAATTCCTTTCAAACTGAGAAAATCCTTACATACATGCACACACACACATACAATAAAGATAAATGATTGAAAAGCCTCTATAATGTATTGGATATGTATGAGTGATTGTACAGAAGGAATGAATTGCTGAATGACTGTTTTGTATGTAAGAGAATTGTGAGAATCCTTGTGAGGTGACATAAATCTGTGTAACTCTGGCTGACTGCTTTAAATCCACAACATCATCACATTGGCCCTTCGAACATAAACTTTTCTCTGTGTTATAATCCATTCTGTAGCCGTCTTTCCTCAATCCTCAAGCCATCACTTACTCTTTCTCTCACTCTCCATCCATTTGATGTGAGAGGACACCCTACGAGTACTCAGTATACACTTAACTGATGGATGTTGTTTTGCGTTTCATGTTTGTGTAGGCTACACACACACACATACAAACACAAGAAATGTTTTTCGTCAAGCAACAAATCGGTCGTTCGTTTTTACTTTCATCTACCTACTCGACACACATAAACAAAGCTGCTGTGTGGATAAGCGAGTGTATTGTGTGTATGTGAGTTTTTATCTGTGCACTTCATTCACATCAAATAAGTGCATTCTCCTCTTCATTCGCTCTCCTCTGATCACAAAGTGAGAAGTGAGATTTCTCATTGATGCCTTTGCAGTTACTTTTGCAATAGCTTTAACATGATTGCAGTAATATTTGATTCCATGCCATCTAACAAACACAACAACACATTTATAGGACAGTGTCTGGAATACCAAAAGAAAAGTAGTGAATATAATCAATATTGTAAGATTCGTCTTTTGAGGATGGGATAAGAACTATGATACACAATCATTTACCCCAAAAATGCCACGGGCCAAAATAGGGTTACCATTGGAGAAGAAGGTATGGGGTCATATATACACTGAAAAAGATATTATAGTGAGCACGAAATTTTCTTGTTCTTAAAATACGAATTCGAGTTTTGCAATGTTTTAGCATGTTCGCCTTGCATACACGCAGAGATCACCTCAACCATGTTTCAAGAGCACAATGTTACTTTTTCACGGAAAACATGTAACTTGTTTGTCGAAACCATGTTATTTTCTCGGAAATAATATATCTGATTTCGGAAAGCATGTTATGTGTGACGAGAAAAGAATATTTTTGCGACCAAAATGTCACATGGTCGCCGTGAAAAAGTAACATGGTGCTCTTGAAACATGTTTGAGGTGATCATATTTCTTCTCTGGGTGTACAAAAAGATCATGGGTTAAATCCCAGTTTCGACCGAACACCAAAAATTTTTTAGCGGTGAATTACCCGCTCACAGTAATGCTGGTAGCATTTTTGAGTGTTATTGAGCTTATTTACATGCCTCTTTATATGCCTAAGAGAGAAGTTCACCAATGAGGTATCACAATGGACTGAATAGTCTAAGTGAGCCTGATACATCGGGCTGCCAACTAACCTAACCTAACCTTACATGCCTATAAACAGGAGCTCCCTTGTCATTGAGCTAACCATAGAATCGGACAGCACTTATTGCTAAGAGAGATACGTTCACAGTGGGCAACTATTACAGGGTGGCTGATTTATAATGCAACAAAGTAAAGCGCTTTTTTCATTTATTAAATTTTATTGCTCAAAAGCAAAAAACTGCAGGAAATAACATCAAATTTTAGAATCCTAGCTCTGGCAAGAATTGTGACCCTCAATCGGCCGTTTTCTGTTCCATTTCCGGCGATGTGATGTGTCTTGAGATGATCGACACTTTGGTATTTTTTAGTGCCAACCTTACTCTCCTAAATGCAAAAGTCCAATGGATTAACATCCAGAGATTTTGTCGGCAATTGCGCAGTAGAAATGAAGCGAGGAACCTCCGTTTTCTTGGTTGACGCGTGCTGAGTGCGAATAAAATTTTGAGAAAACTTTCTATAGAAGTAAAATTTTGGCAGAATTTTCTGTACACTGAAAAAACAGTGAACCCACCATGCAGAAAACTTTTGGTTGATTTTAGCAAATTTTGAATATTTTTAGAAAATTTTAACTAAACAGTAGTACAAACGTTGGCATCACGCCGATATCACAAAAATAAGTAAATATTTTTCGACAAATTCAAGAACATTTATTAGACATAAATATTTTTTTTTTAAATTGTTAAAGAAAATTTTGTAATTTGAAGGAAAAAAGTGGAGTTCAAAATTGCAAGAATGTCTTTAGTGATATAGGAAGTTCATGATGGACGTATTTGTAGTAAAATTTACAAATTTAAAGAAATAATTAACTATTTTGTGAGATATACGAATTTAGTAAATATTTATGCTTAATTTGTGTATAATTTTTTCCCGTTTTTTAGTTCATTTAACTAAAGTACAAAAAAAATTATTAGAGTTATGTAAAATTTCTCCAAACATAATAATTCCATGAACTAAAATAAAGTTAAATTGGCATTAGTGAAATAGAGAGTTCACTTTTTTTGAGTGTAGAAATAACATTTTGACAAAATTCTCTATAGAAATAAATTTGTGACAAAATTTTCTATAGAAATAAAATTTTGACAAAATTTTATATAGAAATAAAATTTTCTATAGAAATAAAATTTTACAAAATGTTGAGAAAAATTTCTATAGAAGTAAAAATTTGGCAGAATTTTCTGTAGAAATAACATTTTGACAAAATTTTCTATAGCAATAAAATGTTGACAACATTTTCTATAGAAATAAAATGTTTATAAAATTTTCTATGGAAATAAAATGTTTATAAAATTTTCTATAAAAATAAAATTTTGGCAACATTTTCTATACAAATAAAATTTTGAGAAAACTTTCTATAGAAGTAAAATTTTGGCAGAATTTTCTGTAGAAATAACATTTTGACAAAATTCTCTATAGAAATAAAATTTTGGCAGAATTTTCTATAGAAATGAAGTTTTGACAAAATTTTGAGAAAATTTTCTATAGAAGTAAAATTTTGGCAGAATTTTCAGTAGAAATAACAATAAGAAATAAAAATAACAATAAGAAATGAAATTTTGCCAAAATTTTCTATAGAAATGAAATTTTGAGAAAATTTTCTATAGAAATGAAATTTTGACAAAATTTTCTATAGAAATAAAATTTTGACAAAATTTTCTATAGAAATAAAATTTTGGCAAAATTTTCTATAGAAATACAATTTTGACAAAATTTTGATAAAATTTTCTATAGAAATAAAATTTTGACAAAATTTTCTATAGAAATAAAATTTGAACAAAATTTTCTATAGAAATGAAATTTTTGCAAAATTTTCTATAGAAATAAAATTTTGACAAAATTTTGAGAAAATTGTCTATAAAGGTAAAATTTTCTATAGAAATGAAATTTTGAGAAAATTTTCTATAGAAATGAAATTTTGAGAAAATTTTCTATAGAAATGAAATTTGATTATTAATTTTGTTCGGCTTGAGGTCAAAATTAATAACCAGAATAATCATAAAATAGGTCAACAATACACAAAAATACGAAATGAAATTTTGCCAAAATTTTCTATAGAAATGAAATTTTGACAAAATTTTCTATAGAAATAAAATTTTGACAAAATTTTCTATAGAAATAAAATTTTGGCAAAATTTTCTATAGAAATAAAATTTTGACAAAATTTCTTATAGAAATAAAATTTTGACAAAATTTTCTATAGAAATAAAATTTTGACAAAATTTTCTATAGAAATAAAATTTTGACAAAATTTTCTATAGAAATAAAATTTTGACAAAATTTTGAGAAATTTTTCTATAGAAGTCAAATTTTGGCAAAATTTTCTATAGAAATAAAATTTTGACAAAATTTTCTATAGAAATAAAATTTTGACAACATTTTCTATAGAAATAAAATTTTGGCAAAATTTTCTATAGAAATAAAATTTTGACAAAATTTTCTATAGAAACAAAATTTTCTATAAACTCAATATCTTTAAAAATTTTAATTCTTTAAATTTCCATAATCTCAATAGTTTTAAAAATTTTTATTTTTTTAAATTTCGTAAAAGTAGTAACATTCCCTTGTTGGTGCAAGCTAACATCATTAAAACATTTAAAATTCGACGCACTTACAATTCAAGAGATATTTGAAACCCACAAAATTGCCGCTAATGGGATCATAATATATAATATTGCACATATTGAAATGAAAAAATAAAACAATTCTTTAGAAGAAAAATATTTTTTTCAAATTTGAACAAAAATTTAAAAATAAGTTTTTTTTTTTTTAAATATGGTAGATTTTTTGTTCAATTTTTTTCAAATTTTGGTAGATTATTTTAGGCACGAGTGACACCCGTAGTTTCAATAGTGACTTTAGGACATTTGACTGATAATATTTGGCATTTATTTTGTCGCCACGGTCGATGAATACGAACGTGTAGCGACCATTGGTCGATACGGTGACCCACACAATTACCATCTATCTATCCATGAGATCTGGGGGCCAAGTATTATAAAAATGAAATCGAAGATGTAAATTTTGCTGCTGAGTCCGATGGTGTTGAGTCCTGTTGCAATGTCCATTAACGGTGACCGAAATATTTCTCTACACAGGGTTTCAATGCTAACTTTAGGACATTTTCTCGATAATATTTTTCATATATTTTGAGCCCATGGTAAATAACTACCAGCTAGCGTTACACCATTGGCAGTTTTGAGATCTGGTGACCAATCGAAGATATAGATTTTCAGCTGACCTCTTTGGCAAGTAAACCCGCTCATTTTGTTTGTTCACAAACTTCTCAATTTGGAATGGCTTCTCATCGTAGAAAACTGGTAACTGACAATTTTCGTGCATGCAAAGCAACACTTTGGTTGTTTCATATCTAACTTTATTTTGTGCATCAATGAACTCTGTCACGTTTTGGAACTTCAATGGTTTTAGAACAAGCTGTTGCATCCGTTTACCTGATATGTTCAGCTCACGAGAAAATTTTCTACCACTTCGATCACTTTTCGGATAATTTGTGGTGTTGTTACCGTTTTGTTTGTCTTCTTTTTGGATGAGATGCAATGAGTAATGGTACGAGAAATAAAAGATTTTTTTTCACATTGGAATGCTGAAGGGCTCCAATGTTAGCCACTTATGATTTTCCAGTCGAATATAAAGCACTCAAGCTATCACGCTTAAATTCCATCAGGAATAACTTTATTTTTGAATGCAGTAGCTGTCAGACTGGCGATGTAGAAATGATAGCAACCTGAAGTTGGTTGCAATACATATTACCCTGTATACTTAACCTACACCCATAGAAAAAATCATGAACGACGTGAACGTTTCAAAAAGATCCGTTCATGAAAGTGAATCAACACACAAGTCGTTTTAAATGAAGAACAGACGGTGTCAATCTGACAACGATAAAATAGCACAATGCGTAGTCAATTTGACAACCAGCGTTAAGATCTGAAAACGCAATGGTTACGTATTTATGACTCGAACCAGCATTGTGGACGAAACTGTGAACATTCCCTTTTGACTTTTCGTGAATGTTTCAGTTTCTTAGTGTAATCTAAGTGATCTTTCCATAAAAGAAAATTCCACTTAACTGTGGTCAACTTGGCTCTGACTCGCGTCTTAAGTATCGTCCTTAAATTCTATGATTTTTTTGGCTTGACTATAAAGCAAAAAAGTATTCAAATATAGGAGAAGTCTTTCAAGACTTTATTTTAAAGCCGCCTTTTACATGAGGCATGACATCATTTGTACTTGAAATTGTTTAATTATAATAAAGATTTTAATAAATAAAATAAAAAATAAATGGTTATTAGTATCAAAAACGTAAAGGTTAAATTTAAAAGAGAATTGCTTCTTTAGTACACTTCTCTGTCTCTTTGGCCAAAATCTAAGCAAGATCTTTGGAACCTGTTTTCCGTGCAGTATTGTGGATCTCCATGATGTCATTGGAGGCTTACCTTCTTCTTCTTTACTGCCTCCGTTGAGAAGAGGCGGCACCAGGGATGGAAAATGCAGTACTATAGTACTTTTTTCAATACTTTTTCACCCCGATCAGTACCGTAGTACCCCCGCGAGTGATTTAGTACCTTTTGTGTATACAGTTATGTGCCGATATCAGATTTATGGTCCAATAATTTTGACAACATATTTTAATAGTTTAAGAAAATCGTTAACAAACTTGTTTGTTAATGGTCATGCGAGAACAGAATTTCGATTTTGCAAAACTCAGAGTCAAAAACACGATTTTCTTGAATTTCAAGAAGGATTTGGTCGGAAAAGGCATGGTATTGTTTATTACGCATCCACACGAACACTTTCTAGATAAGAAGTTATCGATCACGTACTTATATAATGCAAACCATTACAGTCACGGTTGAAACTTGAGACGAAAATTATCTACCAACATTTGGAGAAAATCTTACCAAAAACTACCAAAAAAATATTAATTTGCAAAAATGTATTTCAGAATATTTTATTTCTATAGAAAATTTTATGAAAATTTTATTTCTTATACTATGGATGTTTTTATTATATTCGACCTGTATATAGATTTTCCAATTGATAATTGTTGATAAAAACGAGCTCGAGGTCTGGATGATTAATTTTTATTTATTCAATATTTCGTCTTTTCATTGAAAGACTTCATCGGGAAAATTTTTCTGCGTATACAAATAGAAAAGAAAATATATACACAATACATTTAAATACATACAAATTACATGTTACATTAAAAACACTCACGAAATAAACAAAAATAATACACCAACTGTAGAGTAAATAGCTAACGACGGTGTCTGTTGCATTACTAACGCTTACTCTGCTGCGCTTTGCTTTTTCTAATGAGATTTCTGTAGCTTTGCGCCAAATTGTCAGTGTCTGTCTTATAGTTTATTCGCTTCTGTGTTGGCGTATTGAGAATGTGCAACATTTTGTCAAAATTTTGTTTCCATAGAAATGTATGTCAAATTTTAATTTCTATAGAAAATGTTGTCAAAATTCTATTTCTATAGAAATTTATGTCAAATTTTAATTTCTATAGAAAATGTTGTCAAAAATTTATTTCTATAGAACATTTTATCAAAATTTTTTTCTATAGAAATTTATGTCAAAAATTTTATTTCTATCGAAATTTATGTCAAATTTAAATTTCTATAGAAAATTTTGTCAAAATTTTGTTTCTATAGAAAATTTTGGCAAAATTTTGTTTCTATAGAAATTTATGTCAAATTTTAATTTCTATAGAAAATGTTGTCAAAATTTTATTTCTATAGAAAATTTTATCAAAATTTTATTTCTGAAGAAAATTTTGTCAAAATTTTATTTCTACAGAAAATTTGGTCAAAATTTTGTTTCTATAGAAATTTATGTCAAATTTTATTTCTATAGAAAATGTTGTCAAAATTTTATTTCTATAGAAAATTTGGTCAAAATTTTGTTTCTATAGAAATTTTTGTACAAATTTTTATTTCTATAAAAATTTTTGTCAAAATTTTGTTTCTATAGAAAATTTTATCAAAATTTTGTTTCTATAGAAAATTTTGGCAAAATTTTGTTTCTATTTTTTTATTTTCTATGTCAAATTTTAATTTCTATAGAAAATGTTGTCAAAATTTTACTTCTATAGAAAATTTTATCAACATTTTATTTCTAAAGAAAATTTTGTCAAAATTTTATTTCTACAGAAAATTTGGTCAAAATTTTCTTTCTATAGAAATTTATGTCAAATTTTGTTTCTATAGAAATTTATGTCAAATTTTAATTTCTATAGAAAATTTTGTCAAAATTTTGTTTCTATAGAAAATTTTGGCAAACTTTTGTTTCCATAGAAATGTGTGTCAAAATTTAATTTCTATAGAAAATGTTGTCAAAATTGTATTTCTATAGAAAATTTTGTCAAAATTTTGTTTCCATAGAAATGTATGTCAAATTTTAATTTCTATAGAAAATTTTGTCAAAATTTTATTTCTACAGAAAATTTGGTCAAAATTTTGTTTCTATAGAAATTTATGTCAATTTTTAATTTCTACACAAAATGTTGTCAAAATTTTATTTCTAAAGAAAATTTTGTCAAAATTTTATTTCTAAAAAAATTTTGTAAAAATTTTGTTTCTATAGAAAATTTTATCAAAATTTTGTTTCTATAGAAAATTTTGGCAAAATTTTGTTTCTATTTTTTTATTTTCTATGTCAAATTTTAATTTCTATAGAAAATGTTGTCAAAATTTTACTTCTATAGAAAATTTTATCAACATTTTATTTCTAAAGAAAATTTTGTCAAAATTTTATTTCTACAGAAAATTTGGTCAAAATTTTCTTTCTATAGAAATTTATGTCAAATTTTGTTTCTATAGAAATTTATGTCAAATTTTAATTTCTATAGAAAATTTTGTCAAAATTTTGTTTCTATAGAAAATTTTGGCAAACTTTTGTTTCCATAGAAATGTGTGTCAAAATTTAATTTCTATAGAAAATGTTGTCAAAATTGTATTTCTATAGAAAATTTTGTCAAAATTTTGTTTCCATAGAAATGTATGTCAAATTTTAATTTCTATAGAAAATTTTGTCAAAATTTTATTTCTACAGAAAATTTGGTCAAAATTTTGTTTCTATAGAAATTTATGTCAATTTTTAATTTCTACACAAAATGTTGTCAAAATTTTATTTCTAAAGAAAATTTTGTCAAAATTTTATTTCTAAAAAAATTTTGTAAAAATTTTGTTTCTATAGAAAAGTTTGCCAAACTTTTATTTTTATAGAAAATTTTGTCAAAATTTTATTTCTATAGAAAATTTGTCAAAATTTTATTTCTATAGAAAATTTTGTCAAAATTTTATTTCTATAGAAAATTTTGTCAAAATTTTATTTCTATAGAAAACTTTGTCAAAAATATATTTTTATTTATTTTATTAGAAAATTTGTTTTATTTAAAAAATGTATGCAGTACCAAACAGTAAAAAATACCTTTTTTATGAAAATTTTATTTCTATAGAAAATGTTCCCAAAATTTTATTTTTATTAAAAATTTTCTCGAAACTTTATTTCTAGAAAAAATTTTCCCAAAATTTTATGTCTATAGAAAATTTTATCAAAATTTTATTTCTATAGAAAATTTTCTCAAAATTTTGTTTCCATATAAATGTATGTCAAATTTTAATTTCTATAGAAAATGTTGTCAAAATTTTATTTCTATAGAAATTTATGTCAAATTTTAATTTCTATAGAAAATTTTATCAAAATTTTATTTCTAAAGAAAATTTTGTCAAAAATTTATTTCTACAGAAAATTTTGTCAAAATTTTGATCCTATAGAAAATTTGGTCAAAATTTTATTTCTACAGAAAATTTTGTCAAAATTTTGTTTCTACAGAAAATTTTGTTAAAATTTTGTTTCTATAGAAATTTTTATCAAAAATTTTAATTTCTATAGAAATTTTTATCAAAATTTTATTTCTAAAGAAAATTTTATCAAAATTTAATTTCGTCAAAATTTTATTTCTAAAGAAAATTTTGTCAAAATTTTATTTCTATAGAAAATTTTGTCAAAATTTTATTTCTATAGAAAACTTTGTCAAAAATTTTTTTTCTATAGAAAACTTAATCCAAAATTTATTTTTATTTATTTTAATAGAAAATTTATTTTATTTTACTCTGGCTTCTCTTCAGTTGTCGAATAAATCTTTCGCCTTTTTTATTTTATTTAGACAATTTATGAATTACCATAAATTCTTCCAATCTACCAAACAGTAAAAAAATACCTTTTTTGTACTTTCTTAAAAATTATATTTTCCATCCTTGAACGACACACTCGCTGACAGGCTTGTCCAATCAGCAATTACCCGCGTGGTTATCCTTTACTTCATATACTGGGGCAACGTTATACTACATGGACGAAATACTATTTTGTATAATCTCAAGTTAAAAAGCCCAAGTTAAAAGCCCGTATTCCTCATGCTATAGAAACACTATGCTATATGGATACCTCTTGCCCATCTGTGAGTTCTGCCTTTATTCAAGACTCAGAGACCTGAAACGCCATCACTCAGAAATTGAAAACAAATGTTGAGAACGAATTCCATTGAATTGAAAGGTTTATTTTGTTGGAATTGCTATGTGTCAACCGATGAGTGAAGGTAGTGTAAATGTGAGCCTATGTTTGATATCCCCATGGTACATACAAACCCACACATGCACACACACACACTCCTACGTACATAAACACATCTAGTGATGAAAGTAAACAAAAATAAATCGAAGTGTCAATATTTCTTCAAATAGAATGAGATCGACTTGATATTTGTATATATGGCAAACGAAAACGAGAGAGGGGGGTCTCCTTACACTATCCCCTTGCCTTTGTGTATTGATATGCATTGTACGCAGCATTGAAGCCTTGAATTTATTTTCTTGGATTTGTTAAACTATTGTGTAGCAACGAAATAAACAATAAAGTGGTGTGAAATACTGAACTGATGTGAAGAAACGCAATTTGGATCAGATCAATTTGGAAATGAAACGGAGGAGTACTTAAAACAGAAACACTTGTTGCATAACATTCCATTTGATCCTAACCGGAAAACACAAACATTCTGGGTATGCTCAAAAAGTCATTTAAAGATATTCGATTTTTTAACGTTTTCAGTATAGGTAGAGTTAAAAAAGAGTCAAGGCGCTGCTTCTCCATGCTTGTGAACAAAAAAATGAAAACTCATCGGCCGCGGGGTCAATATAAAAACCGAAATTATCTAGAAAATGTTATAAAATATTGAGACAGTATTGACGTCCTGTGAGACAAATATTTCGGCCACAGACCATGGACATTCCGACAAGACCATCTTACTCAGCACGCTCCGAGAGACAGTATTGACGTCCTGTGAGACAAATATTTCGGCCACAGACCATGGACATTCCGACAAGACCATCTTACTCAGCACGCGTCAACCAAGGATGATTTCAAAAGGAGGTTCCTCGCTTCATTTCTACTCCAATGAATGGTCACTAAAATGTTCGGATTTGAATCCGTTGGACTTTTGTGCCAAGGACATTTTGGAGTTTAAGGATGGTACTAACAACTAAGATAGTACCGATCATCTCAAAAGAAGGCGAGAAATCACCATTTTTGCGGCAAAACTGTTCCAAATATCCAAAATCCAAAAATAACATTTTGCTCTAGGATGTGATCATATTCCTTCTCTGTGTGTATATACCTTCGACATCACTTTTAATTTATACTAAAATTTAAAAAAAAAACAGTAAGGAAAGTCTAAAGTCGGGCGGGGCCGACTATATTATACCCTGCACCACTTTGTAGATCTAAATTTTCGATACCATATCACATCCGTCAAATGTGTTGGGGGCTATATATAAAGGTTTGTCCCAAATACAAAATTTAAGTCGGCTAATGCACTAGGGTGGAACACAATGTTAGTAAAAAAATATGGGAAACGTTTAAATCTGAAGCAATTTTAAGGAAACTTCGCAAAAGTTTATTTATGATTTATCGCTCGATATATATGTATTAGAAGTTTAGGAAAATTAGAGTCATTTTTACAATTTTTCGACTAAGCAGTGGCGATTTTACAAGGAAAATGTTGGTATTTTGACCATTTTTGTCGAAATCAGAAAAACATATATATGGGAGCTATATCTAAATCTGAACCGATTTCAACCAAATTTGGCACGCATAGCTACAATGCTAATTCTACTCCCTGTGCAAAATTTCAACTAAATCGGAGTTAAAAATTGGCCTCTGTGGTCATATGAGTGTAAATCGGGCGAAAGCTTTATATGGGAGATATATCCAAATCTGAACCGATTTCAAGCAAATTTGGCACGCATAGTTACAACGCTAATTCTACTCCCTATGCAAAATTTCAACTAAATCGGAGTTAAAAATTGGCCTCTGTGGTCATATGAGTGTAAATCGGGCGAAAGCTTTATATGGGAGATATATCCAAATCTGAACCGATTTCAAGCAAATTTGGCACGCATAGTTACAACGCTAATTCTACTCCCTATGCAAAATTTCAACTAAATCGGAGCAAAAAATTGGCCTCTGTGGGCAAATGAGTGTAAATCGGGCGAAAGCTATATATGGGAGCTATATCTAAATCTGAACCGATTTTGCTGATATTTTGCAAGTTTTTCGAGACTCATAAAATATTCGGATGTACGGAATTTGAGGAAGATCGGTTGATATACACGCCAATTATGACCAGATCGATGAAAAATATATATGGCAGCTATATCTAAATCTGAACCGATTTTTTCCAAAATCAATAGAGATCGTCTTTGAGCCGAAACAGGACCCTATACCAAATTTTAGGACAATCGGACTAAAACTGCGAGCTGTACTTTGCACACAAAAATACATCAACAGACAGACAGACAGACAGACGGACATCGCTAAATCGACTCAGAATTTAATTCTAAGCCGATCTGTATACTAAAAGGTTGGTCTATGATTACTCCTTCTTGGCGTTACATACAAATGCACAAACTTATTATACCCTGTACCACAGTAGTGGTGAAGGGTATAATAAATACATATGTATACAATGCATTTATATATTCCTAAAAAAAATAATACCACTCAAACTCTATTGGTTTCTAGTCCAATGGTTTTGGTTTCAAACGAAAATAGCCAAAGGAAACAATGAATCACAAAATGGATTGACATGTTGACAAAAAAAAATTATGGTAAAAATGCACTGAATGTTAGATACAAGCTCTTGGTAAACTGTCACCTCCCTCCTTTGTTGCTTTTTAGGATAAAGAAAAATTCTATCCTGACCATATACATGTACACATAGGCTACGATTGTTACCAGCTGTCTTTGTTGGGCATTTGCCTTATTTATCTCCTTGGCTAAGTCTAAAACACACATTTATTATATGAATAAATTTCAAATAAATTACGAAAATCTTTTACTTAAATATGCCATAGAAACTAAGATTGGAATTAGTTTGGGTGAAGAGATGACACATGACTAATAAATTGTTTTCGTTTCGTTTTTTCTTTTTCATTGCAGTACACCCAAGGGCCTAGAAGATGTCTCCACATATCCTACACTCTTTGCCGAATTACTTGGTGTGGGTTGGTCCATTGAAGATCTAACAAAATTGGCTGGTGGTAATTTTTTACGTGTCATGCAAAATGTGGAAAGAGTGCGAGATGAGAAACGAGCTGCTGGCATTAAACCTTACGAGGATCATCCGAATTTCAGAGCTGAAGATCCTTACAATTGTACAACCAGTTAATCGTATATGGGTCTATAAATGTCCTTAGAGAATACCTTTGGGGGCAATATATTAAGGTTGTACAGTAACCATGAAAACTATATGGATTCTATTCTAATGATGGACTTACAAACTACATAATCGGTTCACTTTTGAGCCAGTGATCTCATGTTTTGTACTTTTCGATATTAGACAAAAAAAACTAAATTAAATTAAAAACTTTTTGGCTAAACATATAGAATAAAAATTTGAAACAAAAAAATGTATGATATTATGAGGTATTGTAAGTAACTATAATTTGTACATGAAACCTTAAATATGTAAAAAGTATCTTTTGGAGAAAAAAACGTTTTGGTGAGACATTCATTTTTTTATTTCATTTTTCTTTACATTTTATTTCAAATCTTTATTTTAATTTTCCAAATATATTTGTAAATAAATTTAGAAAACAAATCTTTGAGCGAAATAAAAAAATAATGAAATATTTTGATTTTATTTATATGCAACAGAATTTTAATCCAAAAAAAAAATTATAATGAAATATAACAATATACGTTTTTGAACTTTATGCAAATTCAAATTCAGTTACAATCTCTTTGAAATCATTTTTATTTAAAGAGAGAAAAGAAATACAACGTTGGCAACGCAATGTTGCAATCACTCTTTGTCTAATCTAATGATTCCAAACAATCCATAGCCAACGAGAGACAGTGCTGCCAATTTTGAAGTTTATTTGATACCCCCATAAAATCGACCCAAGTATATTTGGAGCTAATTAATTGCATGACTTATTAAGTTGAATGAGTTCGAAGAAAAAATATCACAAAATCGACAATATAATGTTAAATCAATATCTCTCTCCAAAATCTTATCTCATGATTTCAAACAACCCATGGGAAAAGTAAACAGAGATACAATTTCTAATGTTTTGTATTTTATGTCACAAAATTTGGCAATGGAATGTTACATTAAATCAGAGTTGGCAAAATTGGTCCAAAAAATTATTAATTTTTAAATTTTGTCCGATGGTCGGACCAAATGTAATTTGATGAATTTTGGTCCATTTTCGTCAAATTGGTAATTTTTTTTTAATTTTCTATAGAAATAAAATTTTGCTAAAATTTACAGTAGAAATAAAATTTGGACAAAAAAAATTCTATGCAAATAAAATATGGACAAAACTTTCTATAGAAATAAAATTTTAGCAAATTTTGACAAAATTTTCTATAGAAATAAAATTTTAACAAAATGTTCTATAGAAATAAAATTTTGACAAAATTTTCTATAGAAATAAAAATTTGATAAACATTTCAATAGACATAAAATGTTGACAAAATTTTCTATAGAAATAAAATTTTGACATTTTCTATAGAACAAAATGTTAACAAAATTTTCTTTAGAAATAAATAGAAATAAAAATTTTACAAAAATTTCTATAGAAATAAAATGTTGACAAAATTTTCTATAGAAATAAAATTTTAACAAAATATTCTATAGAAATAGAATTTTGACTAAATTTTCTATAGAAATAAAATTTTAACAAAATGTTCTATAGACATCAAATTTTGACAAAATTTTCTATAGAAATAAAATTTTAACAAAATGTTCTATGGAAATAAAATTTTCACAAAATTTTCTATAGAAATAAAATTTTGACAAAATTTTCTATAGAAGTAAAATTTTGATAAAAAATTCTATAGAAGTAAAATTTTGATAAAAAATTCTACAGAAATTAAATTTTGACAACATTTTATATAAAAATAAAATGTTGCCAAATTTTCTATAGAAATAAAATTTTAACAAAATGTTCTATAGAAATAAAGTATTGACTAAATTTTCTATATACGTAAAATTTTGATAAAAATTTCTACAGAAATAAAATTTTGACAAAATTTTCTATAGAAATAAAATTTTAACAAAATGTTCTATGGAAATAAAATTTTGACAAAATTTTCTATAGAAATAAAATTTTGACAAAATTTTCAGTAGAAATAAAATTTTGACAAAATTTTCTATAGAAATAAAATTTTGACAAAATTTTTTATAGAAGTAAAATGTTGATAAAAATTTCTACAGAAATTAAATTTTGACAAAATTTTATATAAAAATAAAATGTTGACAAAATTTTCTATAGAAATAAAATTTTGACAAAATTTTCTATAGAAGTAAAATTTTGATAAAAATTTCTACAGAAATAAAATTTTGACAAAATTTTCTATAAAAATATAATTTTGACAAAATTTTCTATATAAATAAAATTTAAAAAAAAATGTTCCATTTTTCATATTTGAATTTAATGGAATTGGAAGGAATAGAAATAAAATTTTGACAAAAATTTTTATAGAAATAAAATTTTAACAAAATTTTCTATAGAAATAGAATTTTGACAAAATTTTCTATAGAAATAAAATTTTGAGAAAATTTTCTATAGAAATAAAATTTTGACAAAATTTTTTATAGAAATAAAATTTTGACAAAATTTTCTATAGAAATAAAATTTTGACAAAATGTTCTATAGAAATAAAATTTTGACAAAATTTTCTATAGAAATAAAATTTTGCAAAATTTTGACAAAATTTTCTATAGAAATAAAATTTTGACAACATTTTCTATAGAAATAAAATTTTGACAACATTTTCTATAGAAATAAAATTTTGACAAAATTTTCTATCGAAGTAAAATTTTGACAAAATTTTCAATAGAAGTGAAATTTTGATAAAAATTTCTACAGAAATAAAATATTTAACAAAATTTTCTATAGAAATAAAATTTTAACAAAATGTTCTATAGAAATAAAATTTTGACAAAATTTTCTATAGAAATAGAATTTTGACAAAATTTTCTATAAAAATAAAATTTTGACAAAATTTTCCATAGGAATAAAATGTTGACAAAATTATCTATAGAAATAAAATTTTGACAAAATTTGCTATAGAAGTAAAATTTTGATAAAAATTTCTACAGAAATGAAATTTTGACAAAATTTTCTATAGAAAAAAATTTTGACAAAATTTCTACAGAAATGAAATTTTGACAAAATTTTCTATAGAAAAAAATTTTGACAAAATTTTCTATAGAAATATATAGAAGTAAAAAATTTGACAAAATTTTCTATCGCAGTAAAATTTTGGAAAAATTTAACTCTTAAATGATATTAATTTAATTTGGAAAAATGGTTCGCTGGTACGAATTTTGGTTCAATTTTGAAAAAAATGTTGATCCAAAATAAAAATGCATTGTGGCAACGCTGCATGATTTCAAACAACCTGTAGCTAAAATAAAACAACGTTACTAATTCTAACAACACAAAATTGGCAATGCAATCTTAAAATCTATCTTTATCGCTCTCTTAAAATTGATATCATGATTTCAACCAACCTACAGCAAAAAAAAAAGCGTTGCCAATTTTCATGTTCATTCGTTTATGTTTGGAAATTCACTTCATGACTTAATTATTATTGGAAGAAGATTAAGAATCAGTCTGTTGACAAAGTTCCTTAATCTTATTTGTCCATAAAGCTCAAATAATAATTAATTGTAAATTAATTGAATCAATTAATTTCGTGATTGAAACTAAAATCAAACAAAAATTTATGCAGTTTGGTCGTAAATCGATTTTCAATTTTTTTTAAATTTTAGAATTGTCGACCTTTTGAGTTTTCAAGTTTTGGAAAATATGGCATATCGATTTTCGAAGCTTTTTTCGAGTTTTTTTAAGCAAAAAATATTTCCAAATTACTATCTCCATATAGAAGTGTCAAAATGGCTCAATTTTGAGTAAACTCTGTGTTATATGGGTAACATAAATTATACGTTTCAAAAACTATTTCAAAAAGTCAAAGTGTCATAATGGCTCAATTCTAAATGAACTCTGTGTCGTATGGGTGATATAAATTATACGCTCCAAAAAACTTTAAGCTATTCTATAAGTTTTAGTGCAAACATAAAACATTCTCATAACCACAAATTAAAAAGATCAATAATTTATTTTGAACTTTATGTTACCAATATATTTGGAAAATTTAAATAGGATTTAAAAAGAAGACAACAGAAAACAATAAAACGTTTATTTTATATCAGTAACCACAAATAAATCAATTTGTGTGTTAATTTGTTGCATTTATCAATAATTTCCTCAATATTTTGTGGCTTCGGGCAGGAATTTTAATGCTATTGTTATTTTTTTATTTTCATAGTTTGACTAAAGCCCCAAGGTAAATAAATAAAGGTTAGCATATAAATTAAAGAGCAAAAAAAAAAACAATAAAATTATAGTTCAAACACACATAATATAAAACACACACATACACTTACACGCACAATGTCAACAATCAAATTTTATGGATATTTTGTTCTTCCTCCAAAAACAAATCAAATGAAAATAGAAAAATCCTTTTATGAGAAAACAAAAATCACAAAACTAAAGCTAAATAAGCCTGGACCAAATAAATTCTCTCTCACTAATGAAAAAAATAAAAGGAAAACATACAAAAAAGATTATAGAAAATATTTTTTAATCTTATTTTTTAATATAATTTACAAACTATATAAACTGTATACCACAAAAATATACTATAAACCAAATATGAATAACTTTTCTAAAACCACCTGCTGTTAGATTTTTTTGAATGTTTTATTTTTCGTTTGTTTTAATATCCGCTCTTAATCCTCTTCCGCCTTCCAACGACAACAACAACAGAAACAATCTATCTTTCTGGGAGAGTAAAAACATTTTACAAACCAACCAAATACCCAAACAAGAATAAAGTAAAAAAAATATATACATATCAAACTTTAAGTACATTTTTAATTAATTGTTATCACCGCAGAGATTTTTATTTAGTTTATAACTACAAAATCCTTTTATAACTAAAATATGGAAAAGTCAGTTTTTTTGAATCGATTTTTGTTGTTTTTTGTCTTGTTATTTATCACAATATGTAATGTATATAATTTTAAAAGAGTAATGCAAATATAAAAAAATCCACGAAAAAGGGAAATTATTACACTTAACTATTAAACGCAATAGGAGTAAAACTAACCCCAATAATTTGTAAAAAAATATTATTAAAAATCTTTATACTATAATCTACGCGCTAAGTATTTATATTTAATATAGAATATAAGAAAATTTATATAAATTTAATTTTTTAAATATAAATCGCAATTTGAGAAATTTTTGGGAGATATGAATTGAATATTAATGTTTTTCTGCAAAAAAACAGATACTATTGAATTTGATATAAAAAATGTCATCCGAAATTTCAGTAATTAGTTGACGTGAATCAACTCTGGTTTATTATATTTATTTATTTTTCAAAGATTTTTTTTTGTTTTGTTTTTTGAAGGAATTAAGTCAATTCTTTTGAAATTAAATGGCCCAAGAATTTAAATTTCCTATCCAAAGAGGTGTATTAAAATTAAAAGCAAATCATATTTGAGTTTAATGGAAATGGAAGGAATCATTTTTGTTTTTGGGTTTTTATAAGAAATTAAGTCAATTCTTTTAAAATTAAATGACCCAAGAATTTAAATTTCATTTCGAAAGAGGTGTATTTATTTAAATTAACAGCAAATCAAAATTTTAGACACTCTGAACGAATATCTTAAATTGTTTTTCAAAAAGTCTGTCGGAAGCCCAAAAAACAATTTACCCAAGTCTTCCACTAAAAGTCCCGTAAAAATGTTGAGTATGCGACTCAAATATTAAAAACTGAGAAGCAAATTTTTCTGAAAGTCCATATAAAATTAGCTGATGGTCTCTGTAGCCAATGCTATTTATACCCTTCACCACTATTGTTGTACAGGGTATAATTTTCTTCTAATATTATTCTTATATTGTAATATAAGTCTAACATTGTAAATAAATAAAATAAACTAGTTATACTATTAAAAATATCGAAATACAACAAAATAAATACCGTTACTCTTCTGTTATTCTTAAAAATTTAAGTGTATTAGTATGAAGTGAGCGTCCGGTATGAAGTGAGCGTCAAAATACAAAAAAGCTATGTTATGTATTCACCAGACTTGGCTCCTTCCGAGTACCATTTGTTTACATCGATGGTATACGCATTGGCTGAGCAGCACTTCGATTCCTACGAGGATTTCGAAAATTGGCTGTTTGATTGTTTTGCTTTTAAAAAAGAGAACAATTTTATTGGCGTGGTATTCACAAATTGCCAGAAATGTGGTCAAAATGTGTATAAAACAATGGCCAATACTTTGAATAAAATGTTTTTACTTTCCCTTTAGTAATTAGAGTTTTAGTTAAAAACAAGTATATACGGCCGTAAGTTCGGCCAGGCCGAAGCTTATGTACCCTCCACCATGGATTGCGTAGAAAATTCTTCTAAACACTGCCATCCACAATCGAATTACTTGGGTTGCGGTAACGCTTGCCGATGGCAAGGTATCTTAAAACCTCCTAACACCGTCTTCTAAATTATAAGTAAGTCCATACGTGGTATATATTAAATTATAGAAATAAAATTTTGACAACATTTTCCATAGAAATAAAATGTTGACAAAATTTTCTATAGAAATAACATTTTAACAGAATTTTCTATAGAAATAAAATATTGGCAAAATTTTCTATAGAAATAAAATTTTGACAAAATTTCCTATAGAAATGAAATTTTAACAAAATTTTCTATAAAAAAAAATTTTACAAAATTTTCTATAGAAATAAAATTTTGGCAGAATATTTTTGGCTCTAGTGGCAACCATGATTATGAACCGATATGGACCAATTTTTGTGTGATTGGGGATCGGCTATATATAACTATAGACCGATATTGACCAATTTTGGAATGGTTGTTAGCGGCCACATACTAACACCACGTTCCAAATTTGAACCAGATCGGATGAATTTTGCTCCTCCAAGAGGCTCCGGAGGTCAAATCTGGAGAACGTTTTATATGGAGGCTATATATAATTATGGACCGATATGGACCAATTCTGGCACGGTTGTTAGAGACCATATACTAACACCATGTTCCAAATGTCAACCGGATCGGATGAAATTTGCTTCTTTTAGAGGCTCTGCAAGCCAAATCTGGGGATCGGTTTATATGGGGGCTATATATAATTATGGACCGATGTGGATCAATTTTTGCATGGGTGTTTGAGGCCATATATTAACATCACGTACCGAATTTCAACTGAATCAGATAAATTTTGGTCTTCCAAGAGGCTCCGGAGGTCAAATCTGGTGATCGGTTTATATGGAGGCTACATAAAATTATGGACCGATGTGGACCAATTTTTGTATGGTTGTTAGAGACCATATACCAACACCATGTACCAAATTTCAGCAAGATCGGATGAAATTTGCTTCTCTTTGAGGCTCTGCAAGCAAAATCTGGGGATCGGTTTATATGGGGGCTATATATAATTATGGACCGATGTGGACCAATTTTTGCATATACTAACATCATGTACCAAATTTCAAATTGGTCTTTCAAGAGGCTCCGGAGGTCAAATCTGGTGATCGGTTTATATGGGGGCTATATATATTTATGGACCGATGTGGACCATTTTTTGCATGTTCATTAGAGACCCTATACTTACACCATGTACCAAATTTCAGCCGGATCGGATGAAATTTGCTTCTCTTTGAGGCTCTGCAAGCCAAATCTGGGGATCGGTTTATATGGGGGGCTATATATAATTAAGAACCGATGTGGACCAATTTTTGCATGGTTGTTAGAGACCATATACCAACACCATGTACCAAATTTCAGCAAGATCGGATGAAATATGTTTTTCTTAGAGGCTCCGGGCTATACGTAAAAGTGGACCGATATGGCCCATTTTCAATACCATCCGACCTACATCAATAACAACTACTTGTGCCAAGTTTCAAGTCGATAGCTTGTTTCGTTCGGAAGTTAGCGTGATTTCAACAGGCGGACGGACGGACGGACATGCTCAGATCGACTCAGAATTTCACCACGACCCAGAATATATATACTTTATGGGGTCTTAGAGCAATTTTTCGATGTGTTACAAACGGAATGATTAAGTTAATATACCCCCATCCTATAGTGGAGGGTATACAAATATGTACCGAATGTGATATTACCCTTTCGCTTTTCTGTGGAGAAGTAATCAGTAATCAGGAAATTAGAATTGGAATTTCTCCTTTTCAACAAATTAATCACCGATACATTGGCAGACCTTTCCTAAAAATTTCAAATAAAATAGGAACTCAAAATATGGGCAAAGATGCAGTTCCGAGCTAATATCAAGAAATTACGTTTGTAGAGGGGCCTTTAACTTTTTAATGTCTCTTTGAAATACTTTTCATAAATTGCACTTTAGGTTAGGTTAGGTATAGTGGCAGCCCGATAATTCAGGCTCACTTAGACTATTCAGTCCATTGTGATAACGCAGTGGTGAACGGCGAGTCCGAGTCCGAATGGCATTCCACATTGCAGTGAAACCACTTAGAGAAGCTTTAAACACTCGGAAATGTTACCAACATTACCGCTGAAAAACTTTTTGGTGTTTCGTCGAAACTGGGTTTGAATCCACGAGCCTGTATATGCAAGGCGGGCATGCTAACCATTGCACCACGGCGGCACTTTAAATTTCTTTGAAACCCTATTATGAGTTATGAAAATTTTTGAAATATCATGAATTCGTTAGTATTTCATGTTGCAATAATAAACCTTCACAGAAAAAAAAATTTCACGAAATTTTTTCCAATTAAAGTCTTGATTGAGTTTTAAAAAATATTCAATTAAAAATTTAACTGGTTCAACAAATTTTTTAATTGAGACAAAAATTAATAGTATCAATTAATTTTTTAATTGATACTATCATTTATGTGATTGACGACATTTCAATTAAAAAATTAATTAGATCACTTAATTTCGTGATTGAATCAACAAAAAAAATGTTGTGTGTTCATTCAACCTTCGTATTAATACATTTTATAGCATTAACTCAATTGGATAAAGGGCAACGATTTTTCCAATGGAAAAATGCCTTTTGAAAATTATCAAATATTGCATACAACTATGGGGGGTTTCGTAGATATGTCTTAATTATTTTATATAAAATGTATTTAGCACATGTTTTATTTTGCTTCATCTATTAACATTTACAAAATTCCACATAGAAATACTATTATACAGAAATACAGAAATACTATTATTTAAAAAATCATTGAATGACCTAAGTTCTTCATTTCTACTAAAAATTCTTGATAATACACTCAAAAAAAATTTACTTGGATCCAAAGATTGTCCTTCCCTTAAGGGTTTTGGTATTGATTCCGAGCCAAAGATTTTAGCGACCTATCTGGCTTTAAATCTAGAGTCAAGAAAATTTAAATTAAGATACAAATCACATTTATCGAATTTTCGCTCACTTTTTGCTATATATTAGTAAAGCTATTTGTGTAGAAACAAATGACAATTAAAAAATCCAAATAATAACGGATACTTCAAAGTGAAAAATGTTTTCTTAATTCCAAAAAAAAAAAAAACTTTAAACTACTCAGCAAAAAAGCGTCGCCAAAAAAGTAATGAAAATGGTGGTTTTGGATCCGGAAGTGGTGCAAAATTGACGCAGAAGCGATGAATTTAACATGGGCTTGTCATAAATAAATAAATAAATATTTTTTATAATTTTTTATAATTTTTAATGGATTCTAACGCTTGTCGGAAACGTTTGACCTCAAATATTTTCAAAAATTCACAATTTTTTCAGATTGGATTTAGCACTTTTTTCGACAAAATTTAAATGATTTGTACCATTTTATGAATTCTTACTCTGTTTTTAACCTATTTGAAACAAAAAAAGTTAAAATTACCCATTAAAAGTATGAAAAAACTAAGTTATAAAAAATTTAATTAAAAGAACATCTTGGGTAGTTAAAATAAAGAACATCATTGAGTGCATCTTCTGGAAGTGCATCTTCTGGAAGTGCTTTTAAAGTTGTGCCTTTGGATGAACTTCCAAATTTTTTTGCTGGGTATGGATGCAAAATCCTCCAAATAAGTCTTAGTCTATATTTGAAGTGATTTTATCTTTAATCTAAAGATGCAATATATCACTTAATTTAAAGACGATTTCTTTAACTTAAAAATGTTTTTCTATTCTTTGAAGAAAAATTGCCTTACTTCAAAGACCTCCGACTTTAACGGAGGGATGCAAATTTCAAAGATTTGTTTTACTTAAATTTTTTTTTACTTAAAATTTTATAATTTTAAAGAAATTTTTCCTTAATATTATATAAATTAAGTGTCATAAAATTTAGGTTGCCTTATTACGTCAATATTTTTTTTCAGTGTATATATTTCCATTTTATTTCCCAAAAATTTCCATGCGTATTAATTTATATAAAAATATATAGATATGGATTTCTTGTTTTTTTTTTTAATATTTAAATGATTTATTTAGAAATGTAATAACTTGAAATTCAATTTGAATTTGTAATAGCGTAAAGTTCTACTAAAATTCGTATGTAAGAAGAAATTAAAAAAAAACAAACACACAAACCCCAAAGAATATGAAGACAACATCGTTGGTAAGTCCCATCCTGTGATTTCACATTGGAACATGATTATCGAATGCATTACTGTACATTCCTCATGTCTTCATTTTAGTCGATAATGAAACTTAGGTTAATACAATATAGAAATATTAATAGGATTAAATAAAAAAAAAAACAGAAATACTTTTGTGTACTTAGTACTGCCACTACAAGATTTAACTCCAATCATTTGAGAACATTTCCAAACTTAATAAAAAACACACATTTATGATGGCTTATTTCACAATGGCTGAATATTGTAAACAAAGACCATGGGGCGTATGATCATTATATTGTTTTTCTTCTTTATATAAGCATATATCATACGCACCATGGTCCCAACTAAAATGAAACCAATTGTCAAATATTTACTTCTTCTAGATTTTAGTAAATTTTTGGCATTCTTGTACAACATATTCTCTTTGTATATACCACAGAATATTTTTTTTAAAAATACTACTGAAAATTATATCGTATATATTTATTTGTAGTCCACATTGGCAACATAATTAATAAGATATAAGGGCCCTAGAAGGTGATTACTATGTAATTCCTATTAAATTTAGAAATGTTATCAATACCAATTTTTGCAGAAATGTTACGATTTCCTGAAAATTTGTTATGTGTGATTCGTGTGTGACCTCTAATATTTATATTGTTTTATGGTCTGCAATAGATCCTATATAAACAAGTCTCCCAATATAGCTTCTCCAAAATTTTGATATAGAACTAGGTTCATCTAGTTCTAGTTCAATGGTTAGCATGCCCGGTTCGCATACACAAGGTCGTGGGTTCGATTCCTGCTTCGACGGAACACCAAAAAGTTTTTCAGCGGTGGATTGATTATCCCACCTCAATAATGTTGGTGACATTTCTGAGGGCTTCAAAGCTTCTCTAAGTGGTTTCACTGCAATGTGGAACGCCGTTCGGACTCGGCTATAAAAAGGAGGTCATTGAGCTTAACATGGAATCGAGCAGTACTCAGTGAAAAGAGAGAAGTTCACCAATGTGGTATCACAATGGACTGAATAGTCTAGGTGAGCCTGATACATTGGGTTAACCTAAATACCATGCAATTTGATATATAAAATATATATATATATAAATACATAATCTTATATAGCGTTCATATAAACCGACAACTGGATTTGACTTTCTTAACACATTTCCTGGAAATTTCGTAGATATAGAAACCATTTTAAAGTTTTCTTTATTTAATGGAATAAATTGTGTCATATTTAAAGATGATCGAATAATAAAATAGGATGACGTTATTAATTTGCATTGGGCAATGACAGGGTAGCTGCTATGAAATGTATCTATATAAAACGTTTGTGTCATAAATTGTGCCATATTTAAATACGATCGGTTAAAAATGAGTAGTTTTTTAATTCTTTAAATCATTTGTTTTCTTATATATATTTTTCTTTTATTTTGTTATATTATTTATTTTTATTGCTAGCCTTTTGTGTTAGTAATGTTGACTTACTCATGTTTTATATTTATAGTTTTTTTTTATTGTTTCTTACTTTTTTTAATTAATACAATTTTTTGTCATAAATTTTATAATAGTAGTAATTTTGTTAATTGTTTTAATTCCAGTATATTTGTGTTATTTTTTTATTTTTTTATTTTTTTATTGTTTCTTATTTTTTTTTAATTAATAAATAATATTTTTTTATTATTTTTTTAAATATTAATAATTTTTGTTAATTGCTTTAATTACAGTATATTTGTGTTATTTTTCTGTTTCTTATTTTTATTTTTTTAATTAACAATTAATAACATTTATATTTTAATTATTAATAATTTTTGTTAATTGCTTTAATTACAGTATATTTGTGTTATTTTTTATTGTTTCTTATTTTTTTTTCATTAATAAATATAAAAAATACAAAAAATAAATATAAAAAATATAATTAATAAATATAAAGTATATATAAAATAAAATTTATTTTTTTTTAATTTTGTTAAATATTACTAATTTTTGTTAATTACTTTAATTACAGTATATTTGTGTTATTTTTTTAATGTTTCTTATTATTATTATTTTTTTAATTTACAATATTTAACGATCTAACCGCTAAATTTTTTTTCTTATATATTTTTCTATTTTTTATTATTTTGTTATATTAATTATTTTTGTTATGACAATAAATTGAGTCTCATTGCTAGCCTTTTGTGTTAGTAATGTTGACTTACTCAGGTTTTATATTTATATTGTTTCTTATTTTTTAATTAATAATTAATAACATTTATTTTTGTCATAAATTGTTTAATAATAATAATTTTTTGTTAATTGTTTTAATTATAGTACATTTGTGATTTTTTTAATATTAATAATTTTTGTTAATATTTTTTAATTACAGTATAGTTGTGTTATTTTTATTATTTCTTATTTTTATACCCTTCACCACTACTGTGGTACAGGGTATAATGAGTTTGTGCATTTGTATGTAACGCCAAGAAGGAAAAGTCTGAGACCCATCGTTTAGTATACCGATCGTCTTAGAATTAAGTTCTGAGTCGATTTAGCGATGTCCGTCTGTCTGTCTGTCTGT
The DNA here is from genome assembly GCF_050003625.1 of Haematobia irritans. Lineage (NCBI taxonomy): Eukaryota > Metazoa > Arthropoda > Insecta > Diptera > Muscidae > Haematobia > Haematobia irritans. The sequence continues at coordinate 156,727,882 of NC_134398.1, read as the reverse complement.
CCGTCTGTCTTTCTGTCTGTTGATGTATTTTTGTGTGCAAAGTACAGCTCGCAGTTTTAGTCCGATTGTCCTAAAATTTGGTATAGGGTCCTGTTTCGGCTCAAAGACGATCCCTATTGATTTTGGAAAAAATCGGTTCAGATTTAGATATAGCTGCCATATATATTTTTCACCGATCTGGTCATAATTGGCGTGTATACCAACCTATCTTCCTCAATTTCCGTACAACCGAATATTTTATGAGTCTCGAAAAACTTGCCAAATATCAGCCAAATCGGTTCAGATTTAGAAATAGCTCCCATATATAGCTTTCGCCCGATTTACACTCATTTGCCCACAGAGGCCAAGTTTTTGCTCCGATTTAGTTGAAATTTTGCACAGGGAGTACAATTAGCATTGTCGCTATGCGTGTCAAATTTGGTTGAAATCGGTTCAGATTTAGATATAGCTCACATATATAGCTTTCGCCCGATTTACACTCAAATGACCACAGAGGCCAATTTTTTGCTCTGATTTAGTTTAAATTTTGCACAGGGAGTATAATTAGCATTGTAGCTATGCGTGCCAAATTTGGTTGAAATCGGTTCAGATTTAGATATAGTTCCCATATATATGTTTTGAGTCTATAGATTTTGTAGAAGTCTATCAAATTCTGTCCAGATCGAGTGATATTTAAATGTATGTATTTGGGACAAACCTTTATATATAGCCCCAACACATTTGACGGATGTGATATGGTATCGAAATTTTAGATCTACAAAGTGGTGCAGGGTATAATATAGTCGGCCCCGCCCGACTTTAGACTTTCCTTACTTGTTATACCCTTCACCACTACTGTGGTACATGGAAAAGTCTGAGACCCATCGTTTAGTATACCGATCGTCTTAGAATTAAATTCGATTTAGCGATGTCCGTCTGTCTGTCTGTTGATGTATTTTTGTGTGCAAAGTACAGCTCGCAGTTTTAGTCCGATTGTCCTAAAATCTGGTATAGGGTCCTGTTTCGGCTCAAAGACGATCCCTATTGATTTTGGAAAAAACGGTTCAGATTTAGATATAGCTGCCATATATATTTTTCACCGATCTGGTCATAATTGGCGTGTATATCAACCGATCTTCCTCAAATTCCGTACATCCGAATATTTTATGTGTCTCGAAAAACTTGCAAAATATCAGCCAAATCGGTTCAGATTTAGATATAGCTCCCATATATAGCTTTCGCCCGATTTACACTCATTTGCCCACAGAGGCCAATTTTTTGCTCCGATTTAGTTGAAATTTTGCACAGGGAGTAGAATTAGCATTGTAGCTATGCGTGTCAAATTTGGTTGAAATCGGTTGAGATTTAGATATAGCTCCCATATATAGCTTTCGCCCGATTTACACTCATATGACCACAGAGGCCAATTTTTAACTCCGATTTAGTTGAAATTTTGCACAGGGAGTACAATTAGCATTGTTGCTATGCGTGCCAAATTTGGTTGAAATCGGATCAGATTTAGATATAGCTCCCATATATATGGTTTTCTGATTTCGACAAAAATTGTCAAAATACCAACATTTTCCTTGTAAAATCGCCACTGCTTAGTCGAAAAGTTGTAAAAATGACTCTAATTTTCCTAAACTTCTAATACATATATATCGAGCGATAAATCATAAATAAACTTTTGCGAAGTTTCATTAAAATTGCTTCAGATTTAAATGTTTCCCATATTTTTTTACTAACATTGTGTTCCACCCTAGTGCATTGGCCGACTTAAATTTTGAGTCTAAAGATTTTGTGGAAGTCTATCATATTCTTCCAGATCGAGTGATATTTAAATGTATGTATTTGGGACAAACCTTTATATATAGTCCCCAACATATTTGACGGATGTGATGTGGTATCGAAAATTTAGATCTACAAAGTGGTGCAGGGTATAATATAGTCGGCACCGCCCGACTTTAGACTTTCCTTACTTGTTTTATTCCTTTTTAATTAATAATTAATAAAATTTCTCTTTTTATTATTTTTAAAATATTAATAATTTTTGTTAATTGCTTTAATTTCAGTATATTTGTGTTATTTTTTATTGTTTCTTTTTTTAATTAATAATTAATAAAATTTATTTTTTTAAATATTGCTAATTTTTGTTAATTGCTTTTTTATTTTTTTTTTTATTATTTTTTTAAAAATAATAATAATTTTTTGTTAATTGCAGTATATTTGTGTTATTTTTTGTTTTTTTTTTTTTTTTATGGTTTTTTTAATTTTTTTTTAATAATTAATAAAATTTATTTTTTTTAATATTAATATTTTTGTTAAATGCTTTAGTTATAGGGTATTCGTTTATTTCAAATTTTGTTATTAATACTATTTATGCTATTTTATTTCTTGTTTTTAAGCTCTTTTACCTTTTCTTATAATTTATGATTGATGTAGATTTGGAATCCGTATATGGCCTTACGGCTTAGATTCGTGAAGAAGGAATAAATAAATTAGATTGACGATATTAATTAAAATTCGACGATACATAGACTGATGAGCGACTGATATGAAATGCATCCATACAAAATATTTCATTTTGTTAATTTTATTGCTCAAAATCCAAAATGCTGAAAATAGCATCAAATTTTAGAATCCGTTTAGATTTGTACTTTTGTAACAAATTATGGCTTTGAAATAGCCGACTAAGCCATTATACACGAAAGTGGTGCTGTGGCATTTTAGCTCTTTCCAGGTGAAACGCCGTCTTGAGATGGTCGTCACTTTGATATTTTTTAGTGCCAACCTTACTCTCCCAAATACCTTCGGAGCAAAAGTCCAACGGATTGAGATCCGGTGGTGATTTTGGTGGCCATTTTGTGGTAGAAAGGAAACATAGATTATCTTTTTAAGTTATTCTCGGTTGATGCGTGCTGAGATCTGTTATAAGGACAATATTGTCCTTTATGGCATTTTCCCGATCATATTCGGCATTTATTTTGACCCCACGATCGACAAATACAATTGGGGAGCAACTAAGATGTAGGATTCTAACCACTTCTCAAAATGCCCATTAAGAAAACTTTAGGACACAGGTCTTAGTCTCACAACCGCCATAATAGAACGCTTTAGTAGGCTGGACTCAAACGTTTGCGATATAAATGTTATGGGGCATCCAGATGCAACATTCCAACCAAAATGTTCTTCAACATTAAGAATTATTTTTTTTTTCAAATTCTACGCTGGCTCATTTAATTTTCAATCTTTTCAAAATAACTTCAATAAAATTAATTTCCACCAGTTGTTAGACAAGCCACCATAAATTCTCAATTAATATAATCCAGCACATATTATATTAAAAAAAATATTGGTCATCTACATTTATAAAGAAAAAATATTATTTAAGAAAATTACCCACACAAATACACTCTGTCAGTATCTCTGTACCTTCTTAAAGTAACCTTGAAAATAAAATATAAAAAACTAAAATAGGAAATATTATTAAAATAAATATATATATTTAATTAAAAGAAAATAGGTAATTTTTAAGAACTTTTATATAAACATAATTAGATAATAAATTTAAATATTAAATATAGAAATATAGAAAAAATTAAGAAATATAAAATATACAAAAAAATTGAAATGAGTTCTCTAATGAACATTTGTTAAGTTTTTATTTTTTTAAATTTCTATATATTTCAATCTTTTTAAAAGAAACTCAAACTTCTAAAGTTTAATACCAAAAATAAGAAACAAAAAAAAAATGGAACCTCAACTAAGTATTATGGGAAATCTATTTCTAAATAATCTTTTATTTTTTTTTTGTATTACATTAATTTAAATGAATTTATCACCCCACAAAAAAAACAAAGAAAATATGATAAAAGTATAGCTACTCATAGGCCTATAAATATTATCATAATATTAAATCAATATAAATATGTGTAAACAATATTAGTAATACCACGCATACATACGTATATATAAATATATTAATATAAATAATCTCGTTTTGTTGTATGTAATTCTAAGCATAAAATTAATTAATATAGATTAATATATTGTAGTGTTAAACAAATGTACTATGTGTATTTATAATTATATTCAATAATGAAATATTAATATATATCTGCATATACATATACAAGTGTAAATTATTAAATATTTATAGATATTAACACACCACTATAAGAAAAAATCTTATCACTAAGATATTAAATATCTGATCTGAAGGAAACATAACCATAATCTCTAATAAATGTAATTAAACTCACATGTTACACGAAAAACAAAAATATCACAAATACCAAAACACATACACACACTCTCACAGATAGATACAAATATACAACATAAGTACTTAATGTGGAATAAATAAATATATTTAGAATTTTCAAAGAAAAAAAATATTATATTTAATTAGAAAATTCGAATTTTTCAAGAATCAGATTATAAACACAAATGAATCAACTGAATAGAAAACCATCAACTCTGAACATTGAAGGAAAAAAGAAATCATATAAATTTGGAAACCATTTTAAGTAATAAATTGTAGATAATATATAATACAAATTATACCAATTATTTAAATTCAAATTTCACACACATACACACACTAGCTCCCTTTAGACGTTTCGTTTATAATTAATACTAGAATTTACATTGTGCTACAAAATTATCATATATTGTGCAATAAATGGAAGGTTTTCCAATCTCCATATTTTGGTTTTATATATGTAATTTCATGAAGTATCTTTTTTTCTCTATAGTATATTTTTGGGCATAAAAAAACATTTTTACTTAAATCCCAAAAATGTTGACCTTCCTTGAACAATTTTTGTACACTGAAAAAATTATCTCCAATATTTTTTCAATTAAAACTTTAAAAGAATTTTTAAAAATATTCAATTGAAAAATTTATTGATATCACAAAATCTCTTAGTAAGCTGTTTTCCATCCCAACTTCTCACCCAGTTTTTGCCAAAATTTTCTATAGAAATAAAATTTTCACAAAATTTTCTATACAAATACAATTTTGAGAAAATTTTCTATACAAGAAAAATTTTGAGAAAATTTTCTATAAAAATAAAATGTTGAGAAAATTTTCTATAGAATTTTTTTTTTTAAATATTATATAAATAAAATTTTGAGAAAATTTTCTATAGCAATAAAAATTTGAAAAAATGTTCTATAGAAATGAAATTTTGACAAATTTTTCTGTAGAAATAAAATTTTTACAAAATTTTCTATAGAAATACAATTTATACAAAATTTTCTATTGAAATAAAACTTTGACAAAATTTCCTAAAGAAATAAAATTTTGACTATGTATTCTATAGAAATAAAATTTTGACAAAATTTTCAATAGATACAAAATTTGACAAAATGTTCCATAGAAATAATATTTTGACAAAATTTTCTATAGAAATAAAATTTTGACAACATTGTCTATAGAAATAAAATTTTGACTAAGTATTCTATAGAAATAAAATTTTGACAAAATTTTCAATAGATATAAAATTTGACAAAATGTTCCATAGAAATAATATTTTGACAAAATTTTCTATAGAAATAAAATTATAAAAAAATTTCCTATAAAAATAAAATGTAGAGAAAATTTTCTATAGAAATAAAATTTTGAGAAAATTTTTTATATAAATAAAATTTTGACAAAATTTTCTACAGAAATAAAATTTTGGGAAAATTTTCTATAGAAATAACATTTTGAGAAAATTTTCTATAGAAATAAAATTTTGAGAAAATTTCCTATAAAAATAAAATGTAGAGAAAATTTTCTATAGAAATGACACTTTGATAAATGTTTCTATAGAAATAAAATTCGTACAAAATTTTCTATAGAAATACAATTTATACAAAATTTTCTATAGAAATAAAATTTAGACAAAATTTTCTATAGAAATAAAATTTTGACAAAATGTTCCACAGATATAAAATTTTGAAAAAAATTCCTATAAAAATAAAATGTTGAGTAAATTATCTATAGAAATAAAATTTTGACAAATTTTTCAATAGATATAAAATTTTGACAAATGGTCCTTAGAAACAAAATTTTGACAAAATTTTCTATGGAAATAAAATTTTGACAAAATTGTCTATAGAAACAAAATTTTGACAAAATTGTCTATAGAAAAAAAAATTGACAAAAAGTTCTATAGAAATAAAATTTTGACAAAATTTTCTATAGAAATAAAATTTTGAAAAAAATTTCTATAGAAATAAAATTTTGACAACATTTTCTATAGAAATAAAATTTTGAAAACATTTTCTATACAAATAAAATTCTGGCAAACATTTTTATAGACATAAAATTTTGACAAAAACCTTAATAGAAATAAATTGTTTACAAAATTTTCTATAGAAATAAAATTTTTACAAAATCTTCTATAGAAATAAATTTTTAGCAATAATTTCAATAGGAATAAAATTTTGACAAAATATTCTATAGAAATAAAATTTTGACAATATGTTCCACAGAAATAAAATTGACAAAATTTTCTATAGAAATAAAATGTTGACAAAATTTTCTATAGAAATAAAATGTTGACAAAATTTTCTATAGAAATAAAATTTTGACAAAATTTTCTTTACAAATAAAATTTTGACAAAAATTTTCTATAGAGATAAAATTTTGACAAAATGTTCTTTACAATTAAAATTTGACAAAATTTTCTATAGAAATAAAATTTTCACAAAATTTTCTATACAAATACAATTTTGAGAAAATTTTCTATACAAGAAAAATTTTGAGAAAATTTTCTATAAAAATAAAATGTTGAGAAAATTTTCTATAGAATTTTTTTTTTTTAAATATTATATAAATAAAATTTTGAGAAAATTTTCTATAGCAATAAAAATTTGAAAAAATGTTCTATAGAAATGAAATTTTGACAAATTTTTCTGTAGAAATAAAATTTTTACAAAATTTTCTATAGAAATACAATTTATACAAAATTTTCTATTGAAATAAAACTTTGACAAAATTTCCTAAAGAAATAAAATTTTGACTATGTATTCTATAGAAATAAAATTTTGACAAAATTTTCAATAGATACAAAATTTGACAAAATGTTCCATAGAAATAATATTTTGACAAAATTTTCTATAGAAATAAAATTTTGACAACATTGTCTATAGAAATAAAATTTTGACTAAGTATTCTATAGAAATAAAATTTTGACAAAATTTTCAATAGATATAAAATTTGACAAAATGTTCCATAGAAATAATATTTTGACAAAATTTTCTATAGAAATAAAATTATAAAAAAATTTCCTATAAAAATAAAATGTAGAGAAAATTTTCTATAGAAATAAAATTTTGAGAAAATTTTTTATATAAATAAAATTTTCTATAGAAATAACATTTTGAGAAAATTTTCTATAGAAATAAAATTTTGAGAAAATTTCCTATAAAAATAAAATGTAGAGAAAATTTTCTATAGAAATGACACTTTGATAAATGTTTCTATAGAAATAAAATTCGTACAAAATTTTCTATAGAAATACAATTTATACAAAATTTTCTATAGAAATAAAATTTAGACAAAATTTTCTATAGAAATAAAATTTTGACAAAATGTTCCACAGATATAAAATTTTGAAAAAAATTCCTATAAAAATAAAATGTTGAGTAAATTATCTATAGAAATAAAATTTTGACAAATTTTTCAATAGATATAAAATTTTGACAAAATTTTCTATGGAAATAAAATTTTGACAAAATTGTCTATAGAAACAAAATTTTGACAAAATTGTCTATAGAAAAAAAAAATTGACAAAAAGTTCTATAGAAATAAAATTTTGACAAAATTTTCTATAGAAATAAAATTTTGAAAAAAATTTCTATAGAAATAAAATTTTGACAACATTTTCTATAGAAATAAAATTTTGAAAACATTTTCTACACAAATAAAATTCTGGCAAACATTTTTATAGAAATAAAATTTTGACAAAAACTTTAATAGAAATAAATTGTTTACAAAATTTTCTATAGAAATAAAATTTTTACAAAATCTTCTATAGAAATAAATTTTTAGCAATAATTTCAATAGGAATAAAATTTTGACTAAATATTCTATAGAAATAAAATTTTGACAATATGTTCCACAGAAATAAAATTGACAAAATTTTCTATAGAAATAAAATGTTGACAAAATTTTCTATAGAAATAAAATGTTGACAAAATTTTCTATAGAAATAAAATTTTGACAAAATTTTCTTTACAAATAAAATTTTGACAAAAATTTTCTATAGAGATAAAATTTTGACAAAATGTTCTTTACAATTAAAATTTGACAAAATTTTCTATAGAAATAAAATTTTGACAAAATATTCTATATAAATAAAATTTTGACAACATTTTCTATGGAAATACGATTTTGACAAAATTTTCTTTAGAAATAAAATTTTGACAAAATTTTCTTTAGAAATAAAATTTTGACAAAATTTTCGTTAGAAATAAAATTTTAACAAAATTTTCTACAGAAATAAAATTTTAACAAATTTTTCTACAGAAATAAAATTTTAACAAAATTTATATAGAAATAAAATTTTAGAATAATTTTCTATAGAATAGAGTTTTGATAAAATTTTCTATAGACAAAATTTTCTATGGAAATAAAATTTTGACAAAATGTTCTATAGAAATAAAATGTTGACAAAATTTTCTTTAGAAATAAAATTTTGATAAAATTTTCTTTAGAAATAAAATTGTAACAAAATTTTCTATAGAAATAAAATTTTAACAAAATTTCTATAGATATAAAATGTTGGCATAATTTTCTATAGCAATAAAATTTTGACAAAATTTTCTATAGAAATAAAATTTTGACAAAGTTTTCTATCGAAATAAAATCTTAACAAAATGTTCTATAGAAATAAAATTTTAACAAAATGTTCTATAGAAATAAAATTTTTACAAACTTTAGAGGAAAATCTGAACACTCAAAAATTTTGTAAGATTCTATTTTTTATATAATAAATTAAGGATTTATGTTTTTCGTTCTAGTGTGGTTTTTGGAAAAATAGTATTCCAATATTGAAATATTATTCAGGAATTAGCCAAATATATATTGCGGTCCAATTTCTCACTGCCTTGTTATAATTTTCACTTATCGACACAATAGATAAAACAGCTAACCCATTCAAAAAAAAAAAATTACTAACCGGTGGTCTATCCTCCGGTTAAATATTAATCGTAGGATGAGAAACTAGTCATCAATGTTACTAAGAATATTTTGTCGGATTGGAAATTTAGTGACCAGTTTGACTAAATCCCACTGTATTGCAAATATTTTGTAGCTCAATGTATTTTCTATTCTATGATTATCTACACACTGTCATCTTTATACTCATACCTATTTTATAAATGTTTAAAATTTCTTTTCTCCAAAATTTTCCACCAACAATAGCAAATGGAATCAACCAACCAGTAAATAAATAAATACAACAAATTTATAAATCGTTCACATACGCACACACACATATATAAAAATAATAAAAAAAACAAAATTTCTACATAGGTAAATAAATTAACCACGAACGAAATGAAAAAATATTTATATATTTAAGATAAACAAAAATATAAGTTACAACGGAAAATGTAAAGGAAGGAAATACTAAATATAACAAAAATAAATAAATTTAAATGAAATATTTAGTGAAAGAAAAAATTACACGACAAACGACATCCCCCAAAAATAAATGAATATGTAAAATTTTATGAAATAAAATAAAACAAATAATATTAATGAAAAATGGGTTTTTATTTCGAAAGGAAACAATATATTATTGCGAAAAAAACCTATCAGATCAAATTATTCGAAATATGTCAAAATGTTCCAGGGATCATGATAAAATTTGAAATATAAGATTACTACTTAGTCTATTGTGATGCCATAGTACTGAACTTCTCACTTATCAATGAGCGCTTTAAGTTCTATGATTAGGGCAAATTTGGGCAGGGCATTCCACGTCCTAGCTATGGATACCACAAAAGATATTCGTGTTGAAATTCAAACATGATAGTGCGATTGCTCTATATTTGGCTAGAGAACCACCACAGTGGTTCCAAATCGATTTTTTTGGAAATAATTCTGTAACTTTTGAACGGATAAAGATATCAACCATATAAGGATAGGTCGCCTATAAGAAAAAAGTAAAAAAAGATTGGGAGAAATCTATAAAAAAATGTTACGACAGAAAGAATGTATGTGCTTTTTTCCAAAAAAATGGGCAAAATTCGATATTTTTTGAAATTCTAATTTATGGACTTTACAACTTTTTATCTAAAGCATATGGCTACACATTTTTCTTCTAGGATTCGGAGAATTTTTCTTCTAGGGTTCGTAGAATTTTGTAGGGAATGCAGTTAAGAAGAAAAATTACGAATCCACTCAAAAACAGAACTTCTAGGTTCCAAATACTGACCCCACTTTGTCAAAATTTTGCACAAAAAAAATTGTAGGGCCCATATCTTGCAAACGGTAAAAGATAATTGCACACGCACGCAAACTTTTTTGTAGAGCTTTATCAGTTCTATCTAGTAAAGAAAAATCGGTTCAAAGTTGCGGAGTTTACAGCTAAAACAAAATTGCATACCCCCGAGGTGACCACTAGGGACCCATAAATTGGCAAACTTAGAGGAAAACACTTCAGCATCCGTTCAAAAGTTACAGAATTATTTCTAAAAAAAGCGATTTGGAACCACTGTGCCACAGTGGCTACCTTTAAAGCTCTCCAGCATTTAACTTCTGAAACATTTATTCTCTATTCCCAGATCTAGTGAAACTATTCACCTTATAAAGGTACCTAAAGGGTTCAGTTTCCGCGCCAAAAACAATTAAATTTTTAATCAATGAATATATGAAATGTTTTTCTATAGAAATAAAATTTTGACAAAATTGTCTATAGAAATAAAATTATAACAATCTTTTGTATAAAAATATAATTTTGACAAAATTTTCTATAAAAATACAATTTTGACAAAATTTTCTATAAAAATACAATTTTGACAAAAAATTCTATAGAAATTAAATTTTAACAAAATATTGTATTGAAATAAAATTTTGAAAATTTTTTCTATAGAAATAAAATTTTGACAAAATTTTCTATCGAAATAAAATTTTGACAAAATTTTGACAACATTTTCTATCGAACTAAAATTTTGACAAAATTTTATATAGAAATAAAATTTTAACAAAATTTTCTATAGAAATAAAATTTGGCAAAATTTTCTATAGAAATAATATTTTGAGAACATTTTCTATAGAAATAAAATTTTGACAAAATGTTGTATAGAAATAAAAAATTGAACAAAATTTTCTATTAAAATGAAATCTTAACAAAATTTCCTATAGAAATAAGAAATAAAAAAAGTTTCTATAGAAATAGATAATTTTTCTATAGAAATAAAATTTTAAGGAAAGTTTCTGTAAAAATAAAATTTTGACAAAATTTTCTACAGAAATAAAATTTTGACAAAATTTTCTATAGAAATACATTTTTTACAAAATTTTCCGTAGAAAAAAAAAATTTACAAAATTTTCAAAATGCATTGATCAGCTATGATGCGCGCATTCGAGACTGTTGTTGTACGAAGTACATTATTGTACTCTAGTACATGTAATGATATTATTGCTCATATATATGAGCCTATCATTACTCATTTTTTTAATGATGTTATGGAAGAGCAAAAATGTTGTCCAAAATGGTTGGGAAGACAGCTGTTTCGGATTTCCACATCCTCATCAGTTCCCTTTATTGGACGATCTACTAATTTCAATTATTAGACAATATTGGTAAAGCTTTCTTATATTGCAAAGAATGAGCTTCAAACAATCCAAAATGTCCAAAAAAAGAAAAATAGTAGAAGCATTTTTGCCTTCCAATTAACACCACTCTAGTATATTGCCGTCGGCAATTGATTTACTAGAGTATGAATGCCATGTAATGACATTCAACGGCTGTATGCTACCTTCTTCCATTGTTTTTGTTTTGTTTTTATTCAGTCTGTTTGTTTCAAAATGCATTGATCAGCTATGATGCGCGCATTCGAGACTGTTGTTGTACGAAGTACATTATTGTACTCTAGTACATGTAATGATATTATTGCTCATATATATGAGCCTATCATTACTCATTTTTTTAATGATGTTATGGAAGAGCAAAAATGTTGTCCAAAATTTTCTATAGAAAAAAAAATTGACGAAATTTTCTATAGAAATAAAATTTTGACAACGCGAAATAAAAAAAAAATTTGACAAAATTTTCTATAGAAATAAAATTTTAACAAAATTTTCTATAGAAATAAGAAATAAAGAAAGTTTCTATAGAAATAGATAATTTTTCTATAGAAATAAAATTTTGACAAAATTTTCTACAGAAATAAAATTTTGACAAAAATTTCTATAGAAATAAATTTTTTACAAAATTTTCCATAGAAAAAAATTTTGACGAAATTTTCTATAGAAATAAAATTTTGACAAATATTTTTGACAAAATTTTCTATAGAAATGAAATATTGACAAAATTTTCTATAGAAATAAAAATTTGACAAAATTTTATTTCTATAGGAAATTTTGTCAAAATTTTATTTCTATAGAAAATTTTGTCATAATTTTCTATAGAAATAAAATGTTAAAAAATTTTCTACAAAAATAAAATTTTGAAAAAATTTTCTACAGAAATAAAATTTTGAAAAAATTTTCTATAGAAATAAAATTTTCGTTTTGTTTGTTATTGTTGGCTTCTCTTCAATCTTTATTGTTGTTTTTGATCTCAGCTTAAAGCCATGCATTGACTAAACTACAAGTGTAGCTTAACCAACAGAGGAAAAGTATGCTTGTCAAATTTATTTGGGCAAAGCCCTATAGACTGCAAGATGGTTGGATGTACAGCTGTTTCGGAATTACCACATTCCTCATCAGCATCCTCTACTTGCAGCAAAACTATCAACCAATTATCAGAATAAATTCGGGTAATTCACTCAACCCAAAGTGAACTACACTTGAACCTCCCGAAAAGGGTTTGATAGTCGGCTACTGCCTAAACAAATTTGCCAGCATATCTCTTTTCCTTTGCCAAACTCAAATCATCGATTTCAATGTATTTGGCTGGGTTTGTTTTTGAGCGTGCTTCCTCCATCTTCATTCGTTTTGTTTGTTACTGTTGGCTTCTCTTCAATCGTTATTGTTGTTTTTGATCTCAGCTTAAAGCCATACATTGACTAAACTACAAGTGTAGCTTAACCAACAGAGGAAAAGTATTTTGATAAATTTTTTTATAGAAATACATTTTTCTATAGAAATAAAATTTTCTATAGAAATAAAATTTTGACTAAATTTTCAATAGAAATACAATGTTTACAAAATTTTCTAGAGAAATATAATTTGGACAAAATTTTCTATAAAAAATAAAATTTTGACAAAACTTTGTTCAAAAACTTGATTTTTTAAATTTCGTAATTTTTTAGTAAAATTTTCCTAAAATTTTGCTAGATTTTTATTTGGCGCGAGTGGCAACCTTGCATGACACGCAACCAGAGAGTATTAAATCATAGACAATTGATGTTATATAGATAGGCCATATGTCTCTTTAAAAAAAAATGTGTCAGTTCCAAAAATTAATTTTCTGACATTTCGTTTTGATTTTTTCGTAAAGAGTCAGTCCCAAATAATAATTTTCGTGCATTTGCTTTTGTGTTGTTCGTAAAGAGCAATGCTGCTCAAAATTAAATTTCGTATTTTCGCGGTTTTGGTCACAATTTTTTGTTCAAATATATAAACGTTCTAATTTTGTGTAAAATTGGCAAACTACAAAATGGAAAACGAAAGAGATTGTAAGCGTGCTCTTATTTTTCTCGTTTATTCTTAATCTTCGGAACTGTCAAACATAGTTTGACACCCATGGCCCATCTATGTATTATAAGGTCTATGTATTAAATTAACAAGAGAGCGAAAATTTCTTTTCTACAAAAACAACAAAAGTCAACCGTATAGATGTCGCGCAATGCCTGCAGCTTTGGTATAACCGAGGGTGCAGTCGAAGCGCTGTTTTGATAAATGCTTTATTAAGGCATCGGCAGTTATAATTTCAAATTGTCTGCCAAAAAATTTAATAGAATGAAAAGATTTATAAAAAAGAATACTTGTTACTACAAAGTAGGTTCTAAATCCTATTTTTCTTACGTTTCGTAAGGCCGTCAGAGAACTGAACCGACGCAAACTGTATGGTATTTGAGAGAAGCGCCAACAAAAACTGCATGACATTAGATAAATTTCCTCATGACTGCCACCTACTGTCGCAGTTTCGCTTGACAGTTTCGTTCTATTGTTATCTATTTACTCTATGACGCAACAATTGCAGAACTTGTTGTATATTTCCTTTTTAATACCCATACGTTACTGCGCCAATAATTGATGCCAAAGCTTCTACTACTGAAAGAATGCAACTCTGTCGGTGAGCTCTTCTTTTTAGTTAAAAACGTAAATAATATCAGCTGTTCGTTTTTCTTGGCAACGGTAACACGGCAATCGTAAATAACAAGGAAAATTAAGTCCCTTGCAAAAATTATTAAGAAGTCCACGAATAAAAATGCCACAAGTACGTCGTAAAGTTCCGTATAGCGGTAAAAAGAAAAAGGATCAATTATTACAAAAGCGACAATTAAAAGGTTTGATATTAGACGAGTAATACACTTGAAATTATTACCAACTTTTAATTGGCACATTTAAGGTTCACAAAAATATTTGCGAACTCGGAGCGATGATGGTGAGACAACCGAAGATAACGAGCTAATTGTACGGAAGCTAATGATACGTTCTCAAAATGGCAATAGGAATGCCAATCGTTATAACCTCTGTTTCTATCAAGAGTCTAGGAAAGAAATGGAACGTTTGAAATTAGATGGCCTCAAACCGTTTTCTCCAGCAACACCCGAACAACGAGAAATTGATGCCAGTTTTTATGAGGGCTATGATTTTCCCATAAGACCTGAATGGAATTACGATATGGACAAATCTACTTTGGACCGTAATGAGAATAAATATTTTCGGGTAAGCGCTTAGAATAGGGAATGATGGCCGTGTTTGAGTCATCTTCCGTTACCTAGTTTGGTCTTCCTAAAACCATTAGTCGGGCCAGAATAGAAATTTACTTATAATATGTTTATATACAAGCAGGCCGTAAATGGTAAAACTTTAAATATCAAATTTTATGAACTCGTATAATTTATCATAAGGAAAAAAACAAAAGAACCTGATTTTCTATCCGACTAGGTTATCTAGTAATTCCGTTGTATAGTTAACATTATATTAGTTTATAAATAGTAACACGGTAAATCTTCAAATAATTATGCCGTTTTGATATTTTCAGGAATATGTCGAGCATTTACAACAAAAGCAAAAGGAGGAAAATAGGGATTTGTCTTTATTTGAATTGAATTTGGAAACCTGGAGACAATTATGGCGTGTATTGGAACTTTCCGATATCCTATTGATCATAGTTGATGTTCGATATTCGGTTAGTATTCAATAAAAATAACTTTGATATGGTATACATACCTGAAGGTTTAGAATGTCTTTTTATATATTTGGTTTTCTATTCCTTATAGACATTGATGTTTCCACCGTATTTATACGATTACATTGTTAATAAAATTGGAAAGCATGCTATATTGATTTTGAACAAAGTCGATTTGGTTGAACCAGAAGTTGTGGTGGCATGGCGTTGTTATTTTCAAGAAACATATCCCGGTATTCCTGTGGTCATATTTGCATCAAATCCACTTCAATCGAAAAAAGGTAAAATAAATTATCAAATGGGTAAAAAGGCCATTTGTAAATCATAGGTCTATTGGCAATCATTAGATGTAAACAAAATTTAATTGTATGGCCACATAATTTTGTAAACACTTTTTCGGCCTAAAGTGACTGAAATCTTGAACTTCGTACGGCAGCACACAACTATCCTATCTATTCCTGGGCCTAAATTATGATGCTTCATGTGGTATAGCCATGTGTTTTGATTGTGTTCTTCGACTTACTTAATGTTTTGATTGAAATCAAGGTGCTCGCCTGCGAGTTCCGCTGCGTCGGTAGCAAATTTAGACTTCACCTGTGCCATTCGATAAACAGGTATCAAGCGAGCGATTGCCGCGCTCATGTCCTGAACATATTTGCCAAAGGCACCATTTATCGATCACATCTCCGTTGGAATCATTTGCCCTTACGTATAATACCCTATTCCGCTCATTGGTGCAAAAATGGACAACACGTAACCCGATGCCACTGTAATCAAAAATTTAATAATAACTAAAATTAGGAAAAATCTACCAAGAATCTCCCAGAATTATAGACTAGAAGATCGCATCTTTGTCTACGTTTGACTTTTGTTATCGTATTTCAGTTTATAAAAATTTTGTTTGTCGAATATATTTTTTCTTTCTTTTCTTTCCGTAGGAACTCAACATAGTCGTCGTATAAACTATAAACGAGGAATCGAAGGAGTGTACAACATTTTTAAGGAATGTCAAAAAATTGTTCAATCCGAAGTAGATCTTACAGCATGGGAACAAAAGATACTTGAAGATATGTCCAGTGAGACAGGCTATCTGGAAGCAGAGGCAGAAACCACCGCAGAAAAGCATTTAGATGAAACTGAAGAAGATGAGAATACCACCATGCCACACGAAAGCAATGGTGAAAAACGTACAAAGTACTATAAAGGCATACTAACATTGGGTTGCATTGGATTTCCCAATGTGGGTAAATCCTCTTTGATTAATGCATTGAAAGGACGAAAAGTTGTCAGTGTAAGTCGTACACCGGGCCATACGAAGCATTTTCAGACAATTTTCTTAACCAATTTGGTACGTCTCTGTGATAGTCCGGGCTTAGTATTCCCTTCGTCAACATCGAAATATTTGCAAGTACTTTTGGGTAGTTTTCCAATATCGCAATTGCAAGTTCCCTATCGTTCGATACAACTTATGGCTGAGCACTTGAATTTGCCACAAATTTTAAAGATACACTTACCCGAAGATCATGATGAATGGTCACCGGTAGCAATATGTGATGCTTGGGCTTTCAAGCGTGGTTTTATTGTTGCCAAATCGGCTAGACCGGATAGATATAGAGCCGCCAATCATTTGTTAAGATCATGTGTAAGTGGTCAATTACAATTGATATTGCAATTCTATCCACCAAAATTCAATGAACGCAGGGAAGAATGGACCAAGCATGCTGATGTTGCAGAAGTTAAAAAATATCAAAATCTACCGGGCAACGATGTTGAAATTGAGCAACCAGATAATGATGATACCTCATCAGTAAATTCTGAAAGTAAGTAGCAATAAATTTGAGGTAAGGGAGATGGCCCCTCTGTATATATACATATATATGTATTTTACAGGTGCTTATGAATCTGATGAACATAGTTCATCAAACGATGAAACCAATGCCGATGAAGATGACGAAGCTAATGCACATTCCCAACCTTCAACTTCACGCAATGCATTTGCTTTACTTGAAGACGACTAAGTATTATGGAAAGATGGAACTTCAAACCCCTTTTTGTCCAGTATTTTTTTTTTTTGTTTCTTGTTTGTTTTGATATTTTATTCAACTAAAAAAATGAAAACAAATGGAGTTGGGTTTCTAAGAAGTGTTAACATCACCATCGTAATAATCATCATCCTCATCATCTTCATCTGTTGGATATTGATCCACATGTTCACCAATATCATCCAAAGAAAGCAGCAAGTGTATGGCTCTGTAAAACAAAAGAGATACACTTTTTTATTTATATTTGTATAATTAAAACTCTGTAACATTGTTATATGACTAACAATAAAACCAATGAATTTGCATTTTTACAAAATGCTTTTTTTGCGACATTTTACAGACTCCAACACCCACATTGTTTCAAGCAACAATCTAAATCTACCAATTTACAATATAAAACAATATTAACTTACTTTATCAATTGTTCATCCTCACTATTCATCGCTATGGGTGATGGATGCAAAGCCTTCTTTCTCAGCAAGACACCAAGTAATTGGCGTAACTTTAAAATAATCGCAGAAGTTTCCCGATCACATTTGAAACTGAAACAATTCGTGGACCAATTATGTTCAAGTTATCGAAAAAACAGACAGAAGCAAACTTACAAATATATATCGGCAACACTTATATAAGGCTCCATGGGTGAAAGTTCTCCTTGTTTCACACCATCACCAAATATCAGCAAAGCCATAGGAAAAACCATTGTAGCATCTAATAAATAAACCTTGGATGTACGTTGTTTCTGAAAATAGACAAAATAACTAAAGAGAAGAATACATTTTGTACACTAGGATTTTGAAAAAATTCTCCGGTTACTTACTTGGAATCAAATGATCCCTCACCACTATTCACAGACGATGGATGAAAATCTACTTTTCGATCTACTGGAGTGGACATGCTGTGAATTGCATGAACTCTTCGCCCCACGGTTTTTGCTTTTCTAAAAGATTTTTAAAAAAAAGTGGTTAAGTGATTGTAAGTTTTATGGAAATTTATTTCAAATTACCTTAGAAAAGCTAGATTGGGATATAAACCGGATGCAATTATAGCCCTTAATAGTGGTATATTATTTGAGTTGATATTTGAATTTTTAGCACAGCAATCGGAGGATTCTAGAATACTATTTGTAGAGTATTTTTGAATGGTCAAATAGGTAAATATAAACTGCTGGTGTATTGGATGAAAAAACGCACAAAGCAATCGTGATATCGATAAGAAACGAATATATTATGAACATATTTCGAAGATGAATATAATCCTCTTTTATTTTTAATCCAATGATAAAGGACGAATGACGTCACACTGTGTTACACTCAAAGAAAAAGTATGCAATCGTTCGGAGACTGTAATTTTTATTCAGACGTTTCTTTGGTTCGAGACCTTCGAGGGACAAAAGCGGCTATTCGCCTTATATCAAAAAGTGGTATACGATTTTATTTTCAACTAAATTAACTTTTGGTTAGAGCTGAACGGCTCAGGTATTGGTTAGATATAGTGGCAGCCGGATATTTCAGGCTCACTTGGATACTTCAGTCTATTGTAATGAGTGCTGCCCGATTCTAAGTTAAGCTCACTGACAAGGGACCTCATTCTTATTTTCAATTCAAATTCAATCGCTCACAAACTTTTTGGTGTTTGCTAACCATTGCACCACGGGAGCCACCGTGGCCCGTGAAAAGAGACCGATTGTGATCTCCCTTTTACATCGGGATAAAACAAAAGCCAATCGAAAATCGACAAATGTCTTCAAAATCGACTAATTGGTCTTTTTTTAAAAATTAGGTAAAACGACAAAGCGACTTTTGGTGTTGGTCAAACTCGACTAAAAGACTTTTTAAAGCCACCGCGATCGACTAATCGAACTTTATCGAAAGAAATTCGAAATAAAAATAGAAATTGAATTTGAATTTGAAGGACAACTGCGATTTAGCTCATTCTCAAAAATTCAAAAGTAGACTTTTCTATAAATACAAAAGATGATGGTAAACTTTTTGAAATTTTTAATGAGTCGAAAAGTCAAAAATTTTGAAAAAAAGTCAAAAAAATCAAAATCCCGACGTTTGCAAAAGTCGAATGTAGAAGTCAACTTTTTCAAATTTAAAAAAAAATCGAAAATTTAACAAACCCAAAAATGTCACTAGCATTTCTGGGGTGGGATAAAACATTAAACTGAAATAAAAAAATAATAACATTAAACTGAAAAAAAAATAATAAGTCGAAAAGTCAAAAATTTTGAAAAAACGTCAAAAAATCAAAATCCCGACGTTTGCAAAAGTCGAATGGTAGAAGTCAACTTTTTCAAATTTAAAAAAAAAATCGAAAATTTAACAAACCCAAAAATGTCACTAGCATTTCTGGGGTAGGATAAAACATTAAACTGAAATAAAAAAGAACTGTAAATGGCAGCTATTGTTAAGCTAAATAATAAAGAAAATTAAATAATTTTAACAGAATTACCATTAAAATTAAGAATGAATTGATTAAAAAATAAAAATAAATTGCAAATAAGGTTGGATGGGTCCCAAGTTTTGTTTCCATTCTAGCACTTTGGATATTAATTGCGAAATAATAATAATCTAGATTTGCATTTAAAAATATCGAAACATGAAAATTAAAATTTACAAAAAATGTTTTCCAATATCAATATTAAATTTGTTTGCTTTCATCCAAGACAACTAACCAGCAACAATTTTAAACTCACCTTGAATTTTTTAATATATCAGCAAATTGTTGTTTCATATTTTCAATTTGCGATAAGGTGGCTTTACTCAGAAAATTCCTATAGCAGAAATTCATATCGTTTCCTTGTTGACGTGCCTCTCGATAGCCTTTTACAACATTGTGTATCAATAAGTGATCACTTCTCGAGTTGAAAGACAAGTCACGTTTTACTCTGTCAACTTTTTGTTCCAAACCTAAGGGTGTATAAAATGGACTTTTAAATGAAATACCAGCAGCTGCCGATGTAATGGGATCCAAACATCTAAAGAGGGCAGCCATTAAAATCATTTTACCCATCTGTGGATCGATGGGTAATCGTGCTAAATGTAATCCTAAAGGTGTTAAATTGCATTCTTCATCCAAGGCATCGATGCTGAAAAAAAAAAATCGAAAACATATACTATTGGAAATTATTTTCCAATTTAAATGAGTATTACATACCTTTTCAGAAGTCGCAATCCATGATTGATAGCACGAATATCGGGTGCATTTATCAATGTTTTAAGAAAATCGTATGGTTCCTTTATGTGTAAAAGTTTTAGATGTAGAATAATAGATTCCATTTTATTGCGTAAAATTTCTGGTAAAGGTATCTCAGTCATTAAACTTTCGCGTCCCCTATATAAGAAACGGCACGATAAGAATAATAAAAGCATATATGATCTAATTTGGGGGTTGGTTCATATGGAAGCTATGTATAATTATGAACCGATATACATATAAAATTTTTGCATGGTACCTAGAGGCAAATCAAATCTTGGACTATATAATTGGGTATGTATAAGGGCTATACATAATTATGGACCGATATGGATCAATTTTTACGCGATTAGTAGAAAGCATATACTAACATCACCTACAAAATTTCAGTCGGATCTGATGAAATTTACCCTCCTAATGGCTCCGGAAGACATATCTGGAAGTCGGTTTATATGTGGGACTTTATCTATAAGTGCTCCGATAAGGCCCATACCATCCGATTTACATCAATATCAAATACTTGCGCCAAGTTTGAAGCCGATAGCTTGTTTCGTTCGGAAGTTAGCGTGATTTCCACAGACGGATGGACGGTCATTCTAGATCGACTCAGAATTTCACTACGATCCAGAATATAAATTTTATGGAGTCTGAGGCCAATATTTCGATATTTTTGATGGCATTGAAATGTACTTGGTCACTGTTGCCACTCGTGCCAAAAATAATCTACCAAAATTTTAAAAAAATTTTACCAAAAATCTGCTATATTTAAAAAAAATATATATTTTTAAGCTATTGTGGTTAGTATGAAAAAATGCTTTTTCATTGAAAGAAATGTTTAATTTTTTTATTTTAGCTCTCTATTTCAATATTTGCAATATTATCTATTATAATCCTATTAGCGATTTTTTTATTTTATCTTTGGACGATTTTAGTATTATTTCTTTACAAAATTTTGTCAAAATTTTAATTCTATATAAAATTTTGTCAAAATTTTAATTCTATATAAAATTTTGTCAAAATTTTATTTCAATAGATAATTTTGTCAAAATTTTATTTCAATAGATAATTTTGTCAAAATTTTATTTCTATAGAAAATTTTGTCAAAATTTTATTTCTATAGAAAATTTTGTCAAAATTTTAGTTCTATAGAAAATTTTGTCAAAATTTTAGTTCTATAGAAAATTTTTTCAAAATTTTATTTCTGTAGAAATTTTCGTCAACATTTTATTTCTATAGAAAATTTTGTCAAAATTTTAGTTCTATTGAAAATCTATAGAAAATCTATAGAAAATTTTGTCAAAATTTTATTTCTGTAGGAAATTTTGTCAAAATTTTGTTTCTATGGAAAATTATGTCAAAATTTTAGTTCTATAGAAAATGTTTTTCAAGATTTTAATTCTATAGAAAATTTTGTCGAAATTTTATTTTTACAGGAAATGTTGTAAAAATTTTATTTCTGTAGAAAATTTTTGTCAATATTTTTTCTATAGAATATTTTGTCAAAATTTTATTCCTATAGAAAATCTTTTCAAAATTTTATTTCTATAGAAATTTTTTTTCAAAATTTTATTTGTCAAAATTTTGTTTCTATGGAAAATTATGTCAAAATTTTAGTTCTATAGAAAATGTTTGTCAAGATTTCAATTCTATAGAGAATTTTGTCAAAATTTTATTTCTATAGGAAATTTTGTAATAATTTTATTTCTATAGAAAATTTTGTCAATATTTTATTTCTATAGAAAATTTTGCCAAAAATGTATTTCGATTATTTTAGTTCTATAGAAAATTTTGTATTTCTATAGAAAATTTTGTCAAAAATTTAAATTTATTTAAAAATTTATTTCTGTAGAAAATTTTGTACAAATTTTATCAAAATGTTATTTCTATAGAAAATTTTTTCAACATTTTATTTCCGTAGAAAATTTTATCAAAAATTTATTTCTGTTATTTTATTTCTATAGAAAATTTTGTCAAAATTTTATTTTTTAGAAAATTTTTTCAAAATTGTATTTCTATAGAAAATTTGTCAAAATTTTATTTCTATAGAAAATTTTGTCAACATTTTATTTCTGTAGAAATTTTGATCAAAATTTCATTTCTATAGAGAATTGCACCTCTTAGCACCTCTTAAGTGGAGAGGAATGTTTTGCAAAATCTACCAAATCTTCAAGAATTTTACCAATCTACCAAACAGTAAAAAAGCTACCATTTTTGGTAGAATTCTGCCAACTGTGGCAACCGTATTACGGTTACATTATAAGGATTGTAGCCAGAATCGCAAAGAAAACTTTTTCACAATTTGAGAAAGACTTATTCTCTAATCGTTTGGAATATTTTTGACATTTTTTACATTTCAGTTTACAAGACAATTTGGGATTATACCCCAAATTGTCTTCCCACATATGAGTCGTTATGCCTCCTTCGTCAAAAATTTCGGTTATAAAGAGGCTTACTCTCAAAAACTATGAATATCGACTTATGCCCGTATTCATAATAATTCATAATAATTTACTGACCGTTTATCGAAGGAATTTGTATGGCAATAGTAGGTTTAAAGTCTACGTAAACTTGTATGAATATTGGGGATAATATATTATACCACACACTGTAAATTAATTAATAAATAAAAGTAAATAAAGGGGTTATAACATACCTTGTAAATAAATTATAACAGACACCTGGTTGAACTCGACCAGCACGTCCTTTGCGTTGCTTTGAATTGGCTATACTAACCCATTGTTCTTGAAGGGTTTGTAGATTTTGTTCTATATCATAATCTGTTACTTTTGTCCGTCCGGTATTTATCACGTAAACCACATCGTCAATTGTCACTGAAGTTTCAGCCAAAATTGTAGAAAGTATGACTTTACGCATACCCGAAGGTGCTGGATCAAAGACATTACGCTGATTAACCGTAGGCATCATGGAATGCAGGGGATGTACTTGAATTTTTTCAACCAAACGTTGATGTCTCGGATTAGTTGGTCTCTGCAATTGATCATTAAGTTTGGATATTCTCTCATACCCCGGTAGAAATACCAAGATTGCTCCCGGAGGTTTGTTCTCACATATGTAAAATATTAAGTGCTCCAAAAAATTCAAATTGGCACAACCCTCTGAATCGCTGTATCGACGTAGGGTCTCCAATACATTTCGCTCATATTTATTACGTATAGATGATAAATAGGAATTTATCATAAGTGAATATTGAGTATTTTCTTTCTCACGGCTATTTTGTCTGTGACGACCTTTTTTCTGATTTGCTGCTAAAATATCATTTTGGAAATTATCATAACCCGTCTCCTGTAATATATCCTCCAGATACAAAACATCCACCGGAAATAGTGTACCATGAATATATAAAGTGTGGCAATTATTAAAGTATTCACAAAATGTTTCTTCCGAAACGGTAGCACTCATCAAAATCACTTTCAAATCAGGTATATATGGTAGAATCTGTTTGGAAATTTTTTTATAAAAATTAAAAACTATGAGATACCTATTTTCTAGTACTTTACAATTTTCAAAAGTCCCATCAAGAGATCAGTTTCAACACTGCGTTCATGTATTTCATCTAAAATAACTGTAGTCAAACCACTCATCAAGGGGTCCGTTTGCATTTTTTGCAATAAAATTCCAGTGGTACAATATAGAATTGATCCATCTTCACGGGGCATGCGACTAAAATGGTTATCAAAAACAGCAAATTGAATATTGTAATTAATATTAGTTTATTAACTTATACAGGATATTCTTACCTTTCCAAGCGTATTTGATATCCTACAGAGCTGCCCAAAGATTCATTTCTTTCGTAAGCTACTCTTTCTGCAACAGATATCGCTGATATCCTTCTAGGTTGTGTACAAACAATGCGGCAAGAATTTCCCTTTCCCAACTGAATACATTCATCCAATATCATTTGTGGTATCTGTGTGGTTTTACCACAACCCGTACTACCTACGATTAAAACTATTTGATTATCACGAATAGCCCCTAGAATGGCTTCCTTTTGCTCCATAGCAGGTAATTTCTGACGCATTTTCCATTTCTTTTTGTATTCTTGATTTTCAAATTTTGATTCAAGATCAGATTTTAAACGTATATTATGCGCCTGTATCCTATCGTCATCATCCCTATCTTTGGTGGGAGGAATATTATTTTTCGATTCATTTAGAAACTCCTCGAAACCCACATGGAGCAAACGGTGGAAATGTTCTTGAAATTCGTGACAAACTCGTTCATCCTGATTTTGTTGTTCAAATGTTTCCAAACATTTGTAAACTTGCATTAGAATACCAGGAGGTACATCCAATCCAGGATTGAGTCGTATTCCTCCTGTTCGTTGTTCCTCCTCCTTTTTGGCCTTGTTTAAATCTCTGTAATACATTCCAATTTCGCGGCCGCTTAGTCCAGGTGGTCTACCACCACGACCTCTACCGCCACCTCCACCGCCTCCACGATGCCTTCGATTACGATTCATTGTAGCAAACTTAACGTTTTTAGCTGGCAAACCAATTTAAAGCAAATTAATTTAGTTTATTTACATTTTTTAAAAACATGCCAAACAGTGTTGCCAACGTACAAAAATTCTACCAATGGAACATTGGCCGTTATGACGATTAAATTTTGGCTGTTTTTTTATAATAAGGTAAGTACTATGTTCGCTTTTCGAGTTGAAATTTTCGCGGTTACTTTATTAATACAGTTCAATATAAAGCAGATAAATTAATTCAATTGATACACAGTCTCTTGTTCCTCTAAATTTCGGCAAGATATTATGGGAATATGTTTGTTATCATTTACAATTTTGATTATTTAAGGAAAAGTAATCGCGAAAATAAAGTGGTTTTCAACTCGAAAACAGAACATAGTACACACCTATAGCTATTATAAAAAAAACAGCCAAAATTTAAAATTTAACAGCCCTAGGGCTGTTTTCTTTTAGCACTGGATATGCTAAGCCGTGAAGGACTAAACGAAAACAGAGTACTCGTTTATCCAGGGCATCTCCAAAAATATGCAACACTGTCATCAGCTGTTTAAAAACAATCACAGAGAAAAGTGAAATCTTGCATTTTTAATGTATGAAATGCTCCAATTAGTAAAACATATTTACTGCTGCGATTATTTATGACACTGTAGCACTTCACTTTCATGTTTTTCGAAAAAATAGTCACGATAAATTGCTATTGTGAATCGATGAAGCGTCACTTTATCAAAATACAATCTGGCAACATCGGCGCGACTTGCACTGAAGAGATGTTCTGGATAGAACACCAGTGCAACGATGTTCTGGATAGCCCATACAAATGTTGCATCCAGTGCAAAAAGAAAACAGCCCTAATAATGGATTTTGTTTTTTAATTTAGCGTAAAATTGGTACTTCGCAATCACTTTGTATAAAAATGTTGACAGAGTCAAAATGAAAACAATTAATGAAAGTTTAAAGTCGGGCGAACTTTTATATACTCTCCTCCACTGTATATAACTACAGATGCATTGATCAGCTATGATGCGCGCACTCGAGACTGGCAAGTTCCATTATAACTTAAGGTAAGTACTATGTTCGCTTTTCGCGTTGAAATTTTCGCGGTTACTTTATTAAAACAGTTCAATATGAAGCAGATAAATTATCTCAATTGATGTGCAATTTCTTGTTCCTCTATATTTCGGCAAGACTTTACAGGAATATGTCTGTTTTCATTTATAATTTTGATTATTTCAGGAAAAGTAATCGCGAAAATAAAGTGATTTTCAATTCGAAAACCGAACATAGTACACACCTTTAATGAGAATTGATCCCTAGAAATTGAAAAACGTTTATTTTTTAATTTATTTCTATAGAAAATGTTGTCAAAATTTTATTTCTATAGAAAATTTTGCCAATATTTTATTTCTATAGAAAATTCTGTTAAAATGTTATTTCTATAGAAAATTTTGTCAAAATTTTATTTCTATAGAAAATGTCAAAATTTTATTTCTATAACTTAACCCTCTAATGCCCCAATTTTTTTGCCAGCGGATTCAATTTTCAATGTTAACGTCACAAAAGCAAGAAAACTAAACAAGAAAAATTTATACGGTAAAATTCAGTATATGCTGCAAAGCCTCTTGAGCAGTTTCAATTGAGTTTTCTCTTTATTTTACCCATTTTTGTTGTCTTAAGGAGTGTCTTATTAAAAGCTTTCTTATTAAATGAAGCCCGCGGGATTGGCCATTAGATGGTTAATATATACCACGTATGGACTAACTCACAATTTAGAAGACGGTGTTAGGAAGTTTGAAGATACCTTGCCATCGGCAAGTGTTACCGCAACCCAAGTAATTCGATTGTGGATGACAGTCTTTAGTAGACGTTTCTGCGCAGTCCATGGTAGAGGGTACATAAGCTTCGGCCTGGCCGAACTTACGGCCGTATATACTTAATAAAATTTGAAAAATTGACTATTTTAATGCGATAATGCGAACTTAATAACGGCCTTATTGTACAAAAAAAACTGGTCAAAGGGGAAAACAAATATTTCAAATTTGCAAAAAGTCGAAAGATAGAAAAATAACATATTGATTCTGAATACAGTGTTTAGATTCGAATAATTATTGTTTCTAAATTGAAGACAGAATACGTAGTAGCAATGGGAAATGTTCGATAAAAAGTAATGTCAGTCATATAGAAACGAAACACATATAAGTGATCTTATTAACTCTCATACATTTAATTAAAAATAAAATATTCCTCTTATATACAATAATTTTAGATCCATAAACCATATATGGTATTAAAAATTATACAACTATAATAACTAACAAAGGTCTTTATAAATTAATTTCCAGAATTTAGTCTTTTATAATATTCCATTGTACTATGGATAGTAGTAAAAATAAAAATAAAGTATTATGCATTTGGGTTGGTATGGAATATTCCATCCAAAGCTAGAAAGATATTGTCACTATTACAAAAGAAAAAAATTAATAGTCAAAGTAAACAATTTTTCAATTGTTAAAGAAAAACAAAACTAAAATGTAAAATTATCCAACTTTGTATCTCAAAATGTGAAGAAATATTGACAATGTATTATTATTTTACAATTAAAATTAAAAATTATACAATTTTATATATAAACATGTGATGACTGGTATCTAGAAACGAGACACATGTAGTGAAACTAAACCAAGAAAAACCCAAGAATTGTTATACTCTTAATGAAAATTCGAATAGTACTCTATTAGTATACAAAAATTTTAAATCCGTAATATATATATATATATATATATATATATATATATATATATATATATATATATATATATATATATATATATATATATATATATATATATATATATATATATATATATATATATATATATATATATATATATATATATATTAAAAACTTTAAAATGACAAAAACTAACAAAGGGATTTATAAATTAATTTACAGAATTTAGTTATTTATAATATGAATTTGTCATTTTGTTGTGCTATGGATTGTATAAAAAAATAAAATAAAATGTGTGAATTTTTGTAGTATGAACTATAGTTGGAGAATTGGATTTGGATATTCCATACAAGTATTATAAATAAAAGTGGTGCTTTACAAAAAATACAATTTGACCGATGTATTATTATTTTTATGGTCAAAGCGAACAATTTTTTTTATGCCAATAATATTTAATTATTTCAAATTTTCTAAAGTTGTAAAAAAATTAAATACAAAAAAAAAAATAACTGAAATTATCAAATATTGTATCTAAAAATTTGAAAAAATATTGTCCATATATTAAATATGTTTACAACAATGATAAAAAAACAAAACTTCAAATTATCAAATTTTTTATCTAAAAATGTTAAGGATATGAATAGATATGCCTTAATTTATTTATTATCAAATCGTATTCGGATAAAATTAAGTCCAAATTTAATACGACCTTGAGTTTCGCTTATAATCCTTGCAGAATTACCATCTATAAAAAGACGATAGACTTGACCAAAATTATTTTTACATGGAATGCAATTTACGATTTGCCAGTTGTTTGTATTCAGTCGCGGATTCTGATTTGCAATTAATGTGAGTATAGCATTAGTCGGTGGTACTGGCGGTGGGATCCACATTTTTGCATTTATCCGTAAGGGTAGCGTAGATTGAGGTATTACTTCAAGAAGCAAGTGCGGCAAGTTTTCACAAACGTCTTTAATAGTTTCCTTTAAAAATTCCACAGATCTATTATTACCACATTTGACAATTTTAACACCTCTTGACCAATTTGCACCATCGAAGGATATACCCTGGTTAGACCATGAACTGGAAATCATATCTCTAAGCAATCTTTCTTCCAGTTTCAGCCACAAATCGTCATTAAGTCTACCATGTGGATCAGATCTATCAATAATAGCTACCTGAAGTTCAGAATTGCAATCCAAACTACTTAGTCGGTGTTTTATACACGTAGCTGGCATTTGTTCTGTTCTCCCAGAAATTCTCTCAAGTCTTTTCAAATTTCTTCTATGTCTCTTGATTTGTTGTTTCTCCCTCTTTGAAAGTTCCAGAGGATTTCGTCCTTCGTATTTGTTAAGAAAATCCGAAGATCTTCTATAGTTACTTTCTGTAGTTGTGGACTCTCCATCGGAAACAGTTATGATGCTAGCATCATCCTGTATGATCTCAGGTAATGTTGACATGCTAGATGCTTTTGAAATTTTGGGTAATAGTCTGTCATGTACAAAGAGGGCATGATAGTCTTTAAAATAATTACAAAATACGTCGACTGCAATAGTGGTGCTCAATAATATGACTTTCAAATCTGACCGATGTGGTAAAATCTGTTGAAAATACAAAGCCCAATTTAGGTAAAAACATATAATTGTGTACTCACTCGACTTACACTCTTCAAAAGGTCCAGCAATTGACGAAGTTCTTCGCCGTTTTCCGTCTGTAAATCGTCCAAAATAACAATTGTTATATTCCGCAATAGGGGATCACTGTTGAAATTCCTTATGAGAATAGCAGAAGTGCAATATAAAATGTAACCGGTATGACGTGGCATAATTCTGTAGTTATTTAATTAAAATCATGAAAAAAGAGAAGAATATTGTTTTTAGCTAATTTGAAATTTTTTAATAGGGATCCACGAATAATAGCCAGCTGACTTTTTTAGGTATTATGCTAAATTATTAAATTAAATATTTCGATGCAATGTGTAAAGGGATCCCAAAATGGGTAAAATTGTGAGATTATTTTGAAGATATCCTATAGAAAACCGTTCGCATTATAGAGACATTGGATACGGAAAATGAAGGATGTCCCGGTAAAACAGAATTTTTTACATCATAAAAAATTTCACGAACTGAGTTAAATCTTTTGATAGGGATAACCACTGGGGTTTATTTATTCACAATTTGGTATAATTAGACCTGTCAACTGTAAAGGTTAAGGTCTTCTTAGATCATTGGACGTTACGA
The DNA here is from genome assembly GCF_050003625.1 of Haematobia irritans. NCBI lineage: Eukaryota > Metazoa > Arthropoda > Insecta > Diptera > Muscidae > Haematobia > Haematobia irritans. Next base: position 156,697,673 of record NC_134398.1, on the reverse strand, counting down.
ACGGCACAGATCTAAAATGGTTCGTTGAAATTTTACTTAAAAAAATGGAGAATGTTGTACATCCTCACAGGGTTTCCAGTTACCACATTATTACAGCACTTATTTCTCCACATTGTCGTACTTACATTCGTCCTCCAACATGAAGTCCAATGGAATTTCCTATCGTTTCTAGCCTATCGCGAGCCGCACGTTCAGCTACTGAAATAGCTTTCGATTTTGCAGGTTGTACACATGCTATGCGACATTCTGTACCACAATTATTAAATATAAAATCATCCAAGACCATCTGGGGAATCTGTGTTGTCTTTCCACAACCCGAACCACCAACAATCATTATTACTTTATGTTCTCTAATGGACTTTAGAATATCTCGACACTGTTGAACTACTGGCAAATCTTGACGAGCTTCACATATCTCTTGATATTCTTCCGATTTCGTTTTTCGTAGCAAATCTTGTCTTAGGCTCCAATTGTCATTCTCCTGCGTTCCACTGTTGTTATTAATTGACGACATGGAGCAAACGCTTGGCGCCCTACTATTGAACGCTTGAAAATTTTGCATTTTCCTCAGGACTTCTTGGCGATCTCGATCTCTGTTTACTGCAAATGTAGGCTCCTCCATTCCCAACCAAGATGGTGAGCTATCGTTATTGTACATTGTCAAACCAGCGTACAACAAGTGCAAATATAAAAAAAACAATGAAGAAAACAAAACAAACGATGTTTATGTTGGCGGTGCTTTACACGATGGGACGATGGAGAATAACCTCTATATTAAAACGCAAATTTCTTGGCACGTCGATAAACGATAGTTTTGAAAAATCGATTATCGACTTTTAAAACAGACCTTTTTTAGTACAATTAGCTGCGGATTTAACATCTGTTCTTTGTTTACAAAGTGGAAAAGTAAATATTGGGACTTATTTGTAGATTAAGGTGAGTACTAAGGTCGAGTTTAGCCGCTAAAGTGAAATCTAAATCAGTAAAAAAGGCATAAAATTAATTATTAAATAAAATTATACTGAATATTAGACCTGTTTTCGTTTAGTACTCGATGCAAAATTTGTATGAGCTATTCAGAACATCGTTGCACAGTTGTTCTATCCAGAACGTCTCATCAGTGCAAATCGCATCTGTGTTGACAACGTAATATTTTGAAGCAGTCAACCTTATTTTAAAATTTATCTTCAAACATAAAATGTATTTCTTTTTAATTTACAATTAATTATTATATTAAGAAGGTCATGGAACTTGATCAATAGTCATTGAAAAGAATGAACCCTTCCACAGCCTTTAGTATAGATCTGTATGGTATAGTTAACTCAATTTTGGGTCCTTTATGCTAACATCTTATGGACAAAACATCTAGGAATTTTCCTCTTACAAATCGAATCATCTTTACTTCTAATCTGCATCATCTCTTCGTATAGCTCTTTATTTTTAAATCCCTTAATCAAACATTTCAACGTTAATCGCCTGTTTCAGTATCAGGCTAACATGGAAAATAATATAAAATAAAAATTAATTAATTCTATTAATTGTATTAAAAAAATTCCAATCCATTTTTGTTTTAATTTGTTTTCAATTAATGTTTAACTAAATGTTTTTTCACCTATAGTTAAAAAATAACATTTAAGTTATTACTTTATTAACAAATACATAATTAGCCATTTTAATATATTTTTTCGGTTATAGATAAGAAACTTTTTGTATTACGAAATATACAAAATAAAGAAAAGATTTAACCTGGAAACATGATGCTGGGATTTTTCTTCATTCCATTTTCTTGGCAAATAAACAATAGATTTTATTTAGATTTGTAAATATTCTCTATTTTTCATATTGGTCGTTCTTGCTTAATTTTTATAAAACCAAAACCATATCTGACGCGACCTTGACAATCCTTTAGATTGCTTAAGGAGGTCGCATCAATAGCGAGGCGAAATATTGCACCAATGTCACACGGAGTCGAAGAAAGTATTTGCCAGTCATCGACAGCAAGTCCTTCATTTTGTTTAGCAAGCAATTCAAAAATATTTCTAGTGGCTGGTACTGGTGGTGGTATCCACATATTCACAAAAGTTCGCAAGGGCAACCGTGATTGCGGAATTACAGCAAGTCGAGCTCCTGGCCAAAGGTCGCCAATACGGGCTATTGTGACCTCTAGAAATTCCAGTGACCTTTCATTATCACATCTGATAATTTTAACTCCATTCGACCATTCAGATCCATCGAAAGATATAATGTCGTTACTCCATTTATCTGAAATCATTTCATTTAGTAATAGTTTTTCAAGTAGCAGCCAATCGTCAGGTTTAATCTTTCCATCAAGATCTGAGTAATCAACTATTGCGACTTGGCCATTATGATTCGTATTATAGATGGTTCTTGTCAACGACTTATAGCTTTCATCGGGAAATTCATTCGAGGATCTACTACGTTTTGATGCTATGTCTAAGTCTAATATATGAGACTTTTCCATTTGTTTTCCATTACCGCTTCTTTCTTTACTTGATCTTGATCGCTCTTTGCTTGATCTTGATTGGTCTTTACTTGATCGTTCTTTACTTGATCGTTCCCTACTTGATCTCAATCGCTCTTTGCTTGATCTTAATCGTTCTTTACTTCGTCTTGGACGTTCTTTACTTGATCTCGTTCGCTCTTTGCTTGATCTTGATCGCTCTTTACTTGATCTCAATCGCTCTTTGCTTGATCTTGATCGTTCCTTACTTAGTCTTGAATGTTCTTTACTTGATCTCGATCGCTCTTTGCTTGATATTGATCGTTCTTTACTTGATCTGGTATCATTACTGCTTGTTGAGCGTACAAGTTTGCTCAAGTTTTCTTTTGATTCTTGGGGTGAATTTGATGAAAAGTTTTCGCATCTGTTAGGATCAGTTTTCCGAAGAAGAAGCGAGGTTTCTTTGTCAGCTAATTCAGGATACTTTCTCTCAAAGTTAATTATAGTTTCTCTATTATTAGTGATCAAAGCTTTATCCCATTCTGAAATTGTTCGAAAATCTGTATCTGCATACATCCAAAGGAAGGCAATAGAGCATCTATATTCTTCTTCCTCTTCTTCATTTTTGGAATCTTTATTGTTAGGCTTATCTAATGATGATATGGATTTTCGAGCGATATTGAGCCTGGAAGTTACCGTTTGTTCCAGTATTTCATCAGCAGATGAAAGCGAATATGTTGATGGGATAAAATTGCAATCTAACTCTTGATCGATATTTGGGTTTAAAGTCCTTCTATGGCTTCCTTCTGATGTGGTATTGGTTTCTTCAAAACCATCATCTATTTTAAAGATATGACAGTGTTTGAAGTATTCTCTAATTCTTTTCTTACATGTGTTGGTAGACAACATAATAAGTTTCAAATCTGGACGAATCGGCAAAACCTGTAAGATTATATTTAAATTATTATTTAAAATTTTTTAAAGGCCAGAATTGCTTACCATTGACAACAGATCCATAATTTGTGTGTACTCAAATGTTTTATCTTGCCAGTCGTCCAGAATAACTGCTGAAAACCTTGTCAACAAGGGGTCGTTTTTGAAATAGTGCATTAAAATACCAGCCGAACAAAATAGAATGGAACCACTATCACGAGGTGCTCTCCTGTAATAATAAAGAATATTAACAACGGGTTACAACAATTCTTAAAAATTATACTTTTTAATTACTTACAGTCCTCGTTTTACATGATACCCCACGGAATAACACATATCTTCATCTCGTTCATAGGCAATTCTTTGAGCCATAATTTGAGCTGCGTGTTCTCTTAATTGCACACAAACAATACGACATTCAGAGGCTTTATTGTTCAATATATACTCATCCAAAAGTAACTGTGGTATCTGGGTGCTTTTTCCACATTCGTTGCTTCCAACTACCAAGATTATTTGGTTTCCTTTTATGGCATTCAATAGTTCGATACTTTTCTGTCTGGCCGGCAATTTTCGTCTTTTTTCGAAGGACTTCTGAAAGTTTTTCGATTCTTTTTTCTTTACTAATTCCATTTTCAATCGGCTATTCTCGAAGGACTCTCTTTTGCTGACATTACGACGCAAATCGTGATGTTGATAATCATCACCACTCGGCATTGATTGTCCTAGAATTTTATAAACCCGTCTCTGAATTTCATATTGGGTCCTTTTTGTTTCTTTGGAAACTGAACTTTGATGTTGAGTATCCAAGTGTTTTGCATATTTTTGATCCCACATTTTTCAGTACAGACCACTTGATATTGTAGTGTTGTTTCAGTTGCTTATTAGTCCTGTATAAGATATGTTTAGCCGGTTGACTTCCCCAGTGGCGACGGCAAATGAAGAAGAAGAAGAAGTAAACAAGAATACCCCGCATACCCTCGTACAACCACCTCCCTTAGACAATCATATGAGGCCGTATAACGCTGCTTTAATTTTAGAGTTGCCAACTTTTTGTAAGTTGTCTTCAACGGAGAAAGCTAGGACCTAAACACAACCATATCGATAGGCGACACCTTTTCCGCGACTTCATACGCGCTTTCGAAGAATAAAATGATGTGGTCAATATCTTAATGAAATAGTACATATAATGTTGGTTCAGCACAAAATAAAATTTGCAGAATATTGTTTTACAATCGCCACTATGATCAGCAATTTCAATGGTGTTGGTAGATTTTGACGAAAATTTTGCTGAAAAATTCGATATGGCGTTTTAAAAATAATAAAATATTGCAATTGGGTTAGGTTAGAGTGGCAGCCCGATTTATTTTCAGGCTCACTTATATGGCGTTCTAACCAAGCATGTTTGGGGTTTGAAATGTCGAGTCGTTTTCCCCATACAAAAAATCAAGTTTTCCAAAAAACACAAGTTTTCCTCTAAAACACGTCAATTTTCTAATGTAAACACCCCTAATTTGGAATATGCTCTGACTGAACATACTCTTTTCAAAATATATGTCAAATTATTAAAATCAATTTATATAAAACACGAATACATGAAACGAGTTGATTTGTCATTTAATATATCTATTTCTAATAGTAATATTGAGATTGTGGAGAGGGTGAAATGTCTTGGTATTGTGATTGACTGCAAACATTCATTTAGTGCACATATTGACATGATTTGTGGTGGGGTGTGGAGTACTTTGTTAGAATAGATTCCATTAAGAGGATTTCACAAAATATCAAACTGATGACGGAATGTAAATTGATGTAATGCACATTTTCATCCAGAAGTTCTTGATATAGGAATTGTTGCACTTTGTTTTAATTGGTTGCACTTTGCAAGTTTTCTGGAATCTTTGTTGTTTCCTTCATCATTTTTTCACCGGTCAACATCTCCCAAGAATATAACATCCAATGATTTTAGTTTTCTGCAAACAAATTTGACTTACCAATTATAGTTAGCGTTTTGGATTAATTTCAGTCTTAAGCTGAGTACTATGTTCAGTTTTCAGGCTGAAAACCAGCTTGTTTTCACGGTTACTTTTTTAATTAATAAATATAGAAATATAAAATTATTTGCAATCAATTCCTTGGATCTTTTCCTTCCATTATTTGGTAAGACTTGATAAAAATATAATCGTCTTCATATATATTTTTGTACTTTTAGTTTAGTGTTTTGGTGAAAAACCCGAACATAGTACACACCTTTAAGGTGGGTATTAAGTTCGAGTTTAGCCGCTAAAAACGTCATTTTTTCACGATTACTTTTCTTTAATAATCCGATTTAAGGATTACAAACTTTGTGAAAATTTACTCTGGGCTATTCTCCATCAAGTTCTAATAAAATTTGCAACAAATACGTATAATTTCATGCATTTTCTTACTGATTTAGTTTTCACTTTAGCGATTTTAGCGGCTAAACTCGAACTTAATACTCACCTTTATGTCAAAAATATTTCAAGTTTTTGTATTTCTTCCAATTGACCACGTATTTCGTGGCACAAAATGTATTCGATTTCCTCAATAACGTTGGTGTCACAAAATTGTTGTAAAACTCATTAAAATTCGGGCAAGTTTATTCTAACTCTCTGATGACCAGAGAGTTAGAATAAATTTCCAACAATTTCAATTCACAAAATAACAAATTAAACCGATGATGCGATGTAAATTAAACTATCGATGTGGTGCGAATTATCATCCAGTAGTTGTTGACATGGAAAAGCATAACTACCAAGTTTAATTCGTTGCACTTTGATTTATGTAAACCTTCTGTTTTCGATAAGCCGCCATCATTTTTCATTGGTCAGCTTCTTAATGTTTGCAAGAATGTAGCATTTAAAGATTTTAGTTTTCTGCAGAGATTTAAATTTTGTGACTTATCTAAAGTGTTTGATTAGTGTGTGATTTAATTTTTCATATTGACGTACCAATTATTATAAACTATTTGAAGCGGTTCCAGTTAATTGTCCACCATTTTTCATCGGTCAGCTTTTTAATGTTTTCAAGAACGTAGAATCCATAATTTTAGTTTTCTGCAAAGAGATATACATTTATTTATTTGTCTAAAATGTTCCAAGTTTTTTATTTCTTCCAATTGACCACGAACTTCGTTGCACAAACAAGTATTGAAAACCACATGGTTTTTTCGTTGCATTTTAGGGTAGTGTTTTGTCAAAGTTTTCTCATATTATCTTCAACACCTTTTCAAAGATTTCATTAACATTTTGGCAAATTGGAAGTAAGTGTGTAAATATAACCATAGCGATAGGCGGTAGGCGAACACTTATTTACGTGTATTTCTTATGGGAAGCCCAAAATCCGCGACGGAATGCCGTGACGACTAGCGGCGTGTCGCTAAATTAAAACTTATTCTAACTCCTTGGCGAAAACTGGTATAGTGTTGCCATCGCTTATCAATTTTTTTAACTCACCACTAGGAATTGCTGTTGCCTGGACACGTGTAGATTATTTTTTTTATATGTTTCGCCTACCGCCTATCGCTATGGTTATATTTACACACTAATTCGCAAACAATTTGAAGATGATTGACACAAAGCCTAATTAAGAAAATATGGCAACTTTTATCGTCAATTGTTTTCAATTCAAACAGCTGTTCTAATTTATACGTAACTTGCGGACAGAACCAAACACCAAACCGGCAATATTACAAATATGAGGACTAAACTTTTGCAATTTCCAATACGACAATTTATGTCACGTTTTACAAAAACTAAACCAAATTTCGGTACCTGTAACACCGTTGAGCCAGGAAATGTATCTGCTGAACGAGAAATACCTGAACACATTGTAAAGCCAGAATATTACTACAAACCAATGCCTCCAGGCTATACATTGGGAGAACCGGAAATAAAAAATCCTGAACAGATAGAAAATATGCGAAATAGTTGTAGGTTGGCAGCAAGAATTCTAAAGTCATGTCATGATATTATAAAGGTTGGAGTTACAACTGATGAAATTGATGAATTTGTACATAATAGCGTTGTTTCAGCAAATGCATACCCCTCACCACTTCGTTATGCAGGATTTCCGAAATCTTGTTGCACTTCTGTGAATAATGTCGCTTGTCATGGTATACCTGATGATCGGGCCCTACAAGATGGTGATATAATAAATGTGGACATTACCGTATATTTGAATGGCCATCATGGAGACTGTTCCAAAACATTTATGGTTGGCGATGTGGATGAGCGAGGAAAATATTTAATACAAAAAACGGAAGAATGCTTAAATGAGTGCATAGCTTTATGTCGGCCAGGGGTTGACTTTAAGGCGATAGGTAATTTTATAGATAAATTTTGCAAACAAACCGGTTTAAATACAATACCAGCGTTTATTGGCCATGGTATTGGAAGCTATTTCCATGGTCCTCCTGAAATACTGCATTTCAAAAACAATGTTCCCGGTGTAATGCAAGCAGGCATGACTTTCACCATTGAACCTATTCTATCGCTGGGTGGACCCGGTATTGAAATACAAGATGATGGTTGGACAGCAATGAGTGTGGATGGCGCCCGTACAGCTCAATTCGAACACACAATTTTAATAACAGAATCTGGAACAGATGTATTAACAAAGGACTAAGTTGAGATATATAATCAAGTTTAAGAAAAATAAAATAGACAAATATATTTTACAATTTTTCTGGCTTACTATTACTAATTGTTTCCAAAGGTGAACTGAAATATTTTTATGTATTTATGAAACTACTAAAAGTTGGAAAGGATTGGATTAGACAGAAAAATATATTGAATAAATACTAGGCACATCCAAATTTGTAAAAAGTAGACGAATCACATATATTCGAGGAAGTAATGTTTCAAAGCCTTTATAAGTGATTTCATACTTGACATGAGGGTTCTTAAAAGTTCAGGACATTCCAAATAGCCTTATCCAACATCCATATTTTTGTGTTAAGTTAGGTGGCAGCCCGATGTACCGGCTCACTTAGACTATTCGTCCATTGTGGTACCACTTTGGTGAACTTCTCTCTTATCACTGAGTGCTGCCCGATTCCATGTTAAGCTCAATGACAAGGGACCTCCTTTTTATAGCCGAGTCCGAACGGCGTTCCACATTGCAGTGAAACCACTTAGAGAAGCTTTGAAACCCTCAGAAATGTCACCAGCATTACTGAAGTGGGATAATCCACTGCTGAAACACTTTTTTGGTGTTCGGTCGAAGCAGGAATCGAAACCACGACCTTGTGTATGCAAGGCGTGCAAGCTAACCATTGCACCACGGTAGCTCCCTCCTTCAATAGTAGCGCTATCGTCCTGAAATTTGTCACTGATTCGTCCTTTGTCTGCACGCAGGCTAAGTTCGAAGATGGGATATATCGGTCCAGGTTTCATGGCTGGTTTTTTGTTTTGTCAGGCTGGTTTTTTGTCTGATTCTTCTTGAGAAATTCAGCTGTTTTGGCCATCCTAGTCGAACGAAAGCGTTCGTTTCGGATATGAGAAATTGGCTGTTAATATATACACAAAAAAATATCACCAAAATTTTTCCAATTAAAATTATAATTGAATTCTAAAAAAATTCAATAAATTTGGTTCAACCAAATTTTTAATTGAAACAAAAATCAACCACACAGAAAAAAATTTCACGAAAATTGTTGAATTAATATCTTAATTGAGTTTTACAAATTTCTAAAAAAATTCAATAAATTTGGTTCAACAAAATTTTTAATTGAAACAAAAATCAACCACACAGAAAAAAAAATTCACGAAAATTGTTTCAATTAAAATCTTAATTGAGTTTTAAAAACTATTCAATTAAAATTTTAATTGAATCAAAAAATTGTTTAATTGAAATTAAAATCAATCACACAAAATAATAGTATCAATTAATTTTTTAATTGGATCAAATAATATTTTTAATTGACTGTCAATTAATTTTTTAATTGATACTATCATTTCTGTGATTGAAGACATTGTAATTAAAGAAATAATTGGATCAATTAATTTCGTGCTTGAATCAGAAAAAAAATTTGTGTTGACAGAAGTTAATAATAAATATATAAAAGAAAATATTAATAATTTGCTTTTGTTTCGTTCGTAAAGAGCAAATACGCACAACATTAGGGTTGTTTTCTATTAGCACTGGATGCAACATTTGTATGGGCTATCCAGAACATCGTTGCACTGGTGTTCTATCCAGAACAACCCATCAGTGCAAGTCGCGCTGATGTTGCCGGATTGTATTTTGATAAAGTGATTCACAATAGCAACTTATTGTGACTAATTTATCAAAAAACATGAAATTCAAAGTGGTACAGTGTCATAAATAATCGCAGCAATAAATATTTATTGCAAATTTGAGCATTTCATATATTAAAAATGCAAGATTTAACTTCTTTTCTGTGATTGTTTTTAAACAGCTGATGACAGTGTTGCATATTATTGGAGATGTTCTGGATAAGCGAGTACTCTGTTTTCTTTTAGTCCTTCACGGCTTAGTGTATCCAGTGCAAAAAGAAAACAGCCCTATTGAATTTTGTATTTTCGCGGTTTTGGTTGAACCTTAAATGTAATTTATAATCTAAAGTTGGGTATTAAGTTCGAGTTTAGCCGCTAAAATCGTCATTTTTTTGCTTTGGGCTATTCCCCATCAAGTTATAATGAAATCTTAAACAAAAATGTATAATTTTATGCCTTTTTTTACTGATTTAGTTTTCACTTTAGTGAAAAAATGACGACCTTTAAGGTGGGTATTAAGTTCGACTTTTTTCACTAAAGTGAAAACTAAAACAGTAAAAAAAGGCATAAAATTATACATATTTGTTGCAGATTTTATTATAACTTGATGGGGAATAGCCCAAAGCAAGTTTTCAAAAAGTTTGTATTCCTTAAAAAGTATTATTAGAGAAAAGTAATCGTTAAAAAATGGCGATTTTAGCGGCTAAACTCGAACTTAATACTCACCTTTAAGGTGAGTACTATGTTCGGGTTTTTCACAAAAACACTAAACTAAAAGTACAAAAATATGTATGAAGACGATTATATTTTGATCAAGTCTTACCAAATAATGGAAGGAAAAGATCCAAGGAATTGATTGAAAATAATTTTATATTTCTATATTAATTAATTAAAAAAGTAACCGTGAAAATAAGCTGGTTTTCAGCTTGAAAACTGCACATAGTACTCAGCTTAAACTCGAACTTAATACCCACCTTAATAAGTGAATTCACAGCGCTGTAGTTTGCCTGCACACCGTAGAGGGCTCTTTTCCGTCAGCAATTGAGTGATTTTTTAATTTGGCTTTAATTTGTTTTCTTGATGAAACACCAAATATTGTAAAAGCATATAAAATTCTATACATTCAGACCTTTTTTGTAATGCAAATTGACTGATTTGTACTGTAATTCTCGTTTGCAAAAAAAGAAATTGAGTCACTTGCCTGCGCAATTGAGTGGAATGACTGCGCACTGCAAATAATGTCATAAATGTCAAGGTATGTCTCTATTTTAATTGGTCTATGGTATTATAAATAAAAACTGATAAATAAATAATAAATTGCTATTGTGAATCAAAAAAACGGCAAATGCATCCTGGGTTTTTGAAAAAGGCTTAGACCAATTTAGGGGTTTTTTTCTTAAGATTTGGATGGAAGAATCAACAATCACCTGGCAACACTGATTCCCCTAATCAATGACTAAATGGCACTCCATTGTGAATGATCGTGGTGAATTTGATCAATAATCGACTATCGTGAATTGAACAAGATGTTAGCATTGGAAAAAGCAACAAAACGCAGGCTAGAAGATAACGAAATACGAAACACGGTGGACGGTGCGATTCGCGGATTTTCCTTATATCTCGCTTAATTTGTTTTAGAAAAAAAGAAGACATAAGAAATATCTGAAATTTAATTTATTGAATATATTAAATTACGTAGACCTTAAACAGAGTGGAAAATATCAAAGATTGAAGATAATAAAAAGTATTAAAAAAATCAACAAGTGTTTGATAAAAAAAATTGATGATGTGTGTGATGTGCAAGGAATAAGATTATTTTGCAAAATCCAAAAAAAGAACAAAATTAGGGAAAAGAAAAATTAATTTATTACTGCTCGAATGAGTGCAGTGGTTAGTGGTAGTGCCGCGAAGTTAAAAGAAGATTTGTGCAAATTAACGACGAGGTGTTTGTCGGTGTGTATATGCGTAGAAGCTTGTTTCGAATATTTTTGTTGATTATATTGCGCAAGCAGAAACCACACATACCCCGACCATAATTGATACGATAATAGTCCGAAACAGCTATACTTCATTTCTTTCAAAATTTGAAGTCACAAATTCACTTCAGACCAGACATATGAAATTATTTTACTTTTTAACATCGACATCGAGCTATTGCATTCACTTTATGGCTTATGCCGCCATAATCGTATGAATATTTTCGTTTTTTGGACGAATTAAGCCGTTGTTGACTTTTTCCGCGTGATCTTTTAATGTTTTCGTATCTTATTCATACGGCCTGGTTTGGTTCTTGATATTTGTGTCTATGACGTAAACCCATCGTCGTCGCTTTTTATATGGAAGCCAGGCGACAACAACAACAATAATAATAAAAGCAAAAACATTGACTTCTATTAACAAGTCCAACAACATTATCGATCAACAGTAAAGGTAAGAACGAAGCTCTAATGCAAACAAGAAATCATAATCAGTTCTCTCATTCTCTTCTTGCCATTGCTTATTTCTTCGTTGTTGCTTCATTCCTTTGACTATAAGAATTCCTGGTATTTACTGCGAACACATTGTCATTGACTGAATATGAGACAGTCAGGAATAAAGGGTTGAATTTTCAAAATGTTTGTTGTAGTTGTTTATGTCAATCTCTGGAACGATGGCATACATAAGACAAACTTTGAAACCTTGATCCTTTGCTCTTTACGCTTGGCATCTTTTGGTTTTGTTTATTTTTCCTCTGTTTCTTGGTTTGTCTTATATTTGCTTACGAAAAACAGAGTTGACAGATTGTTTGTGTTATTTTATTAAAGTTGGGGAATTGTGCCTAAATTTTGGGAATTTGTTGTATACTATCAGATGTTTTATTGATAAAAACAAGATACATAGAAAAACAAATTTTTTCACTAAAATATTTCCAATAAAAAAGTTGATTGAAGTTGAAAACATTTTCAATTAAAAAAATTATTGATCCAATTAAATTTTTAATCAAACTCAGAAGTCATTTAAAAAAAAAACTATGGATAATTTTTTATATTTTGATTAAAACTTTACTTGAAACAATCAATTTTTTAATCAAACTAAAAACACTAAAGTCAATAATTCCAACTTCTGGTTCAGTGTTGCCAGGTGATTTTGGAATCTTCCCCCCTAATCTTAAGGAAAGAAACCCCAAATTGTTCTGGATTTCTTTCAAAAACCAACAAAAATTTAGGAAAGCAAAAATATGTAAAAAATGGACTTCCAAAATTTGTAAAAAATAATACTATAGTAATACACTTCAAAAGTTCAATTTAACAAAAAAAAAATGTAATAATACAATATGTATATCAATTTAAAAAGCACGATAAAATAATTCAATGTGTAAATGTTTTAATTCAACCTTATTAAAAAAAAAAAAAAAAAACAAAAAAAAGGTTTACTACAAAAATCAACAAAAGTAAAGATGCTTTCAGCTGTTGGAGTCTAATATTAAAAATGTACTTCCAGAGGAAGTTGATCTTCTAAAAATGTCCCCGAAACATGAGAAAACCCAATACATTTGGGGGGAAACACCCTTAATTTTTCTATAGAAATATGCCCATATTCATAATAATATAATGAGAGTTTATTGAAGGATTTTGTATGGTAATAGAAGGTTTAAAGTTTACGTATAGTTTTATGAATATAAGGGTTAAAATTTTGACAAAATGCTCTTTTGAAATAACAATTTGACAAAATTTTTTATATAAATAAAATTTTGACAAAATTTTCTATAGAAATAAAATTTTAACAAAATTTTACATACAAATAAATTTTTGACAAAATTTTCTACAGCAATAAAATTTAAAAAAAAAATCTATAGAAATAAAATTTTAATAAAAATCTGCAAAATTTTGTATAGAAATAAAATTATGGCAAAATTTTCTATAGAAATAAAATTTTGGCAAAATTATCTGTAGAAATAAAATTTTGCCAAATTTTCTATAGAAATAAAATTTTAGCAAAATTTTCTACAGAAATAAAATTTTGGCAAAATTTTCTACAGAAATAAAATTTTGGCAAAATTTTCTACAGAAATAAAATTTTTACATAATTTTCTATAAAAATAAAATTTTGGCAAAATTTTCTGTAGAAATAAAATTTTGCCAAAATTTTCTATAGAAAGAAAATTTTGCCAAAATTTTCTATAGAAATAAAATTAAAAAAAATTCTATAGAAATAAAATTAAAAAAAAAAAATTTCTATAGAAATAAAATTTTGGCAAAATTTTCTATAGAAATCAAATTTTTGGTAAAATTTTCTATAGAAATAAAATTTTCTATAGAAATAAAATTTTGGCAAAATTTTCTACAGAAATACAATTTTTACAAAATTTTCTATAAAAACAAAATTTTGGCAAAATTTTCTACAGAAATAAAATTTTGGCCAAATTTTCTATAGAAATAAAATTTTAACAAAATTTTCCATAGAAATAAAATTAAAAAAAAAAATTTCTATAGAAATAAAATTAAAAAAAAATTCTATAGAAATAAAATTCTGACAAAATTTTCTACAGAAATAAAATTGACAAAATTTTCTATAGAAATAAAATTTTAACAAAAATTTCTATAGAAATAAAACTTTGGCAAAATTTTCTATAGAAATAAAATTTTGACAAAATTTTATTAGAAATAACATTTTCGCAAAATTTTCTATAGAAATAAAGTTTTGAAAAAAGCTTTCTATAGAAATAAAATTTTGGCAAAATTTTCTATAGAAATAAAATTTTGGCAAAATTTTCTATAAAAATAAAATTTTGGTAAAATTTTCTATACAAATAAAATTTTGGTAAAATTTTCTATAGAAATAAAATTTTGACAAAATTTTTATAGAAATAAAATTTTGGCAAAATTTCTGTAGATATAAAATTTTGGCAAAATTTTCTAAAAATTTTTTTTTTGGGAAACTTTTCTATAGAAAATTTTGACAAACATTTTCGCAAAATTTTCTATAGAAATGAAGTTTTGAAAAAAGCTTTCTATAGAAATAAAATTTTGGCAAAATTTTCTATAGAAATAAAATTTTGGAAAAATTTCCATAGAAATAAAATTTTGGCAAAATTTTCTAGAGAAATAAAATTTTCATTTCATTTATTATTCTCCAAAGTAATATACACAAAGCCAAACCTGGCCCAATTAACAACACACAAAAAAATATTTTTCTGATTCAATCACGAAATTAATTGATCCAATTAATTTTTTAATTGAAATGTCTTCAATCACAGAAATGATAGTATCAATTAAAAAATTAATTGACAGTCAATTAAAAAATTAATTGATCCAATTAAAAAATTAATTGATACTATTAATTTCTGTGATTGATTTTTATTTCAATTAAAAAATTTGTTGATTCAATTAAATTTTTAATTGAATATTTTTCAAAACTCAATTAAGATTTTAATTGGAAAAATTTTCGTGAAATTTTTTTCTGTGAATATATTACAGATTTATGCGGTAATAAACTAACTACAAAATAAATAAAATTTTGGCAAAATTTTCTATAGAAATAAAATTTTGGCAATATAGAAATACAATTTTGCAAAATTTTTTATAGAAATAAAATTATTTGCAAAATTTCTATAGAAATAAAACTTTGAAAAAATTTTGTATACTTTTTTTTTTGGCAAAATGTTCTATAGAAATCAAGTTTTGGCAAAATGTTCTATAGAAATAAAATTTTGGTAAAATTTTCTATAGAAATAAAATTTTGGTAAATTTGTATAGAAATAACATTTTGGCAAAACTTTCTATAGAAATGAAATTTTGGCAGAATTTTCCATAGAAATAAAATTTTGGTAAAATTTTCTATAGAAATAAAATTTTGGCAAAATTTTCTATAGAAAAAAATTTTTGCAAAATTTTGTATTTTGCCAAAGTCAAAGTCTTCATTCGTTTTGTTTTTTATTGTTGGTTTGTTCTTCAATCTTTTTTTAATCCAGCTTAAAATCTTGACAGAACTCTAGTCCAAAAATATTAAAATAAAACCTCTCAGAAGTGGACACCCAAGGTCGTCTAAATTATATCCACAATTGGGAGGTGTCCAGTTATTAGAAGTTAATTCTAATGATTTTATATAGCAAACTTTTCACGACAATTGTCCAAGATTGAGAGGTTTCGCTGTATATTAATAGTAATTTAAAATCACTAAGAATGCAACAGAGTGCTAGAGGATGAATTATAGCACTATTATACAGTAATGGAAGCAATGTGTGTACGACGCTAGAACGTTTTCCATTATCTTGTCTTGCTTATGTTCATACCTATAGTGTATATCTTTAACACCAATAAATATGAAAAAAATCTAGAACAATAGTAAAAGTACTAATTTCTTTTTCTTTATTCCATTCTCGGTTTCATATCGATCGTGATCTGCATATTATCACAGCTAAGTACAATTATGGTAATCCATAATAAGAAGGGCAATAACCATTACATGCGTTTATAGAAGAAAATATATCTGTCATCACACTGAACAAAGTTTTAATAAGCGCAGGTAGACCGTTTAAGAGCTTTATCATGTTGTTTGTAACATCGGATTATTGGTCCCAGATTCCAAAAAGTATTAATTAATAAATTAATATTAAGGAAACTCAAAATAAGAAGGAGTAAAAAAGACGTAGCTAAGCTGTTTGGAAATCGTCCTACCGCGTTATCGAGCTAAAAAAGTGGTACTTACCACTATACTGCAAATGCTTCCAACCGGTTTTTTGAGAACTTGGTACGAAGCAATGAATCAATATTGCAGTCAAACTAAACTGCCGGACTTAAAACCACGGTTCCCACTGGACCCAAAAAAAAAAGATTTTGTAAAAATAAAAATAATAATTGTCAAAATTTTATTTCTATAGAAAATTTTGTCAAAATTTTGTTTCTATAGAAAATTTTGTCAAAATTTTATTTCTATAGAAAATTTTGTCAAAATTTTATTTCTATAGAAAATTTTGTCAAAATTTTATTTCTATAGAAAATTTTGTCAAAATTTTATTTCTATAGAAAATTTTGTCAAAATTTTATTTCTATAGAAAATTTTGTCAAAATTTTATTTCTATAAAAAATATTGTCAAAATTTTATTTCTATAGAAAATTTTGTCGACATTTTATTTCTATACAAAATTTTGTCAAAATGTTATTTCTATAGAAAATTTTGTCAAAATGTTATTTCTATAGAAAATATTGTCAATATTTTATTTCAATAGAAAATTTTGTCAAAATTTTATTTCGATAGAAAATTTTGTTAAAATTTTACTTCTATTTCTATAGAAAATATTGCCAAAATTTTATTTCTATAGAAAATTTTGTCAAAATTTCATTTCTATAGAAAATTTTGTCAAAATTTTATTTCTATAGAAAATTTTGTCAATATTTTATTTCTATAAGAAATTTTGTCAAAATTTCATTTCTATAAGAAATTTTGTCAAAATTTCATTTCTATACACACAAAAAAATTTGATTCAATCACGAAATTAATTGATCCAATTTAGTTTTAATTGAAATGTCTTCAATCACAGCAATTATAGTACCAATTAAAAAATTAATTGAAGGTCAATTAAAAAATTAACAGATCCAATTAAAAAATTAATTGATGCTATTAATTTTTGTTTCAATTAAAAAATTTGTTGAATCAATTACATTTTTGATTGAATATATTTTAAAACTCAATTAAAATTTTAATTGGAAAAATATTCGTCAAATTTTTGTCTGTGTAGAAAATTTTGTCAACATTTTATTTCTATAGAAAATTTTGTCAAAATTGTATTTCTATAGAAAATTTTGCCAAAATTTTATTTCTATAGAAAATATTGTCAATATTTTATTTCGATAGACAATTTTGTCAACATTTTATTTCTATAGAAAATTTAGTCAAAATTTTATTTCTATAGAAAATTTAGTCAAAATTTTATTTCTATAGAAAATTTAGTCAATATTTTATTTCTATAGAAAATTTTGTCAAAATTTTATTTCTATAGAAAATTTTGTCAAAATTTTATTTCTATAGAAAATTTTGTCAAAATTTTATTTCTATAGAAAATTTTGTCAAAATTTTATTTCTATAGAAAATTTTGTCAAAATTTCATTTCTATAGAAAAGTTTGTCAACATTTTATTTCTATAGAAAATTTTGTCAAAATTTTATTTTTATAGAATATTTTGTGAAAATTTTATTTTTATAGAAAATATTGTCAAAATGTTATTTCTATAGAAAATTTTGTCAAAATTTTATTTCTATAGAAAATTTTGTCAAAATTTTATTTCTATAGAAAATTTTGTCAAAATTTTATTTCTATAGAAAATTTTGTCAAAATTTTATTTCTATAGAAAATTTAGTCAAAATTTTGTTTCTATAGAAAATTTTGTCAAAATTTTATTTCTTTAGAAAATTTTGTCAAAATTGTATTTCTATAGAAAATTTTGTCAAAATTTTATTTCTATAGAAATTTTTGTCAAAATTTTATTTCTATAGAAAATTTTGTCAAAATTTTATTTCTATAGAAAATTTTGTCAATATTTTATTTCTATAGAAAATTTTATCAAAATTTTATGTCTATAGAAAATTTTGTCAACATTTTATTTCTATAAAAAATTTTATCAAAGTTTTATTTCTATTTGCAAAATCTACCAAAATATCCAGAATTCTACCAATCAGTAAAATATCTACCATTTTTAGTAGAATTCTAGCAATTGCAGCAATCGTGATTAGAACCTGTATGGAAAAATACTTTGTAAATATGGATTCTAAAATAGACTTGTTATGGCATTTGTGGATATTTTAATATGGACTATGATTTTAACCCTTCCCTAATTCCCCCATATCAATTCCACTTATTTGGTCTCTAGTTTTATACTTTTTTCAGTACTTATGTTGCATATGATTTACATTTTTGCTGGTAATCGCATGCATTTTTCTTATCCATATATACAATACGTTGCAGTTCCCTCTGTAATGAAATTACTGAAAGCAAATTTGTTCTTAGTACTCATCCCCGCCATTCCTTCTCTGTCCAAACTATCATTCAATTCTATTATTGCCGGTGTTAAAATGTAAACAGAAATGTAGAAAAATGTTTATGTTTGTCGGCGTAAGCCGGTTGCTCTTGTCTTCTCTCAGTCAATGTACTTGCAAGGGGGATATTTAAAATCATAATTTGTTTATCCATTTCTTTGTAAGTGTAAAGTCACTTATATGGAATTAAATTTCTCCATCATGTTGTTGAGTCATAACACTATAAAAATGGTTATCTTATGCGATTTAGAATATATTGTAATGAGAATTGTGGTTAATTTGCGGAAAAATAATGTGATTGACCTCGAATTCTGTGTGGTTGTCTTTGTTTTTGTAATGACAAAATTTAATAAAATATTGAAATGTAATAAATTATAAATGAAAATTTAAAAATTTACAACAACAACGTTGCAAATCCGAAATTTAGAATTTTGGAATTTTAGATGAATGTATCCCTAACGTATGGAGGTTATGGAGGCAACATCCTATTAGTAGAGATTTAGGATTAATACCTGAGATGTTGAAAACACTAACAAATGCGGTATTATTTTATTTTGTTTTTTAATATAAAAAAGTGGATTTTCGACTCTCTCGAAAGCCTTGTTTTCGACCTCTCCGGAATGGGCTACCATAGACGTTAAATTGTAAAAAATACTACTTTATTAACAATACAGACCCCCGATTGATGCTGCTTATGCTTCCCGACATAAAAAGCACTTCACAAGATCGCGTGGATCATGTTCTGCACGAAATTTTCTGCAGCAGAACAATAACAAGGTCTTTTATAGTGCAGAATTAGTCTCTTAAAAGCTACTCTCGAAATGTTTTTTTTTTTCAATTTGAAGAAGTCGACTTTCGCCTGTTGTAAATGTCTACTTTCGAACTTCTTCAAAATGTCGATTTTTGGCTTTTTCACAATCAAGCTCTCAAATATGAAGACACCTAATTGATGGTGTTCGTGATTGCCGAGGGGATATGAATTTCAAAAGGTCGCGTGGGTCATGTTCGCACAAAATTTTTAGGCAGGAAAACTCTGTCGCCATATAACATATAGGATGGAATTAAAGGGTGATAGTATGATGTAGAGTGAGTAGTTTCTTCATGACCAAACCTGCCAAAGAGCTCAGCTAAAAATGTATGCCTTCGATTAGCCACCAAAACTCAAGTGCCGCCGATGTTAATCGTGTGCTCTACCGTAACGGTGGATGACCTCATCCCGGTTGTATTCATCGACTCTGGCTTCAAAATAAATTCCAAATACACAGCAAAAATATCACCAAAATATTGAAAATTGATACAATTAACTTTATAATCAAACACGAAAAACTAAGTCGGTTAAAATAATTATGGACATTTTTTTTGATTTTTTTATAAAAACTTAATTTGAAACAATAAAAGTTTTAATCAAACTAAAAACACTAAATCATTTAAAAAAGTGATTCAAATTTGTTACGTTTTTAATTAAGCAATTAATTGAATTTTGCAGTCAACATCAATAAAATTTTTAATTGAATTAATTAAAAATTAATCAAGTATTTTGTTTTTTTTGATGCCCAATAAAAACTGTGATTGATACTATCATTTTCGTGATTGAAGACATTTCAATTAAAAATTTAAATGGATCAATAATTTTGGCGATTGAATCAGAAAAACATTTTTCTGTGTATTATCTGTAAACGGTTCTAAAGTCAGTATTAAAGTCCTTCACAGACAAACTTTTCGGTCGCAGACCATGGACAGCACATGGAAAAAATATCAACAATTTTTTTTCAAATAAAATTTTAATTGAGTTTAAAAAAAATTAATTGATTTAACAATTTCTTTAATTGAAACAAAAATTAATCACACAAAATTTTTTTTTCTGATTGAATCACGAAATTAATTGATCCAATAAATTTTTTAATTGAAATGTCTTCAATACAAAAATGATAGTATCAAACACAGTTTTAATTGGGAATAAAAAAATATTTAATTAAAAAATTAATTGATTTAATTTGATAATATCAATTAATTTTTTAATTGATTCAATTAAAAATTTAATTAATTTGTGCAATCAACATCAATCAAACATTTAATTGAAATTTTCAAATTAAATTGCCAATTGTAAAACTCAATTAATTTTTTTTAAAATTAAAAATGTAATCAATTACTTTCTTATCTTACTTTGTATTAAACAATTTGTATTAAAACAATTTGTATTAAAACAAAAGTAAGGAAAAATCCGTATATGAAAATTCCTTTCAGCGTAACCTATATGTAAAAAAATGAGTTATATACGAATACAAACAAATTTATTCGATATAATCCTCCATAGAAATTGGCATGAATTGGCCAACCGGGAAGAGATAGAAAAGCCAAATATTAACCAAAGATAAACTGAAACGATAGCTTTCGATTGGAATTAAAACCTTTTGGCAGAAATCTTCCGAATCGCAGTAATGTTGCATATACGAAACAGAGAGAAATGTGTCCACTGTGGCCAAATGGAAAAAGATGGGGTTCCAGATTTACATGTGAAAGATAGATCTTTTAGTGCTCTATCCGATGACAAAAACAAGATATGGCCTGGAAAAAAGTGGAGGCACTGCTCCTTGTGGCCAAATGGAAAAAGATGGAGTTCCAGATTTATATGATAAAGATAGATCTTTAATGCTCTATCCGATGGTAAAAAGGGATACAGCTAAATGTGTTTGGGAGTCTTAATATATGGCTTGGAAAAAAGTGGAGGCACTGCTCCTCGAGAGAAAAGTGATCACTGTGGATTCCAGATTTATATGTGAAATATATATCTTTTAGTGCTCTATCCGAGAGTAAAAACAGATACAGCTAAATGTGTTTGGGAGTCTCAATATATGGCTTGGGAAAAAGTGGAGGCACTGCTCCTCGAGAGTCTTAGTCTTCCGTGTTTGATTAAAAAGTTAATTGTACCAATTAATTTAATTTAAAAGTTTCAATCACTGACTTAATTAACTTAAGGTTTCCAACTTGATTCAAAATTAAAATTAGTTAAAAATTTAAAAATGTTCCATCACCGATTTAATTAACTTAAGGTTTTTATCTTGATTAAAAAGTTAATTGTATCAATTAATTTATTAATTGAAACAATTTTCAACTTCAACCAACTTTTTAATTAGAAATATTTTAATGATAGTTTTTTCTGTGCACAAGAATTAGTTGTATCAATTAATTTTTTAATTGATTTTGGTGATAGATAATATCATTTCTGTGATTGAAGACATTTCAATTTAAAAGTAATTGTATCAATTAATTTCGTGATTGAAGACAAAAAATATTTTTTTTGTGCACTATAGCACACAGCACGCGTCAACCAAGAATGAACTAAAGTGGAGGTTCCTCGCTTAATTTCTACCGCACTATGGTGACCAAAATCCGTTGAATTTTTGCTTTGTCGGCCATTTGTAAGCCATAACTCGTGCCAGCGGTAGCTATTTCGAATAAATCTAAATTGATTCTAAAATTTTATCACTAGTTAAAGAAGATTTGGTAATTTGAAGGAAAAAATTTTCTAATGTAACGACATCAAAAGGAGGTAATCCCTCACGAAAGAGATTCAAGGAACGCAGAAATACTTTGTTTTTTTCTTGAAGCTGGAAAAGGGGAAGGATCACCGGATGAGCTGCCATCCTCCCAAAAGGGATCAAAGAGCGTTTGCCTCAGTTACCAAAGACAGCCTTGTGAAGGTTATCATTAAGAAAGGAGCATTGGACGGTATGTTTCCAAAGCGAAAATGGGGGAAAATTGAGAACGCAATGTCTGGTGTCTACTCAGAGGTGCGAAAAAAGTTTCCCGGGCCAAGTTCTCGACGACAAGACGCTGGATGGTATCAAGGACGATTTAAGTTAATCGCATTTGCGGACCAGAGGTCTATAGATTACTTTGAAGATGCTTTGATGCAACACCTTCAAATTTGCAATAATGTCTTTAGCGTCATACGTGGTTCACTATGATTTTTATATCCTGGAGGGCTCGCTGATTTTTGATTGCGAGGTTAATATTATTTTAGTGTACACAAATTTCTTATTAAGTCATTATTATTATTTTAAGTACAGAAGTTAATGTTCGAAAGCGTGGTTTAATATTTATCTTTAGCATGAAATGTATTCTTAACGCCTACATCAAAACACTATTTTTTTTCTTCTATAAGCAAACATTGCGGTGTACACCAGACTCGAGTGGTTTATTGAAAGTTAAATTTACATGTGGTTCCATATGATGATGATGATGATGATGATTCATGGAATTTCCATAGACTTGGCCAAATTTAACATATTACAATATATTTCTGCCTCCTCCATCGGAGTCACCAAAACAGCACACCCTTTTAAATGTTATTGTTTTTAATTGTTTAAATTTCCCTTTCTTTTTCAGACAAACTAACTGTAATTGCTAAATAGGCTTTCACGTATACGATTTTATTTTTCTTTTATAAATATGACTACGATTACGATACATTCGCATTTGATGGTGTTGTTGAATGTAGGTTTTTGTTGACTTTTTTTGTATGTCAGGCGCTCAGCTATATGGTAGTAGCAAACCATTCATATAACCAGGCTACCAGGTAGCTAAGCAAGATTTCATTTATAAAATAATTGAGTTTAGAGCGCAAGTCATTGCGCTGCTAACAACTGTCTGCATGTGATGATATGTCTTGCGTAGTTTATTTGGTAATTGTAAACCGGTTGGTATTTGCTAGTCTCTAGCCAAGAGGATTAAATACAAATTTGAACAAATTATAATACACAGAAAAGAGTTCATGAACAATTTTTCGAGTATTAATTGGAACAAAAATCAATCACAAAAATTAATAGTATCAATTAATTTTTTAATAAATTTCACTTAATAATTAGATCAATTAATTTCGTGATTGAATCAGAAAAAAATTTTTGTGTGTACTTATGACTTAACTTGTATTAAACAAGTTTTAAACATATAATACGACGTTTATATTTTTGTATTCGAATATTGGATATATTCGATAAGGCAGGGTAGTTGCCACAAAATATTGGCAATTCTGAATCGATCTAGCGTAAGTCTGTCTGTCCGTCCAACGATAACTTCCGAGCGAAACAAGCGATCGTCTTGAAACCATTGGTCTAAATCGGTCCATAATTATATACCCCCAAATATAAAAGTTAGGTTATAGAGGATGAAACCAGTCCGTAGCAAAAGGGGCTGGTTCCCACTTAGACCATGTTGACCCATTGTGTTTTCTCATAGTTGTTTTTCTTCATCTTCATCAATCGCATTCGAGTTTCCAGACGAGTCCCAAAGAAAGAGCTTTCTAGGTTTCCCATCCCCTTGATGAAGGCAAGTCTGTCCTTCAGATTGCAGTTCCACATATCCGTTATATCCTGAAAGAAAAAGGAGCCCACACTCAAAAACAAAGTTTACTTGGATTCAAAGATTTTGACCTTCCAATAAGGATGTTGGTATTGATTCCGAGCCAAAGATGCGGCTTCTTTAAAATACGGAAATTTTTTAGTGGCTTATCTGGTTTTAAATCTAGGATCAATAAAATTAAAATTGGGATACAGATCTCATTTATCAAATTTTCATTCGCTTTCGAGGTTTATTTTCGAACCATCCGTATAAATATTCAGGTTTCCAACATGCGTCCCTCTTTCCACTCCTCTAGACTTGGTATAATCGATCTCAACTGGCCTTCATTTACAAGCTGAGCCCCCCAGATTTTATTTTTTAAATCAAAAAATATAAATTTTTCTAATTTGGTCGGTTTTTTGATTCTCATTACAATCTCTAAAGTTACACTGAAAAAACAGTGAACCCACCAGGAAGAAAACTTTTGATTAATTTTAGAAAATTTTGAATAGTTTTAGAAATTTTTAACTAAACAGTATTACAAGCGCTGACATCACGCCGATATCACAAAAATAAGTAAATATTTTTCGCCAAATTCAAGAAAATTTATTAGACATAAATAATTTTTTTCACTTTTTAAAGAAAATTTTGTAGTTCGAAGGAAAAAATTGGAGTTCAAAATTGCAAGAATGTCTTTAGTGACATACGAAGTTCATGATGGACGCTGTTGTAGTAAAATTTACAAATTTTAAGAAATAATGAACTATTTTGTGAGAAGTACGAATTTAGTAAAACGTTTTACTTCATTTGAGTATAATTTTTTCCCGTCTTTTAGTTCATTTAACTAACGTACGCAAAAAATTATTAGAATAAATTAAACTTTTTCCAAATATAATAATTTCATGAACTAAAATATAGTTAAATTGGCTTCAGTGAAATAGCGAGTTCACTTTTTTTGAGTGTAGTGTGACATTATTTTATCCCCCAAACTTATTTTAAGAATTTTTTCTTTTCATTTTCTTTCTATTTTACTCTACAACATCGCGTACTCAAAACCTTTCAGCTTTTAACCTTTTTTATATGAATGTGGAGTTAATCAGGTTTACATATAAGGCGATCTACTCAAATTAGGCCATACTATTATAAAAAAATATATATTTTGATTTGTATTTAATAGTTTATTGTTGAGTACAAGTAAAATATTTTCATTAAGTTCCCCAATCACATACATAATTAATAATTTTTGCAAAATAGTCAATACATAGCGTTTGTGTTTATTGTTTATTTTGCAATGACTCATACATACGTATACATATGTATATAAATTCTTTTTTCACATTTGGTTTTTGCACAGCAATCATTTTTTTATTATAAGATTATTTTTATTGTATATTTCATAAGTAGCATTAACTTTTGTCCGTTTGATTAGTCTAGGCTATACACAAGGCTTCTGGGATGTGTTCATCGACACTGGAACAAAATGTAGTACAAGCTGATAACTTGATCGTTGGATGAGAGAAACAGCTATCATATAGATTATAAAGTGGTTTATATGGATTTTATTGGAATATAAATGGTTAATATGTCGGATGTTGCAACATTACATATAAGTGAAAGAAAAAGAAAGTTATTAAAGCGTTAAAGTTTGAACTAAAATCCATTCAAAAATTACTTCAGAAAGTCAATCCAATCTGTTGATGAGTTCTCAATTTAATAAAAAACAAATTAAAGCTAAATTTGTGAACTTTTTTTAAATTAAATTTTCTTTATTTTAAATAAATTTGTTTTTAATGTTGTGTAAATTATGTCCTAAAATTTAAATTGGATAATTTTTCGTATGAGGTCAATATAGTTTTCATTTCAGCGTCAAGTTTATATAGAATTTATAGATTTCAAAATTTTAGTTCTATAGAAAATGTTGTCAAAATTTTGTTAAAATTTTATTTCTATAGAAAATTTTGTCAAAATTTTATTTCTATAGAAATTTTTTCCAAAATTTTATTTCTATAGAAATTTTTTTCAAAATAAAATTTCGACAATTTTGTCAAAATTTTATTTCTATAAAAAATTTTCTCATAATTTTTATTTTTATAGAAAATTTTGTCAATATTTTATTTCTATAGAATTTTTTTTTTAAATTTTATTTCTATAGAAAATTTTGTCCAAATTTTATTTCTATTGAAATTTTTGTCAAAATTTTATTTCTATAGAAAATTTTCTCAAAATTTTATTTCTATAGAAAATCTTGTCAATATTTAACTTCTATGGAAATTTTTTTACTTCTATAGAAAATTTGGGAGCCACCGTGGTGCTCCCAAATTTTCTTGGGTTCGATTCCTGCTTCGACCGAACACCAAAATGTTTTTCAGCGGTGGATTATCCTATGTTACCTCAGTAATGCTGGTGACATTTCTGAGTGTTTCAAAGCTTCTCTAAGTGGTTTCACTGCAATGTGGAACGCCGTTCGGACTCGGCTATAAAAAGGATGTCCCTTGTCATTGATGTCATTAATATGGAATCGGGCACTCAGTGATAAGAGAGAAGTTCACCAATGTGGTATCACAATAATCTTCTATAGAAAATTTTGTTAAAATTTTATTTCTATTGAAAATTTTGCCAAAATTTTATTTCTATAGAAAATTTTGTCAAAATTTTATTTCTATAGAGAGTTTTGTCAAAATTCTAAAGAATATTTTGTCAAAATTTTATTTCTATAGAGAATTTTGTCAAAATTTTAATTTTATAATTTTATAGAAAATTTTGCCAAAAATTTATTTCTAGAAAATTTTGTCAATTTTTTTATAGAAAATTTTGTCACAATTTTATTTCTATAGAATTCTATAGAAAATTTTTCAAAATTTTATTTCTATAGAAAATTTTGTCAACATTTTTTTCTACAGAAAATTTTGTTAAAATTTTTTCTATAGAAAATTTTGTCAAAATTTGTTCTATAGAAAATTTTGTCAAAATTTTTTCTATAGAAAATTTTGTCAAAATTTTTTCTATACAAAATTTTGTCAAAAGTTTTTTTCTACAGAAAATTTTGTCAAAATTTTTTTCTGTAGAAAATTTTGTCAACATTTTTTTCTATAGAATATGTTATTTCTATCGAAAATTTTGTCAAAATTTTATTTCTATGAAAAATTTTGTCAAAATTTTTTTCTATAGAATATTTTGTTAAAATTTTATTTCTATAGAACTTTTCGTCAAACTTTTATTTCTATAGAAAATTTTGTAAAAATTTTATTTCTATAGAAAATTTTGTAAAAATTTTATTTCTATAGAAAATTTTGTAAAATTTTTTTTCTATAGAACATTTTGTAAAAATTTTATTTCTATAGAAAATTTTGTCGAAATTCTATTTTTATAGAAAATTTACTCAAAATTTTTAAAATTTTGTCCAAATTTTATTTCTATTGAAAATTTTGTCCAAATTTTATTTCTATAGAAAATTTTATCAAAATTTCATTTCTATAGAACATTTTGTCAAAATTTTATTTCTATAGAAAATTTTGTAAAAATTTTATTTCTATAGAAAATTTTGTCAAAAATTTACTTCTAAAGAAAATTTTGTAAAAATTTTATTTCTAAAGAAAATTTTGTCAAAATTTTATAGAAAATTTTGCCAAAAATGTATTTCTAGAAAATTTTGTCAATTTTTTTTATAGAAAATTTTGTCACAATTTTATTTCTATAGAATTCTATAGAAAATTTTTCAAAAGTTTATTTCTATAGAAAATTTTGTCACAATTTTATTTCTATAGAAGATTTTGTCAAAATTTTATTTCTATAGAAAATTTTTTAAAAATTTTGTCAAAAATTTATTTCTATAGAAAGTTTTGTCGAAATTTTATTTTTATAGAAAATTTTCTCAAAATTTTATTTCTAAAGAAAATTTTGTCAAAATTTTATTTCTACAGAAAATTTTGTCAAAATTTTATTTCTACAGAAAAGTTTGTCAAAATTTTATTTCTATAGAACATTTTGTCAACATTTTTTTTCTATTGAAAATTTTGTCCAAATTTTATTTTTATAGAAAGTTTTCTCAAAATTTTATTTCTATAGAAAATTTTGTCAAAATTTTATTTCTACAAATTTTATTTCTATAGAAAATTTTATCAAAATTTCATTTTTATAGAACATTTTGTCAAAATTTTATTTCTATAGAAAATTTTGTAAAAATTTTATTTCTATAGAAAATTTTGTCAAAAATTTACTTCTAAAGAAAATTTTGTAAAAATTTTATTTCTAAAGAAAATTTTGTCAAAATTTTATAGAAAATTTTGCCAAATATGTATTTCTAGAAAATTTTGTCAATTTTTTTTATAGAAAATTTTGTCACAATTTTATTTCTATAGAATTCTATAGAAAATTTTTCAAAAGTTGATTTCTATAGAAAATTTTGTCACAATTTTATTTCTATAGAATTCTATAGAAAATTTTTCAAAAGTTTATTTCCATAGAAAATTTTTTCAAAATTTTATTTCTATAGAACATTTTGTCAAAATTTTATTTCTATGGAAAATTTGGTAAAAAAAATTATTTCTATAGAAAATTTTGTCAAAAATTTATTTCTATAGAAAGTTTTGTCGAAATTTTATTTTTATAGAAAATTTTCTCAAAATTTTATTTCTAAACAAAATTTTGTCAAAATTTTATTTCTAAAGAAAATTTTGTCAAAATTTTATTTCCACAGAAAATTTTGTCAAAATTTTATTTCTACAGAAAAGTTTGTCAAAATTTTATTTCTATAGAAAATTTTGTCAAAATTTTATATCTGTAGAAATATTTGTCATTTTTTATGGAAAGTTTTGTCAAAATTGTATTTCTATAGAAAATTTTGTCAAAATTTTATTTCTATAGAAAATTTGTTAAAATTTTATTTCTAGAGGAAATTTTGTTTTCTATAGAAAATTTTGTCAAAATTGTTTTCTATAGAAAATTAATTCAAAAGTTTTTTCTATAGAAAATTTTGTCAAAATTGTACTTCTTCATAAAGTTGAAGTACCTTTTAGTTGGTGAATGTTTTGCAAAATTTACCAAAAATTTAAGAATTCTACCAATCTACTAAACAGTAAAAAAATCTACCATTTTTGTGGGAATTCTAGCAACTTTGAGATGTACCCGTTTAAGGGGGATACTATGTTTGGCGTTTCCACAAAAACTGTGCTTTAAAAATGAAAAAATATATGTGACGACGGATATGTTTTCATCAAATCTTATCAAATCATGATTGAAAAAGATCCAAAGCATTGATTGCATAACATTTCATCATTCAATATTTATTTGTTGTAAATTGAGGTGCATGATGAAAACATCAGAATATGTGGTATTCCTCTTTTCACATTTAGTGATGATAAGAAGCTGCCTTCACATGAATACAAGTGCATATGGAGATATATTTTCATAGTCATTTCCAAACTTTTTAATTTATCTAAATAAAAAAAAAATATATGAAGTATTTCAATATCTGCCGATGCAATCATCTCAATCATTTACCTTTTCATCACTAATTATCGATGAACACATTTCTAATAAGTAATTGGAATTTTTTATTTGCATTTATATTTATCGCCTATTAATGTTTATTATTCAGAAAGCTCAACTTGTTTATATTTAGGATGTAACAATGAAAATGCGAATATTAACCATGTGAACAACTTTCAAAAGTACAATATGTATAGGACATTGAAAGAAGATTGAACGCAAATTAGAAATGCGGAATTTTTTCAAATATGTGAGTATTTATTACGAAAAAATTGTAACCGACCAAGCAATCGAAGTATAGGCCATCGCTAGCCACTACATTTTGCTATCTTTCTGGCACCATACGTATACACGCAGAGAAGGAATATGATCACCGTAACCATGTTTCAAGAGCAAAATGTTACTTTTTCACGGAAAACATGTATGGTGTCAACAAACACACCATGTTATTTTCTCGCAAATTATGTATCTGATGTTATGTTTGACGAGAAATTAATATTTGTGTGACAAAAATGCTACATGATCGCCGTGAAAAAGTAACATGGTGCTCTTGAAATATGTTTGAGGTGACCATATTCCTTCTCTGGGTGCAGGTGCTGCGGCGAAAAACGAAAATTCTAATCATCCTGGTCATGGATTTGCAAATAGATTTTTAAGGGTTTTGCAACATGTGCCCGAGCTGCAAAATTACCTTGTCGTGCTTTCCAAATATTGTGGCCGTTCTATACAAAGGCCCTGCGATCGATTCACTTGGTTGCAGCAGCTCATAGTACACCGCTCCAAGTTGGTCACACCCACACAGCATGGATATTCGACGTTGCCATCGATGTTAAGGTATGACCGGGATAGCCATACAATTTGTTCGCTTCCACTTTTCATGCAAAGTTTGCGATGCAAAAAAATCTTTCAATTGTTGCCTTTGGAACATCTGTTGGCAAGCTTCCCGTAATATCGAAACATGAATATAATAGTTTCGCTATTGGCGTATATCGTCAACTACGCCATCTGTTGCCAATCCCGCACTACTAATTTGCGCACCCAATAGCGTAATAGGTTTGACTCCTGCTGCAGGTATTCACTACGCAATTGGCAGTTTAGTTCTCAATTTCTTCCATATAAATATCAAGTAACTGGAACTCCATAGGTTCCAAAAACTTGTTTAGATTTTTTTGCGTGTTATTTTACAAAATATTCTGGCATATGTAAGAACCCCCTATAGAGGAGGCACGTCAATAATAAGAAATTGCCGAGAAATTTCCTCACACCTTCCGTTTGATCGATCATCAATGAAACGATTTGTGATTAAGGCCGGCCAGGAACATATGACGAAGATCGCTGTTATCGTCATCTGTGCTCCACTAATCACCATGTGCTCAATTTTTCCCACAAAAAAACTGCATTGTAATTGTGGTGGTAGTCATCGCTTCGCGGTTCTTCGTATTGTTTTCTATTTGCACTTTTGTTTATTTTATTTTCTATGGTTATGATGTCATTACCATTAGATGAAGTCGATGTTTATATTTTTGGTGTTGGCTTTTTGTTTTCTCAGAACTTTTTGGGGATCGTTCAATTCATTGTGTGTATTCAAATTCATTATCGCACATTTTCTACATATTAATGGTAGATCTTTTGTTGTTTATTAATAAACACAAAATACGGCAGACATATCGAATGGGTATAAATTATTCAGAGTGTTTTTTTTTCGAAGACGTTTGAAGACGAAACAATTCGTTTTGAAGAAGTCTTTTAAATTTTACACTCAAACTGAAAAATGTTTTGGTAAAGGTTGCTAAACTAACCACGGATTTGTTTTTAAAAAAATTGTGTTAACATTGCCTTCCTACTGAACATAGCTCTGTTAACATTAACAGAGCGGTAACAGAGCTCTGTTAAGTTCTTAACAGAGGGAAAAATAAAATTAACTTTAACAAAAAGTGAATGTTAAAATTGAAAAGCGACCACTGTGAAAAAACTGTAGAGGGGCAGTATACACCCATGTACCAAATTTTAATGTTCGATGATCTGAAAACAATTTCAGAATGTTCTTTGCCACACCCTCAAAAAAATCGCTTCTGTAACATATACTTCCAAACATATTCTGCTTCAAGCATATATATTTTCAGAATGGGTTCAAACAAAAAATTGTTTGCACTGCGCAAACATATTATGTTTCACCCTAAGCTTATCTTTTTTAAGGCCCCAAATAGTTAACTACAGTTTGTAACTGTGAGTCGCAGAAAAGAAAGATCACGTGCACATTTTTTATAATATTTTTATTTATAAAAATTATTGTTAACAAAATTGACAAATAATTAAACTTGCAGTTTTACATATCTAACCATGTCTTTTGCTGTCTTTCTCCGTCGCCACCTTTATCCAGTGTTGCCAATTTGGTGCTTTTAGCACCAAATTTAGTGCTTTTTGATTTCTAAAAAGCACCAAATTGCCTTTTTGGTGCTTTCTGGCATTTTCATTTAGTGCTTTTGGTGCTTTTTTTATTTTGAATAGTATTAAGTTTAATTGATACAAAAATTTTGATTAGACTTTCAAGAGCCGAAGAAACTCAAATTTATTGCCAAATATAGAATTTCATTGTTGGGAAGTTGGTATTGATTATTTTTTAATTAATATTGTTATTTAGGGTATTCTGTAGGAAAGTCGAGCGATGAGTGTCGAATTTTTGAATTTGGTAAAGATGTCATTAAAAACGTTTTGTATTAAATTCACAAAAGCACGCACAACTGAAATAAGCAATAGACTCCTTCCATATATTAATATTTTGAAAGTTGAAAACATCACAGATCAAAATGAATTGGACGAAAGCATTACAACTGATCAAGGTGTATACTTGAATAGCGGTTCATAATGGTGAGTACTAAGTTTGAGTTTTGCCGCTAAAGTGAAAACTATATCAGTAAAAATTGGCATAAGATTATGCATATTTGTTGCAAATTTTATTATAACTTGATGGGGAATAGCCAAAATTTTCACAAAGTTTGTATTCATTAAAATGATTTATTAAAGAAACGTAATTGTGAAAAAATGACTATTTTAGCGGCTAAACTCGATCTTAATCCCACCTTAACTTCTTAAAATTCAATTCACAAAAGTTCTATAATACATCTTCGGAAGTTTTTTTTTTTGTTTTTTTTTTTTTTTTAGTAGAGCATTTAATTTTCGATTTTGTGGTGGAAGGTGGTATGTTAGAATTTATATTATTTTTTTGGTGCTTTTTGGCCTTGGGGAGTTGGCAACACTGCCTTTATCTGGTTTCTCTCTCTCTCTCTCTGTCTCGCGCACTCTCTCCGACCTTTCGAAATATATATTTGTTTATACGAAATTTCTAAATTAATATATATTTGCACCCAAAAGCATTATATTTAAGAAAATGTAATGTCCCAAACATAATATGTTCCAACATATTAACACATATGTCCCAAACATGTTGTAGTAGTTTCGGAACATTATATGCTTGCACTTAAAAATAATGTGCTAAACATTTGAGTTCCAAACATAAAATTTTTACACCGAAGCATTTGGAAAAAAACCCTTTTGTAAATTTTTTTATCTATAGAATATTTAGAAATTTATTATAGAAAATTTTGTCAACATTTTATTTTTATAGAAAAATTTGGTCAAAATTTTATATCTATAGAAAATTTTGTAAAAATTTTATTTCTATACTTCGTTATATTTTATAAATAGAAAATTTTGTCAAAATTTTATTTTTATAGAAAATTTTGTCAAAGTTTTATTTCTATAGAACATTTTGTTAAAATTTTATTTCTACAGAAAATTTTTCGATATAAAATGTTGGTCAAATTTTTATATCTATATTTTTATTTCTGAAGATATTTTTATCCAAATTTTTTATCTATTGAAAATTTTGGTCAAAATTTTATTTCTATAGAAAATTTTGATCAAAATTGTATTTCTAACCTAGGTTAGGTTAGGCGGCAGCCCGATGTATCAGGCTCACTTAGACTATTCAGTCCATTGTGATACCACATTGGTGAACTTCTCTCTTATCACTGCACGGATGAAAAAAACTGTTTTTCATATGTTTGGCTATAAACATTATATGTTTGGAACACAAATTTTTCAACACAATATTTTTGAGTGCAAGCATATAATGTTCATAAACTACCATAACATGTTTGGGACATATATGTTAATATGTTAGAACATATTATGTTTGGGACATAAAATGTTTGTAAATATAATATGCTTGGATGCAAACATATATTAATTTAGAAATAGTCTATAAACATATATGTGTTTAGTAGCTTGGAGCGCTATTTAACAGGGAGCGATATTGAATTAAGTTGGTGGTTGTTGCTTGTTAAATTAACATTTTATTTTTCCTTGGGCAATTGATCAGCTACTTCTTTGATCCTTACAAACTGTGTGGTCCGCTGTTCGAATCCCCGTCCGGCAAAAGGTAAAATTAAAATAAAAAAAATCATACAATTGAATAATTTCTTCTACAATGTTTGTATTACAGAAAAAGGTGCTAAGAACTAAAAAATCTCGTGGAAGTGAGAAAGATGTGGGGGAATATACAATTTGGCAGAAACAAAATTTTGAGCATTCAGGTCGAAAACCTGTGTTGTTAGCACCTATATTACCTGTTTATTCTCATAATTCATTATGATTGTAAATAAATAAATAAATAAATAAAATTTTGAGCACAATATTGTTTGGGAGAATTTTTTTTAAGCATATAATATTTTTAGGTGCAAAATGCTTCCAAACATATTATATGTTCACATAATAACATATTGTTTTTTGGAAGACAACATTATTGAATTTAGATGCAAAAATACAAAATGTTTGGAACTTAGACTACCCAAACATTTATTGTTTAGACCAATATGCTTTCAAACATATTATATATTGGAAGAGATCAAACATATAAATGTTTGGGCAATACCCAAAAATATATATATGCTTGAAGCAAAATATGTTTGGGAGTATATGTTACAGAAGCGATTTTTTGTGAGCGTGTGAATGCTGCCCGATTCCATGTTAAGCTCAATGACAAGGGACCTCCTTTTTATAACCGAGTCCGAACGGCGTTCCACATTGCAGTGAAACCACTTAGAGAAGTTTTGAAACCCTCAGAAATGTCACCAGCATTACTGAGGTGGGATAATCCACCGCTGAAAATCTTTTTGGTGTTCGGTCGAAGCAGGAATCGAACCCAAGACCTTGTGTATGCAAGGCGGGCATGCTAACCATTGCACCACGGTGGCTCCCATTTCTAACCTAGAAAAAAATCTCAAAATTTTATATCTATAGAAAATTTTGGTCAACATTTTATATCTATAGAAAATTTTGTCAAAATTTTATTCCTATATTTCGTTAAAATTTTATAAATAGAAAATTTTGTCAAAATTGTTTTTCTATATAAAATTTTTGGTCAAATTTTATATACAATTTTTTTTTCAAAATTTTATTTCTGAAAATTTTGCATCTATTGAAATTTTTTCAAAATTTTATTTCTATAGAAAATTTTTTCAAAATTTTATTTCTATAGAAAATTTTGTTAAAATTTTATTTCTATAGAAAATTTTGTTAAAATTTTATTTCTATAGAAAATTTTGTTAAAATTTTATTTCTATAGAAAAGTTTGGTCAAAATTGTATTTCTATAAAAAATTTTGGTGAAAATTGTATTTCTATAGAAAAAATTTGGTCAAAATTTTATATATAGAAAATTGTCAATTGTTATATCAATAGAAAATTTTGTCAAAACTTTATTTTATATAAAATTTTACCTCAATTTCATTTCTATACAAAATTTTGTCCAAAAAGTTATAAATGTCAAATTGTTGTAAAAATTTTATTTCTAGAGAAATTTTTGTCAAAATTTTATACCTATAGAAACCTTTGTCAAAAGTTTATATCAATAGAAAATTTTGTCAAAATTTTATTTCTAAAGCAAATTTGGTCATAATTGTATATCTATTGAAAATTTTGTCAAAATGTTATTTCTAGAGAAAAATTTGGTTAAAATCTTATATATAGAAAATTTTTGTCAAAATTGTTTTTCAATATAAAATTTTGGTCAAATTTTATATATAGAAAATTTTGTCAAAATTTTATTTCTGAAAATTGTTAATCTCTTGAAAATTTTGTCAAAATTTTATTCCTATAGAAAAACTTCACAAATTTTTTTATAAAAAATATTGGTCAAAATTGTATTTCTATAGAAAAAATTTGGTCATAATTTTATATAAAGAAAATTGTCAATTGTTATATCAATAGAAAAATTTGTCAAAACTTTATTTTATATAAAATTTTACCTCAATTTCATTTCTATACAAAATTTTGTCCAAAATTTTATAAATGTCAAATTGTTGTAAAAATTTTATTTCTAGAGAAATTTTTGTCAAAATTTTATATCTATAGAAACTTTTGTCAAAAGTTTATATCAATAGAAAATTTTGTCAAAATTTTATTTCTAAAGCAAATTTGGTCATAATTGTATATCTATAGAAAATTTTGTCAAAATGTTATTTCTAGAGAACAATTTGGCTAAAATCTT
The DNA here is from genome assembly GCF_050003625.1 of Haematobia irritans. Classification (NCBI taxonomy): domain Eukaryota; kingdom Metazoa; phylum Arthropoda; class Insecta; order Diptera; family Muscidae; genus Haematobia; species Haematobia irritans. The sequence continues at coordinate 156,661,635 of NC_134398.1, read as the reverse complement.
ATAAATAGAAAATTTTTGCGAAATTGTTTTTCAGTATAAAATGTTGGTCAAATTTTATATATAGAAAATGTTGTCAAAATTTTATTTCTGAAAATTTTTTATCTCTTGAAAATTTTGTCAAAATTTTATTCCTATAGAAAAACTTCTCAAATTTTTTTTATAAAAAAATTTTGTCAAAATTTTATTTCTATAGAAAATTTTGGCCAACATTCTATTTCTATAGAAAGTCAATTTCGTCAAGAAAATTTGGAAAATATTATTTTGCAAAATCTACTAAAATATCAAGAATTCTAGCAATCTACCAAACAGTACCAAATCTACCATTTTCGGTAGAATTCTACCAACTGTTGTAACCGTGGTGGCGGGTCGTTTGAACTCGACTAAAAATAATGTTCCTTCTCTATTCTTCAACCCAGATTTGAGTTTATGTTTTAATGATAACCTGTTGCATAGTGTAATTAAAAAAACGGCTATATTGAATGAATTTGTTCCTCTTTCATTTTTACCATACATAGGTGATGATGGTGGGTGAATTTATTTAAATCAGTTGGTACATGATTCTCGTTAATTTTATTGTCTTCTGTTGTTTTTTATAAATTATTTGAAATTTTTATCCGCTAATATGGTTGTGTTTATTTACATTTTTTGGGGTTGGTGGTAATGCTCGAGTGCACATTCAGCAGCAACACTTTCGTTTCGTGAAAAACCCACCATTCATTATGCGCTTTTTTCGTTTGCGATCTAAGGCCATTACAACATATGTGGTAATACAATTATGTGCATTGAATTTGTTATGCTCTAAAATATTAGACCGTTCATTTTTTACTATGCTTCAGAAAAGCGGAATAAATTATTGAAACTGTTGCAATTGAAAACTTAACGGAGCTGAGTATAATTTCAGCTAGATGTGTTGAATGTTCGAAGCCATTATAGATGCAGCAATTGTGATAAAGAATTACTAATAGGTGATCTTTTAATAAATCGTAAAATTTTATTATTTTCCTAATTTTTATTTTATTTGCTCGTGTAGTGGTTGCATTCGTGTTGATTTTAATATAGACAATGAATCAATTTCTATTTTTGAGCCATAGATTATTAAAATGTCCTGAATGAATTTAGGAAAAATTGAGTTTCACAGTTTCTTGTACCACTGTTACGCTTAAGATCAAGATGTGAATACGAATCCTCCATATATAACATGAAGATATATTTTTAGTAACCTGCCAAATCTTGTGGCTCTATACAGTATACACACACTCAAAAAAAAGTTAATTGGATGCAAAGATTTTGACCTTCCCTTATTTTGGTATTGAATCCGTGTCAACGATGCGGCTTCTTTAAAATAACTACGTTTTTTGCGATCTATCTAGCTTTAAATCTAGAAGTGATAAAATTAAAATTAGGATACAGATATTTCGTTTTGCGGTATATTAACCCATTGACTACCGATGTCCACTTAAGAGGATATTCGAAAACGACGCAAAATTCTATTTCCCCACTTAGTTTCCGTACACAGAAAAAAATTTCACGAAAAATTTTCCAATTAAAATTTTAATTGAGTTTTAAAAAATATTCTATTAAAATTTTAATTGAATCAACAATTTTTTTAAATGAAACAAAAATCAATCACGAAAATTAATAGTATCAATTAATTTTTTAATTGAATCAATTAATTTTTTAATTGACCTTCAATTAATTTTTTAATTGATACTATCATTTCTGTGATTGAAGACATTTCAATTAAAAATTAATTGGATCAATTAATTTCGTGATTGAATCAGAAAAAATTTTTTTTGTGTGTACTTAATTTTGTGATCATTTTTCTACTGTATGTCTCTAGTAAATTGACATTCATACAAAAATTATAGCTGATATTTTGTTAGGATTTTTGTTTGTGTTTATTCTCACACTTCGGAAGATATTATAAAAAAGAATAAAAATTAAAGTTTTTAATAAAAGTTTTGTTTCGGTAGTGAAAGGGTTAGTAAAGCTGTTCACGGTCAAACAAATTCCAGTTTAAAAATGCACATTATAACAGACTTCCAACTAAAAAATGTAAAAAAATTAAAAAAAAAAATAAACGTTAAAACAAAAAAGCAAAATACTCTAATTAGGTCTCAATCCATATGTTAAAAATAAAAAGTTTACTTGGATCCAAAGATTTTGACCTTGCTTTAAGGATTTTGCTATTGATTCCTAGTCAAAGATGCGGGTTCTTTAAAATTACGAAATTTCCTTGCGACCTATCTGGCTTTAAATCTAGGATCTATAAATTTATATATTTTAAGTTTAGATAGTAAAAATGTTTTATTTCTGGAACTGACAGTACATCTATCAAGTTCCTGAATAGTCGATGACACCAGTTTTAAAGTTTACTTGCTCTTCTATATTATCCTTAGATTTGCATAAAATCCCCAAAGGATAAATTGTATGTATTTTAATCGATTGGGCTACATTCATCTCAAATGGAAAAGCATTTTGTGCTCTCTGTTTTTCTCTCTCGGAATTATTGTTGCATGTTTTCATTCAAATCAGTCAATACCAGATGCCTGCTAAAGCTAAACAGACTCATAAAGAACGATGTGCGGAAAATCGAAACAAAAACAAAACAAACTTCGACAGTACTACACATTTTTATAGAGAGCAACGATGGAGCTACACATTTCGATAAAAATAAATGAAAGCATACATCCTGACTGAGTGTCAGGGAAGCAAGCTACTACAACGAGTGAGTGTGAGTAGAGGAAAGCGTAGTAAAATAAACAAACTTGGTTGAGTTTTCCTTGTTTTGCTCCCCAATCAATAAATCCCTACCCTAGCACAACAACAATTGCGGAGGAGAAAAATGCAGAGAACCGCAAGAAAATTAGATACCGGTGAATGTTGGGTCATGTCAGCTGTGCTTTTTCCTTTCGCATGCAGACAGTGAATATTTCGTGTTACATTCTTGCGCTTTTGTTTACTACATTCTAGCATTCATTCATTGCATTGAAAATCTTTGCAAACCGATTCTGTCAAAATTTGTTTAAATTTTATTAAAATATTTAGTGAAAAATATATCCAAAAATTGTGAATAAAAATAAAAAGTACAACATGCATATTTTTGCTTCTAGAATGTCAAAAAATGATAAAAACAAATCGGGTGGCGGCCTCTTGGAAAGTTGGTTTGGCCGCCCAAAAACCAAAGGGACCACCTACAGTACTGGTACACTGTCTGGACGACCTGCATCAACCGATGCCGAAGCTGCTTTCGATTTACAGGAATTGGAAAAGACCATACGAGCGCTAAGCGACTCAGAGGTTGATGCCAAATTTATGGAAATACTGGAAGATATGAATATACCGAAAGACAAGAGGGGACCATTGCTTTCGAAATCCATAACAGAACGACAGAAAATGATATTTATGCACCTGAAAGGTGAGTACAAAAAAAGCACTCAACAATTTCACGCTTAATAGATATTTTTTATGTTAGAGTTCTCCTTGTTCTATATTATTTTTGTTGCCATTCCATAGATAAGATAAATTAGTTAAAAGCCACGCAATTAGTTGGAGACACCTTCCACATTGTACACTGAGAAAATTATCAGTATAATGACTACTACCGTTTCTACAAGCGGTATAACTAAAAATGCCTAGTCGATATGGCTAAAATCGAGGCTGTAACGGTTTACGAAAGTGTACTACACGATAATAAACTTGCGTCAGACGGTGAAGGCAAGTACTTATTGGCCCACCCACGTATATGTTTTAGATACATACATATATAGAAATTATCATGGCTCATGAGTCATGAAAAAATTAAATTTTGGAAAAAGATAAGGCATACAGAAACAATGCAACTACACAGGAAAAAATTCCAATTACACTCAAAAAAATGAACCCTCCATTTCACTAAAGCCGATTTAACTTTTACAAACTATGTCCCATAAATTTTCTTGAATTTTTTGAAAAATATTTAAGGGCGTGAAGATAAATTAGCCAGCTAAATTCGTGGTTTGTGTCTCGGCTAAGCAAAATTCAAATTTGTGGAACGAATTTATTTTTGTGGGACGAATGTAACTTGTGGAACGCATTCCAAAACACAATTTTTTTCTTAAAAGGAGGCGATTTAGCGGTATCTAGCGTCACCAGATATCGGCTATATATAGCCCCGATTTTGGATCGTTAATATCTCGAAAACGGCTCTTGGTGAATTGACCAATGGGACATACTAACGAGGATAAAAAATCAAAATTAAAAAATAAGAAGTCTCATGTACAGAATTTGCACGCAGAGAAGAAACATGATTGTCACAATCATATTCGAAGAGCAAAATAATATGATAGCAGCTATTTTTGCGGCGACCATGTAACATTTTAACCTGCAAACATGTTGGCTCAATGAACATGGTTCTAAGAAAAATATAATTGTCCTCATCTAAAATGTTATTATATTGATAAAAAGAATTTTGTTTGAATGAAAAGACAATGGTCACGATTTAAAATGTTATGGTATTCATTAAAAATGTTTTTCTCCTAGTTAAAAGAACATGGTCACAATCTAAAATGTTTTGATCTTTATGAAAAAACTTTTTTCATCGTCGAAAAAAGGACGCCACTTGAGAAAAGGAACACACAAAATTAACTTTATTTGTTTGTTTTTATTTATTTATAAACTAATTCATTGTTTATTTGTTTTTATAATGCCTTTCAAGCAAACATCATATATTTTTATACACTCTATTTTATTTCAATTCCAACAATAAGTAATTATTCCATATTTACATCGTGCCCATCAAATGTACAAACGCAGACATCATGTAACTGCAAATAAAAATAAATGATCCATATAGCAAAATGTAGAACGAAAAACAGGTACACTTTTTCAATTGCACTCACATAAAACCACGTGCCACTTCTGAATAAATAAATTAACACAAAACACAGTAATCCGTATTCAGCGTCCATTCCAAGAAACAATCAACACACGACTGACGCGCAAAATGAAAATCGTGTGTACCTGCTCAATATTTTTATAAAATTCTTTTCGCTGCAAAAAAGTTAAAAAATTAAATGGTCTTTATGGCCATGTAATGGTTCTATACATATCTATACTTAACCTATAAAAATACTATTTTCCCTGTAAAAAAAGTAAAAAAATTGAATGGTCAGATGCATGATTTTCCCGACCATTCAATGGTCTCAAATTCTATCATTTAAATGATAGAACATGTTTGCGGCATTTGAGAACCATTCAAATGCTTATTGCCACCATACATTTTTCTCCACTCGAAAACTATTTTTACAAAGACAACATAAATGGTTTTCGAGACAATTACATGCTCTAAATAAGCATTAAATGGATGCGGCAACCATGTTCAAACATGGTTTTTCTGTGCGTGTGAGCTATAGCGTCACCGATATCGGACATGTAGCCCCAATATTGGATCACCTATATCTGGCAAACCGCTGGTGGTGAATTGACCAGACAAAATGCCAGTAATAGATATTGACCATCACAAAATTAAAAAATAAAGTCTCATATAGTTTTCGAGATATAGCGTCACCAGATATCGGCTATGTATAGCCCCGATACTTGATCGCCCATATCTAGGAAACAGTTCGTGGTGAATTGACAGGCAAAATGCATACATTAAAAAATATTTCCAAATAACTATATATCCGATATCTGGTGTCACGATATCTAAAATACTGTACATGTACTTTTGAATTTTGAATTTTGATTTTTTGTGATAGTCAATATCGAACCGTTTGCCAGATATAGGTGATCCAACATCGGGGTCCTATTTTTGTGATATCGGCGTGATGTCAGCGTTTGTAATACTACTCAGTTAAAATTTTCTAAAAATTATCAACATTTTCTAAAAATTATCAAAATTTTCTAAAATTAACCAAAAATTTTCTTCCTGTTGGGTTCACTGTTTTTTCAGCGTACACATAAAAAATTTTCCAATTAAAATTTTAATTGAGTTTTAAAAAATATTCAACTACAAATTTAATTGAATCAACAAATTTTTTAATTGAAACAAAAATTAATAGTATCAATTAATTTGTTAATTGGATCAATTAATTTTTTAATTGGATCAATTATTTTTTTAATTGGATCAATTAATTTTTTAATTTACCTTCAATTAATTTTTTAATTGACCATCAATTAATTTTTTAATTGATCTTCAATTAATTTTTTAATTGATACTATAATTTCTGTAATTGAAGATATTTCAATTAAAAAATTAATTGGATCAATTAATTTCGTGATTGAATCAGAAATTTGTTTCGTGTATATAATTTTGATTGAATTAAAAAAAAATATTCAATTAAAAATTTAAAGTGTACTACACAAACATACAAGACAAACATTATTTTTCTTTGTGTAGCTTCCCTCACCAATATTCTCATTTTAATTAATTTAATAAAACGAAATTTGGACCAAGTTATTTTTTTTGCTTGTTGCTACACACAAAATTTTTTTCTGATTCAATAAAGAAATTAATTGATCCAATTAATTTTTTTATTGAAATATCTTCAACCACGAAAAAGATAGTAGCAATCACAGTTTTAAATGGGCATAAAAAAATACTTGATTAAAAAATTAATTGGTTTAATTAGCAAATTTCTATTAATTTTTTTAGTGATTCAATTAAAATTTTTGATTGATGTTGATTGCAAAACTCAACTAATTTTTTAGTTAAAAATTTGAATAAAATTAAATATTTTCAATTGCTTTCTTAACTGACTTGTGAAAGTCCAACTTAATAAAAAAAACTAGTGCGCTTATTCATTACCATCCCAGCAAAAAATATGGAAGTTTTTCTTAAGTCATTCTTTTAACGTGCTCTTCTAGAAGCACGATAACAGAATGCACTTCTAGAAAAATCTTCTAGAGGTTTACTTTACAAGAAGTTATTTTGAGGCAATATATAAAAAACCTTTCTTTAATGAAGTATCAGTTTAAAATAATAAAATTCATTGCTTCTGATCCAATTTTGCACCATTTCCGGATCCATTGCTTTTTTGTTTTGGGATATAACTGAATCTTACAGTTGCACAATCATCTTGCATATTTTATAATACTTTTTTTTCTTCATGTATTTATTTACCTAGAACAATCAATGGAGCTATGAGGTTTTCTATTTAATAATTTATGGGACAAAGTTGCAAAACGGTTCAATATATTCGTTTGCTCTCATAGAAATAAATGAATGATTCATTGGTTTTCATGATTAGTCAATTGCTACTATACCGCTTTAAATATTGATTGAAAGATTTACATTTGCACTATGTAAAGAAGTACTTGTAATTATTGATGGAAAAAGAATTTTAAATTAAGCAATTTTGTTGAAAACAAAAAAAACACAAAATTCAAAAGCATGTACGTGTAGATGCAAAATTTAGTCTTCACATGAATCATTGCGGAAATTTATCAACATCTTCAGAAAATGCAAGGAACTTTTTAATCCTCATATCGGTTTTATTTCTATAGAAAATTTTGTCAAAAGTTTTATTTCTATAGAAAATTTTGTCAAGAGTTTTATTTCTATAGAAAATTTTGTCAAAAGTTTTATTTCTATAGAAAATTTTGTCAAAATTGTATTTGTATAGAAAATTTTGTCAAAATTTTATTTCTATAGATAATATTGTCAAAATTTTATTTCTGTAGAAATTTTGTCAAAATTTTGTTTCTGTAGAAAATTTGTCAAAATTTCTATAGAAAAATTTGTCAACATTTTATTTCAATAAAATTTTTTGTCAACAGTTTATTTCTATAAAAATTTTTGTCAAAATTTTATATCTATAGGAATTTTGTAAAAATTTTATTTCTATAGAAAATTTTGTCAAAATTTAATTTCTATAGAAAATGTTGTCAAAATTTTATTTCTGTAGAAAATTTTGTCAAAAGTTTTATTTCTATAGAAAATTTTGTCAAAAGTTTTACTTCTATAGAAAATTTTGTCAAAATTTTATTGCTATAGATACTTTTGTCAAAATTTTATCGCTAAAGAAAATTTTGTTAAAATTTTATTTCTATAGAAAATTTTGTCAAAATTTAATTTCTATAGAAAAGTTTGTCATAATTTTATTTCTATAGAAAATTTTGTCAAAAATTTTATTTCTATAGAAAATTTTGTCAAAACTTTTATTTCTATAGAAAATTTTGTCAAAATTTTATTGCTATAGAAAATTTTGTCAAAATTTTATTTCTATAGAAAATTTTGTCAAAATGTTCTTTCTGTAGACAATTTTGTCAAAAGTTTTATTTCTTTAGAAAATTTTGTCAAAATTTTATTTCATTCGTTTTGTTTTGTTATTGTTGGTTTTGTTCTTTAAGCAGTGTTGTTGTTTTTGATTTCAGCTTAAAAGCATGCGTTGACTAAACTACAAGTGTAGCTTAACCAACAAAGGAAGGGAATTTTTTCGGAAGGTTCAAGTGTGGTTCATTGCTGGGTTTAATGAACTGCCTGAATTTATTCTGATAATTGGTTGATAGTTTTGCTGCAAGTAGAGGATGCTGATGAGGGATGTGATAATTCCGAAACGCGTCCATCCAACCATCTTGCAGTCTATAGTAATTCCGAAACGCGTCCATCCAACCATCTTGCAGTCTATAGGGCTTTTCCCAAATAAATTTGACAAACATTCTTTTCCTTTGTTGGTTAAGCTACACTTGTAGCTTAGTCAATGCATGGTTTTAAGCTGAAATCAAAAAACAACAAAAATTTTATTTCTATAGAAAATGTTGTCAACATTTTATTTCTATAGAAAATTTTGTCAAAAGTTTTATTTCTATAGAAAATTTTGTCAGAAGTTTTATTTCTATAGAAAATTCTGTCAAAATTATATATATATATAGAACATTTTGTCAAAATTTTATTTCTATAGAAAATGTTGTCAAAATTTTATTTCTATAGAAAATTTTGTCAAAATTTTATTTCTATAGAAAATTTTGTTAAAATTTTATTTCTATAGAAAATGTTGTTAAAATTTTGTTTCTACAGAAAAATTTGTCAACATTTTATTTCAATAAAAATTTTTGTCAACAGTTTATTTCTATATATATTTTGTCAAAATTGTATTTCTATAGAAAATTTTGACAAAATTTTATTTCTATAGAAAATTTTGTCCTTGGTTAAGCTACACTTGTAGTCTAGTCAATGCATGGTTTTAAGCTGCGCTCAAAAAAAGTTTACTTGGATCCAAAGATTTTGACCTTCCCTTAAGGATTTTGGTATTGATTCCGAGCCAAAGATGCGCCTTCTTTAAAATAAAGACATCTTTGACGGACCTCCCTGGCTTTAAATCTAGAACAAATAAAATTAAAATTAGATACAGATCTCATTCATCGAATTTTTATTCTCTTTTTGCGATATATTAATAAAGGTATTTATGTACAAACAAATTCCAATTTAAAATCCAAATTATGACAGGTACTTCAAAGTAAAAACAATTTTCTTATTGTTAAAAAAAAACTTTAAACCAAAGGTGCAAATCCTTAAAATAAGTCTTGGCCTATATTTGAAGCGATTTTTTCTTAAATTTAAAAATGCAATATGTCAGTTGAGTTAAAGACGATTTCTTTAAATTAAAAATGTTTTTCTTTATTTTAAGGAAAATTTGTCTTACTTCAAAGATCTACAACTTCAGCAGAGAGACGGAAAATTGCAAGATTTGTGTCCTAAATTTAATGAAAAAAATTTTTGAAGCAAGGATTATAAACTTTCATTTAATTAAAATGTCATTATTTTAAAGAATTTTGTACTTAACTTTGGGTAAATTTCGATTCCTAAAATTTAAGCTGCATAATCTTCCATATTAGGTCAATATTTTTTTCAGTTTGAAATCAAAAAAAGCAACAACAATGCTTAAAGAACAAAACCAACGATAACAAAACAAAACGAATGAAAACAAGTATATACAGCAGTAAGTTCGGCCGGGCCGAATCTTAAATACCCACCACCATGAACCAAATATTAGGGTTTCCTTTGAAATTTCAGGAGGGCTTGAGGACTTGAGGACACAACCCGAAGATAAATTTAAAGATTTCACCTATGAGGACTATATCAGATTCTGGATTTATAAGAACCATTTTTGTTTGAGGTCTAGAGGAATCATTAACATCTCTTGTAAGTGTGCAAGAAAATTATAAAATAACGTCTTGATTTGAAATCTTAAACCTGTAGAAGTAAAATCTGGAAATTTTACATTGAGTTTCAAGCAATTTTCATGACCAGTGCGCCTTCTACACCCTCAAGAAGTGAAGTCGGTCTATATGGAGGCATTACCAAGTGGACCGATAAAAACTTAATCCGATACACGTTTTTGTGAGCCTAAAATACCAGAATATTTACAATTTCAGGCATATCAGATAAAAACTACGGTTTCTAGAAACCCAAGGAGTTAAATCGGGAGATCGTTCTTATGGGGGCTATACTAAAATATGGACCGATACTCACCATTTTCGGCACACCTCTTTGTGACCCGAAAATACCTCTAGATTTCCAATTTCAGGCAAATAGGATAAAAACTTCGGATTCTAGAAGCCCAAGAAGTAAAATTGGGGAATCGGTCTATATGGGGGCTATACCAAAATATGGATCGATACTCACAATTTTCGGCACACCTCTTTATAGTCCTAAAATACCTCTAGATTTCCAATTTCAGACAAATTGGATAAAAACTACGGTTTCTATAAGCCCAAGACCCCAAATCGGGAGATCGGTCTATATGGGGGCTATACCATAATATGGACCGATACTCACAATTTTTGGCACACGTATTTGTGATCCTACAATACCTCTAGATTTCCAATTTCAGGTAAATTGAATAAAAACTGCGGTTTCTATAAGCCCAAGAATTAAAATCGGGAGATCGGTCTATATGGGGGCTATACCAAAATATGGACCGATACTCACAATTTTTGGCACACATATTTGTGGTCCTACAATACCTCTAGATTTCCAATTTCGGATAAATTGAACAAAAACTGCGGTTTCTATAAGCCCAAGAAGTAAAATCGGGAGATCGGTCTATATGGGGGCTATACCAAAATATGGACCGATACTCACAATTTTTGGCACACGTATTTGTGGTCCTACAATACCTCTAGATTTCCAATTTCAGGTAAATTGAATAAAAACTGCGTTTTCTATAAGCCCAAGAAGTAAAATCGGAAGATCGGTCTATATGGGGGCTATACCAAAATACGGACCGATACTCACAATTTTTGGCACACGTATTTGTGGTCCTACAATACCTCTAGATTTCAAATTTCAGGTAAATTGAATAAAAACTGCGGTTTCTATAAGCCCAAGAAGTAAAATCGGGAGATCGGTCTATATGGGGGCTATACTAAAACGTGGACCGATACTCACCATTTTTGGCACATCTCTTTATGGTCATAAAATACCTCCAGATTTCAAATTTCAGGCAAATTGGATAAAAACTACGATTTCTATAAGCCCAAGACCCCAAATCGGGAGGTCGGTTTATATGGGGACTATATCAAAACCTGGACCGATATAGCCCATCTTCGAACTTGACCTGCCTGCAGACAAAAGACGAGCTTGTGCAAAATTTCAGCACGATTGCTTCATTATTGAAGTCTGTAGCGTGATTACAACAGACAGACAGACAGACAGACAGACAGACAGACGGACAGACGGACATCGTTATATCGTCTTAGAATTTCTCCCTGATCAAGAATATATATACTTTATATAGTCGGAAATCGATATTTCGATGCGTTACAAACGGAATGACAAACTTATTATACCCCCATCACCATTTTATGGTGGTGGGTATAAAAAGAGGAAGCACACTCAAAATAAACCCAGCCAACTGCACTCAAATCGATGATTTGACAGTGACATAAGAAAAGGAGATACGAATTTATTTCGGCATAAGCCGGCTATCATGCAAAACCTTTTTTCGGAAGGTTCAAGTGTGGTTCATTGTTGGGTTTAATGAGCTGCCTGAATTTATTCTGATAATTGGTTGATAGTTTTGCTGCAAGTAGAGGATGCTGATGAGGAATGTGGTAATTCCAACCATCTTGCAGTCTATAGGGCTTTGTCCAAATAAATTTGAGAAACAATCTTTTCCTTTGTTGGTTAAGCTACACTTGTAGTTTAGTCAATGCATGGTTTTAAGCTGAAATCAAAAAAACAACAAAAAGTTTATTTCTATAGAAAATTTTGTCAAAAGTTTTATTTCTATAGAAAATTCTGTCAAAATTTTATATATATAGAAAATTTTTTTTTTTTTTTGACAAAATTTTATTTCTATAGAAAATGTTGTCAACATTTTATTTCTATAGAAAATTTTGTCAACATTTTATTTCTATAGAAAATTTTGTCAAAATTTTATTTCTATAGAAAATTTTGTCAAAATTTTATTTCTATAGAAAATTTTGTCAAAATTTTATTTCTATAGAAAATTTTGTTAAAAGTTTATTTCTATAGAAAATTTTGTCAAAATTTTGTTTCTATAGAAAAATTTGTCAACATTTTATTTCAATAAAAATTTTTGTCAACAGTTTATTTCTGTAGAAAATTTTGTCAAAATTTTACTTCTATAGAAAATTGTGTAAATTTTTTTTTTTCTATAGAAAATGTTGTCAACATTTTTTTTCTATACAAAATTTTATTTTTATAGAAAATTTTGTACAAAATTTTATTTCTATAGAAAAATTTGTCAAATTTCATTTCTATAGTAAATTTTGTCAAAATTTTATTTCTATAGAAAATTTTGACAAAATTTCATTTGTATAGAAATTTTTGTCAAAATTGTATTTCTATAGAAAATTTGTATTTCTTCTCTACGTGCTTCCAAAATCATAAGGTATGATAAATGCGATTTTTATCACTGGAGATAGACGACTCCAACCACATCTACTGACAAAATACTTTTGGCTTTATCGGTAAGCGTTTTGACTCTCTAATTGTAGTTTGGCTAATTGTTGTTCTTGTGTCTCACACTAAATGATCGTGGTTTATGGATTTTTTTAACTTAAAATTTCACCGTAAAAATTAAAAAAGAATTATCGGGAAATTTCCGCATTTGTTTTGTAATTTTAATATGTATTTCCTTTTGATTTCCCACCAAATATCCGTTATAAATTTTCCAAATGCGTTAGCAAACAATGATGTTGTGGAAAAGACAATAAAAATCTTTGTATTAGTCAATTGATCGTTATTCTTTCTTCCTATTGTTTTCGTTCAAGAATATAAATTCAAAATTTATTGTCAAAACGTTAGTAGCATATATTAAAAAGTGTTCGTTTATATCGCTGTTTTATTTCATTATGCATATTTTGAGAATGACTTTACAAATTTTAATGTGTGTTCTTCAAGTATACAAATATATGTGTGTATATAGTATAGTATAATTGATTTTTTACATTGATTTGTTTTTTTTTTTATTTATTAACATTTACTGTTTGCAATGTTATTAATGACATTGCTATTGTTGGTGTTTTGTTTTTATTTATTATACGGTAAAGTGCGAATTTATATAGAACATAAATAGTTACATAGGTTTTCCAATAAGAGTTCTTATTTTGGTATTCACAGAAATATTTCATTTATAGAGATAATTGATCGGTGGTTTATTTCATTTTAAAGAAGAAGATCTTATGAATTGTAATGAAAAATTTGAAAAAGTCCAAAAGTTGACGTTGAAGATATCCGGTTCTTTCTTTCACATTCCTCTTTTAATTCAAATTGTAGTCTACACTGTAAAAAATATTGACCTAATATGAAATATTATTCAACCTAAATTTTAGGACACGCAATTTGCACAATGTTAAGTACAAATTTCTTTACAATAATGAAATTTTAATTTAAAGAAAGTTTATCCTTTTTGCTTCAAATTTTTTCCCATTAAATTTAAGAGACGAATCTTGGAAAATTGCATCCCTCCGTTCAAGTCGTATGTATTTGAACTAAGGAAAATTTCCTTTACAATAAAGATAAACATTTTTATTTTAAGAAATCGTCTTTAAATTAACTGATATATTGAATCTTTAGATTTAAAATATTGACCTTTAATGAATTTTTTAATTGATACTATCATTTCTGTTATTCAATTAATTTCGCGATTGAATCAGAATTTTTTTTTGTGTGTAATCCTGCACTAACGGTGTCTTATGTTTATAAAAGTCGCTATTTTTATAGCGACTGTAATTCCGATTGTAACATTCCGATTGTAACACATCGAAATATTGTTCTAAGACCCCATAAAGTACATATATTCTGGGTCGTGGTGAAATTCTGAGTCGATCTAAGTATGTCCGTCCGTCTGTTGAAATCACGCTAACTTCCGAACGAAACAAGCTATCGACTTGAAACTTGGCACAAGTAGTTGTTATTGATGTAGGTAAGATGGTATTGTAAATGGACCATATCGGTCCACTTTTACGTATAGCCACCATATAAATGGACCCTCAGATTTGGCTTGCGGAGCCTCTAACAGAAGCATATTTCATCCGATCCGGCTGAAATTTGGTACATGGTGTTGCTATATGGTCTCTAATAACCATGCAAAAATTGGTCCACATCGGTCCATAATTATATATAGCTCCCTTATAAACCGATCCCCAGATTTGGCTTGCGGAGCATCAAAGAGAAGCAAATTTCTTCCAATCCGTATAAAATTTGGTACATGGTGTTGGCATATGGTCTCTAAAAACCACGCTAAAATTGGTTCACATCGGTCCATAATTATATATAGCCCCCATATAAACCGATCCCCAGATTTGGCTTGCGGAGTCTCTAAGAGAAACAAATTTCATCCAATCCGGTTGAAATTTGGAACATGGTGTTAGTATATGATCTCTAACAACCGTGCCAGAATTGGTCCATATCGGTCCATAATTATATATAGCCCCCATATAAGCCGTTCTCCAGATTTGACCTCCGGAGCCTCTTGGAGGAGCAAAATTCATCCGATCCGGTTCAAATTTGTAACGTGGTGTTAGTATATGGGCGCTAACAACCATACCAAAATTGGTCCATATCGGTATATAGTTATATATAGCCGATCTCCAATCACACAAAAATTGGTACATATCGGTTCATATTCATTGCCACTCGAGCCAAAAATAATCTACCAACATTTTATTTCTATAAAAAAATTTTGTCAAAATTTTATTTCTATAGAAAATTTTGTTAAAATTTTATTTCTATAGAAAATTTTGTTAAAATTTTATTTCTATAGAAAATTTTGTTAAAATTTTATTTCTATAGAAAATTTTGTTAAAATTTTATTTCTATAGAAAATTTTGTTAAACTGAATTATATACGTATTTAATCGGTCCTTTTTAATTTAATATATACCACGTATGGACTTACTTACAATTTAGAAGACGGTGTTAGGAGGTTTTAAGATACCTTGCCATCGGCAAACGTTACCGCAACTTAAGTAATTCGATTGTGGATGACAATGTTTAGAAGAAGTTTCTACACAATCCATGGTGGAGGGTACATAAGCTTCGGCCTGGCCGAACTTACGGCCGTATATACTTGTTAAATTTTTTAATATTTTTTTTAGTAAATGACCTCTATTTTATCTAATATCTAATTTTCTACTTTTATTGTATTATAGAATATGGAACTCTAAAAGGTAGTTGTTTGAAATAGCTCATGGCTATGTTATTCAAAAATGAATATAGATAATTTTTTTTTGGTTTTGAGGCCATGTGTTTCTTACTTCTAATAAATTCTACCACAGAAAGAAATCATATTCGCACTACTAACATACAGCATAAAACTCCAAGTACGACTGCGGACAGACGAAAAATACTCACTTACGCCTATTATAGCATACGCAATGTGTAAATATTTGCATTCTTATCAGTATTTCGTTGTTTAGCACCAATCAAGAAAAAAAATGAACAAACCCGTTTTGTTTTTTCAATACCACACTCAACCTTGAGCACAACATAAAATTATAAACTTTGTGTAACCCAATTCCAGGGGGTTCAATTTTATCTCAAATTTTCTAAATTCGTTCCTTTTTTTCGAATCTATTGTGGGTCTTTCGTTAGAACCAAACCACATGATACAAAATAAGTTTACTGTCATGCGGTACACTCTCGTAAATGACTACTATCGAAATTTCGATTACACTGAAAAAAATATTTACGTGATATTAAAGATTAGGCAGCCTAAATTTTAGGAAGCGAAATTTACAAAATATTAAGGACAAATTCCTTGAAAATAATGAAATTTTAATTAAAATAAAGTTTGTAATCTTTGTTTTAAAAACTTTTTTCATTAAATTTAGGACATAAATTTTGTAAATTTGCGTCCCTTCGTTAAAGTCGCATGTCTTTGAACTAAGGCTAATTTTCCTTAAAGTAAAAAGAAACATATTTTTGATTTAAAGAAATTGTCCTTAAATTAACTGAAATATTGAAACTTTAGATTTAAGATAAAAACGCTTCAAATATAGGCTAAGACTTGTTTTGAGGATTTAGCGTCTTTGGTTTAATGTTTTTTGGAATTAAAAAAACGTGTTTTTACTTTGAAGTATCCGTTATAATTTGGATTTTTAAACTGACATTTGTTTGTACGTGAGTACCATTATTAATAAACCGCGAAAATAGAATGAGAATTTAATAAATAAGATCTGTATCCTAATTTTAATTTTATTGGTCCTACCCAGCAAAAACTCCTATTACCGGGTATGAGTACAAGTATGCCTGCCAGTGCTGCCGCTAGTGAAAAATTGAGTGAAGTAGATTTTGGAAAGAAGTGGAGTAGATTGAATAAAATTGAAGTAGCATACATTTTTGAAAACAAAACAATAGAATTCATTTTATTATATCCTCCACCATAGGATGGGGTATATTAACTTTGTCATTCCGTTTGTAACACATCGAAATATTGCTCTAAGACCCCATAAAGTATATATATTCTGGGTCGTGGTGAAATTCTGAGTCGATCTGAGCATGTCCGTCCTTCCGTCCGTCTGTTGAAATCACGCTAACTTCCGAACGAAAGAAGCTATCGACTTGAAACTTGGCACAAGTAATTGTTATTGATGTAGTTCGGATGGTATTGGGCCATATCGGTCCACTTTTACGTATGGCCTCATTAAACGGACCCCAAATTTGACTTGCGGGAACTCTAAGAGAAGCAAATTTCATCCGATCCAGCTGAAATTTGGTACATGGTTTCAGCATATGATCTCTATATTCCATAATTATATATAGCCCCCATATAAACTGATCAACCGATTTGGCTTGCGGAGCCTCTAAGAGAAATTTGGTACATTGTGTAAGTATATGGTCTCTAACCACTATGCAAAAATTGGTCCACATCGGTTAATAATTAATAATTCAATGATTAAAACCGCTATGTTCATCGTAATTAAAGGAATAAGAAAAACAATTAGGTAATATGGGGAAGAATGTAAAAATTTGAAGCAGAACAAAAAGTGAAGCAGATTTTTGGAAGAAGGAGTGACGAAGTAAATTTTGTGAAAATGAAGCAAAATACTTCGATTGAAGTAGTAGCGGCAGCACTGATGCCTGCGCCAAATTGGTAACAACTTCCTCGTACATATATCAGTAGTAATACTTTTACACGTGCATGACATTGGAGGAAAGTACTTCCGTGCAAGCATACCAGCAGTCGAAAAATAAGAACTTCTTCGCAAGCATACCAGCTCTCCAAAAATAATATCTGTACCATAAAGATACCCAAAAAGTGCGAACTCACCCCTGTTGTTTTGTTATCTAACACACTATACCACGCTCCACGACATGGATCTATTCAATGATGTTATTTTGTAATATAAATTATGTACAATACAACTTTAGAAAACAAAGGTATATTTTATTGGCAATTTTTTCTGAAATGTAATTTGGTATTACTTTTCGCTACTATTAACGGTGCCCACTGTAGAGCCGAACCCGGACCTCAAGATATGATTTTCATTACCGGTATTAATAGAAAGAAACACTTTTTGCCCACACAGGTAAGTTATTATTTTTAAATCCCAGGTAATACAAACAAGTAGTAACTTTTTGATTACCGGTATTACTGAAAGAATCACTAGTGCTTACCCAATTTTTGATGGGTAGATTTAAAGCCAAATGGGTCGCTAAAAATTTTTCTTTATTTAAAAAAAGTCGCATATTTGGCTCGGAATCAATACCAAAATCCTTAAACGAAGGTCAAAATCTTTGGATCCAAGTAAACTTTTTTTTGAGTGTATACTAAAAAAATATTGCCCTGAATATAAAAGATTACTTGTCTTTAAAATAGGAGTGCGACTTGTTCTTAGCTTAGAAGACGCATTTCACTGATAGAATTTTTTTGCTTGACAAAAATTCGGCTAACTTTTCAATATAGCCGTTTTAGCAGATTCGACTTCAAAAAACAAGGTAAATTCTATACAATTGAGGTCAATTTATCCTAAAACGTAGTTAGTTATAAGAGATATCTTCCTAGACTTTATTTTAATGTCTTTTTATTTTAGGCATTGCATAATTTGTACTTCAACTTGTGTATGAATTTAAAATTTTAATTTATGATTAACTCATTTATGAAGAAATTTGACGAAACAAAAAAATAAAGATTAGTGTCCTTGTACTCGTATAAAGTACGTCGCACAGTGGATCCAAATAGAGGTGTGCACGTGACACGAAATTGTCGGGACTCACGAAAATTTTCGTGATTCGTGCGTGAGCCGTGAGTCACGCTCATGACAATAGCGTGAGTGTGCGTGAGTCACGAAAATAATATCTACGTGAGTGTGCGTGAGTAACGAATTACACTCACGAAAATATTCCTGCTCACCAACATAAAACGCTTAAACGAGTTAAATTCAATTACAATTTCAGTGACACCTGAGATGTTAAGAGTTTTATAACAATCTCGATTTTAATAATGCTCATGTTTTCAGACACTTCGGTAAGGTAAATTAATCATAAAATTATTCACGAGTCACGATATTTTTCGTGAGTCACGGTATTTTTCGTGAGTCACGTCGTTTTCGTGCGTGAGTGTGCGTGAGTATAAATTTTCTTTTCGGGAGTGTGCGTGAGCGTGAGTCCTACCAAAAAATATAGTGCGTGAGTGTGCGTGAGTATGATTTTTCAGTCGTGAGTGTGCGTGAGTAAAATATTACTCACGTGCACACTTGTAGTTCCAAATCGTTTTTTAATAATTCTGCAACTGATAAAGATATTAATATAATTTTCTTTGATTTTCTTTGTATGAAAGCTGCTGTGTTTTCCTCTAAGATTGCAAATTTGTGGATCCCTAGTGGGTCCACGGGCTGAGCTGTAGGCGTTGAAAGTTGGTCACCTCGGGGGTATAAAATTTTGTTTTAGCTTTCAACTCCGCAATTTTGAACCGATTTCTATGATTTTTTC
The DNA here is from genome assembly GCF_050003625.1 of Haematobia irritans. Taxonomy (NCBI): domain Eukaryota; kingdom Metazoa; phylum Arthropoda; class Insecta; order Diptera; family Muscidae; genus Haematobia; species Haematobia irritans. The sequence continues at coordinate 156,642,252 of NC_134398.1, read as the reverse complement.
TTTTGCTGTATAGAACTTGTAAAGCTCCACAAAAAGGCTTAACATTTTAGACGTGTAAACTGGGACTAAAATTGAAAGAAATTTGAAATTAAATTTTGCCCGAAAATTTAAAAACCTACAAATTGGAGACTAATTAATTTTTACTAGAAATAAAAGAAATGTTGGTAAAAAATGTGTGTAGTGTAAAAATATCTCTATTCTCTATGTTCTAATACAAATTGTTTATTTGCACAGCACTTGAAAAAAGTGCTGTGCAAATGTTCTTTTTACCATTTTGCATAGAATATATATATTTTTTTTCTTGTGCATTTAAGGTTTAATCTCAGAATCAATGCCAAAATATTTAGAAGAAAGGTAGAATCCTTGTGTAGTAGTTTTTTGTCCGTGTGGGAATGATAGTGTCCACGGATTATTTTTGAAAGTTGTATTGTGTACACTGAAAAAAAAGCATGCCCGGTTCCAAAGACAACAAATTTAAAGACAATTTCTTTAATATTGAAGAATTTTTCACAATTATTAAAGACAAGTTGACCTTAGTCAAACAAAATTTTCTTCCATTTTAAGATACCCATTTTTAATTTGAATCACTTAATTTGAAGGAAAAACGACTTTATAGTAAAATTCATCGTCTTTAAGACAAGAAAAAACTCTTTATATTAGAGAAATACGTCTATGCTAAGCTAAAAACGTATTCGTATTTTAAGGACATGAAATCTTTGGCCTCACGACAATATTTTTTTTCAGTGTAGTTATCATCAAAAATTTATTTAATGAGGTTCAAAATATTCGCATGGAGTCTAGATGTCCCTTGAAGTTCTATCACAGAGAATACAATGACCAACATCAGCCGAAAAGTTGGTGGCCACAAGTTTCTGGGATTCTCAAGTTGTGATAAAGTTGCGATTGACTGAGAAGTGTAAAAATATCGGATCACCCTTATATCTATTTATTTTTCCACTTCATTTCATTGACTATATTCAATCCTTAGATATGTGTACACTATAATTAGTTTAACAAATACAATTTTCGCATATACAATTTATTCAGGTCACGAAGTCCGTAAATTTTGAATTAGTCTAACGTAGCTTAATTCTGACAATATTGGCAATACAAAGAAAAAGAGTGACTCGCTTTATAGGAAGAATGAACTACCTCTCATAGCAGAAACAATGAACTAAGAGTAAAGAAAAGCATCATTGGCGCCAAATTATGACATATTACCGTACAGTAGTTCATTCTTACAATTTTTGGGAATCGTACGAAAATTTTGTTTCCAGTGACAGGTGTTATCTTGAATCGCATGTAGCTCCGTTAAGCTTTAACAGCCAGTTATTAAAAAAATAAATTGAATATATTTGCGTTGTGTAACAACTAGTGATTCTTCCAGCATTACCGGTAATCGAAAACTTACTACACTCTAAAAAAAGTATCCAATGATTTTGACCTTTCCTTAAGGATTTTGGTATTGATTCCGAGCCAAAGATGCGGCTTCTTTAAAATAAAGAAATTTTGTAGCGGCCTATCTGGCTTTAAATCTAGGACCAATAAAATTAAAATTAGGATACAGATCTCATTTATCAAATTTTCATTCTCTTTTCGCGGTTTGTTAATAAAGGTAATCACGTACAAACAAATGCCAGTTTAAAAATCCAAATTATAACGGATACTTCAAAGTAAAAAAATGTTTTCTTAATTCCCCAAAAAAAAAAAAAACTTTGAACCAAAGACGCTAAATCCTCAAAATAAGTCTTAGCCTATATTTGAAGCGTTTTTATCTTAAATCTAAAGTTTCAATATTTCAGTTAATTTAAGGACAAGTTCTTTAAATCAAAAATGGGTTTCCTTACTTTAAGGAAAATTAGCTTTAGTTCAAAGACATGCGACTTTAACGGAGGGACGCAAATTTACAAAATTTGTGTCCCAAATTTAATGAAACAAATTTTTGAAGCAAAGATTATAAACTCTATTTTAATTAAAATTTCATTATTTTAAATACATTTGTCCTTAATATTTTATAAATTTCGCATCCTAAAATTTAGGTTGTGTAATCTTTAATATCACGTAAATATTTTTTCAGCGTACTTGCAGCATTACAGGAGATTTAAAAGTAATAAATTACATGTGTAGACCAAAAGTCATTTCTCATTACGCATAAAAAAAAATTCTGATTCAATCACGATCCAATTAATTTTTTAATTGAAATGTGTTCAATCACATCATAGCATCAATTAAAAAATTAATTGCAAGTCAATTAAAAAAATTAAGTGATTCAATTAAAAAATTAATTGATACTATTAATTTTTGTGATTGAATTTTTTTTCAATTAAAAAATTTGTTGAATCGATTAAATTTTTAATTGAACATTTTTTAAAACTCAATTAAGAATTTAATTGGGAAAATTTTCTCAAAGTGTTTTTCTGTGTACCAGTTTTAAAACTAATGGGTTACCATTAAAAATAAATACTGACACCAAACATATCATATCTTGAGGTCCGTGTTCGAATCACGGTTGCCACAGTTGATCGAATTCTACGGCAAATGGTAGATTGGTTGGGTCGATAGGTAGAGTTCTTAATGTTTTGGTAGATTTTGCAAAATATTCCTCTCCAACAATAGGTACTTCACAATTTTCCTCTAGAAATAAAATGTTGACAAAATTTTTTATGGAAATAAAATATTGTCAAAATTTTCTATAGAAATAAAATGTTGACAAAAATTGCTATAGAAATAAAATTTTGACAAAATTTTCTATAGAAATCAAAATTTGACAAAATTTTCTATAGAAATAAAATTTTGACAAAATGTTCTATAGAATAAAATAAAATTTTAACAAAATTTTCTATAGAAATAAAATTTTAACAAAATTTTCTATAGAAAAAAAATTTTGACAAAATTTTCTATAGAAATAAAATTTTGACAAAATTTTCAGTAGAAATAAAATGTTGACAAAATTTGCTATAGAAATAGAATGTTGACAAAATTTTCTACAGAAATAAAATTTAGACAAAATTTTCTATAGAAATAAAATTTTGAAAAAAATTTTCTATAGAAATAAAATTTTGACAAAATGTTCTATAGAATAAAATAAAATTTTAACAAAATTTTCTATAGAAATAAAATTTTGACAAAATTTTCTATAGAAATAAAATTTTGACAAAATTTTCTATAGAAATAAAATTTTGAAAAAATTTTCTATAGAAATAAAATTTTGACAAAATTTTTTATAGAAATAAAATGTTTTCTATAGAATAAAATAAAATTTTAACAAAATTTTCTATATGTTAGAAATGAAATGTTGACAAAATTGTCTATAGAAACAAAATTTTTACAAAATTTTCTATAGAACTAAAATGTTGACAACATTTTCTATAGAAATAAAATGTTGACAAAAATTTCTTTAGAAATAAAATTTGATCAAAATGAAAGTTTGGCTAAAATTTCTTTAAAGTCAATATTAAAATAAAATAATAAAACCAAAAAAAACACTCTATTAAAAATAACCACAAAAATTGATCAAAGACTGCAAAATAGAATTTTTTTAGTAGTGTTTTTATACCCTCCACCATAAGATGGGGGTAATATACCCCTTTGTCATTCCGTTTGTAACACATCGAAATATTGCTCTAAGACCCTATAAAGTATATATATTCTGGGTCGTGGTGAAATTCTGAGTCGATTTGAGTATGTCCGTCCGTCCGTTCGTCCGTCCGTCCGTCTGTTGAAATCACGCAAACTTCCGAACGAAACAAGCTATCGACTTCAAGCTTGGCGCAAATAGTTGTTATTGATGTAGGTCGGATGGTATTGCAAATGGGCCATATCGGTCCACTTTTACGTATAACCCCCATATAAACGGACACCCAGATTTGGCTTGCGGAGCCGCTAAGAGTAGCATATTTCATCCGATCCGGTTGAAATTTGGTACGTGGTGTAAGTATATGGTCTCTAAAAATCATGAAATAATTGGTCCATATCGGTCCATAATTATATATAGCCCCCATATATACCGATCCCCAGATTTGAACTCCGGAGCCTCTTGGAGGAGCGAAATTCATCCGATCCGGTTGAAATTTGGTACGTGGTGTTAGTATATGGTCTCTAACAACCATGCAAAAATTGGTCCATATCGATCCATAATTATATATAGCCCCCATATATACCGATCCCCAGATTTGAACTCCGGAGCCTCTTGGAGGAGCGCAATTCATCCGATCCGGTTGAAATTTGGTACGTGGTGTTAGTATATGGTCTCTAACAACCATGCTAAAATTGGTCCATATCAGTCCATAATTATATATAGCTCCATATAAATCGATCCCCAAATTTGACCTCCGGAGCCCCTTGGAGGAGCAAAATTAATTCGATCCGGTTGAAATTTGGTACGTGGTGTTAGTATATGGTCTCTAACAACCATGCTAAAATTGGTCCACATCGGTCTATAATTATATATAGCCCCCATATAAACCGACCCCAGATTTGTCCTCCAGAGCCTCATCCGATCCGGTTGAAATTTGGAACGCGGTGTTAGCATGTGGTCTCTAACAACCATGTAAAAATTGGTCCATATCGGTCCATAATTATATATAGCCCCCTATAAACCGTTCCCCACATTTGATTTCCAGAGCCTCTTGGAGGAGCAAAATTCATCCGAGTCAGTTGAAATGTGGAACGTGGTGTTAGTATATGGCCGCTAATAACCATGCCAAAATTAGTCCATATCGGTCTATAGTTATATACAGCCGATCCCCAATCACACAAAAATTGGTCTATATCGGTTCATAATCACGGTTGCCACTCGAGCCAAAAATAATATACCATTTCTATAGAATTTTTTTTTCAAAATTATATTTCTATAAATTTTTTTTTCAAAGTTTTATTTCTATAGAAATTTTTTTCAAAATTTTATTTCTATAGAAGATTTTGTGAAAATTTTATTTCTATAGAAGATTTTGTGAAAATTTTATTTCTATAGAAAATTTTGTCAAAATTTTATTTCTATAGAAAATTTTGTCATAATTTTATTTCTATAGAAAATTTTGTCAAACTGAGTTATATACGTATTTAATCTGCCTTTTTTTAGTTAAATATATACCACGTATGGACTACCTTGCAATTTAGAAGACGGCGTTTGGAAGTTTTAAGATACCTTGCCATCGGCAAGTGTTACCGTAATTCGATTATGGATGACAGTCTTCAGTAGAAGTTTCTACGCAATCCATGGTGGAGGGTACATAAGCTTCGGCCTGGCCGAACTTACGGCCGTATATACTTGTTTTTTTTTTTTATTATTTTTGGCTCGAGTAGTAACGGTGGTTCTAATCCTACCAATTTTGTTTTTTTTTTTCTTAATAAATGCTTTGAAATTCTTAAGAAATCATGTTTTCTAAATAGCGTTTTTGTTGAAAAGAATTTTTTGACTTCAATAAGTTTCCATATCTAAAACTCTATCATCATAATCTTCACGATTATTAAATAAATATGTAACTCATTTATAGCCTTACAAATATGCCAAACTCAATTCGCTAGTATGCCTACTTATGTCTATGAATAACTCAGCTTTACTTCCTTAATATAGACAAATGTTTATTTACACAATGACGCCATTAAAAACACTCAGATATTTTCAAGATCACGTAACGTTATTAGAATATTTATTAATATTGTTTTTAATTAATGTTTGCATAAATATTTATAAAACTCACACGTTTGTGTTTCATTCATTTATTTGTTTGTCCATCTCATAGCACTCATGTCATTTACAATGATGTTTATTTTTATTTTGTTCAACCCCCCAAAAAAAAATGCTTAATTTCGATTTTACTTTTTCTTTTCTTTGTTTTATTTTAGTGTAATATAATTTAAAAATATAAATTTGTGTTTTTGTTTTACGATAAAAAGTCAAGGTCATTGAAAGTGGTGGTGTTCGTATTATTTATAGTATTCATATGTATCACATATTCCATGCATATTTCGATAGTAACATAGGACGTATCGAAAAATAAAAATGCCCATGTTCGCACAAAACACTTTTTTTTTTGGTTGAAAAGCAATAATTCTAACCTGCGATGTTTATTTTACCCATGTTAGCTGTTTTACCGACTCGATTAATTAATTGGTCAACAAATTTATGTTCTTCAAAAATTGTCGTTACTGATGCTTGTGAATTTTAGGAAACAATATTCTCAAAATATTGAACACAAATTTCTTTAAAGGGTGATACGGTCAAAATTTTGTCAATATAAACTTGACGTATTTCTTTCAATTTGGCATTTAAAAAACCTGAATACCCCTCATTTTGAAGGTGTGTGTGTATAGAATGTTGCTCCTATTTTGATTTTGGAATTCACTCTTCAGTTGTCAAAATGCCGTCCAAGCAAGAAAAGCAGCGTATCAAAATTTTGCTCGCGCATCGCGAAAATCCGAGCTACTCGCACGCAATGCTGGCAAAATCGCTAAAAGTTGCCAAATCAACCGTTACAAATGTAATTAAAGTGTTTGGGGAACGTTTGTCGACAGCCAGGAAGTCTGGATCGGGGGGAAATCGAAAACCGGAAGCCGCTGAGACGACAAAGAGAGTTGCCGGTAGTTTCAAGCGAAACCCTAACCTCTCTCTCCGAGATGCCGCAAATAAGCTGGGTGTATCGTCTACAACCGTGCATCGAGCCAAAAAACGAGCCGGACTATCGACTTACAAGAAGGTAGTGACTCCAAATCGCGATGATAAACAAAATACGACGGCCAAAGCGCGATCCCGGAGGCTGTACACGACGATGCTGACGAAGTTTGACTGCGTGGTAATGGACGACGAAACCTACGCCAAAGCCGACTACAAGTAGCTTTCGGGACAGGAGTTTTATACGGCAAAAGGAAGGGGAAAGGTAGCAGATATTTTCAAGCACATAAAACTGTCAAAGTTCGCAAAGAAATATCTGGTTTGGCAAGCCATATGTACCTGTTGCTTGAAAAGCAGCATTTTCATAGCTTCCGGGTCTGTCAACCAAGAAATTTACATGAAAGAGTGTTTGAATAAACGTCTGCTGCCTTTCCTGAAGAAACACGGTTGTTCTGTACTGTTTTGGCCGGATTTGGCATCTTGCCATTACGGTAAAAAGGCCATGGAGTGGTACGCCGCCAAGAACGTGCAGGTGGTTCCCAAGGACAAGAACCCTTCCAACACACCAGAGCTCCGCCTAATTGAGAAAAACTGGGCTATTGTCAAGCGGAACCTAAGGAAGACCAAAAAACTGCTAAGGACGAGCAGCAGTTCAAGGTAAACTGGCTTTCTGCGGCGAAGAAAGTTGACAAGGTGCCTGTACAAAATCTGATGGCAGGTGTCAAGCGTGAGGCCCGGCAATTCGGATTTGGAAAAGCGAAAGCCTAACTGAATATTTTTCCTGAATTTTATACTAATTGAACTTGAAAAAGAAATTTAATTTGATTTTTTAAATAAACGATTTCACCGATTTACACGCGTTTTCCCTTGACCAAATTTTGACCGTATCACCCTTTAATATAAAAAACCTTTTGTTATAAAAAAATTTATAATTTTTTTATACCCCCCCTTCCAGCCATGTCCGACTTCCAATCGACTTCAATTTTGGAACATGTATGTGTTTTGGACCAGAATAGAACCCTATTGATTTTGGAAGAAATCGGTTCAGATTTATGTATAGCTCGCATATATATCTTTCGCCCGATATGCACTTATATGACTCCAGAAGCCAGACTTTTAATCCGATTTATTTGAAATTTTGCACAGGGAGTAGAATTAATATTCTTACTGTGCGTGCCAAATTTGGTGGAAATGGGTTAAGATTAAGTTATAGCTCCCATATATATTTTTCGCCCGATTTTCACTCATATGACTACAGAGGTCAAAGTTGTACATGTACTTTCGCACAGGGAGTATAATTAACATTTTAACTGTTCGTGCTAAATTTGGTGGAAATGGGTTAAGATTAAGATATAGCTCCCATATATAACAGGTTGGCTGATAAGTCCCCGGTCTGACACATATATGGCGTCGCTAGTATTAAATGCATATTATTTTTATATAGTACCAACCTTCAAATGAAAATTTGACGTCTGTAAGTCAATTAGTTTGTGAGATAGAGTGTCTTTTGTGAAGCAACTTTTGTTATTGTGAAAAGAATGGAAAAAAAATAATTTCGTGTTTTGATAAAATACTGTTTTCTGAAGGGAAAAAGTACGGTGGAAGCAAAAACTTGGCTTGATAATAAGTTTCCGGACTCTGCCCCAGGGAAATCAACAATAATTGATTGGTATGCAAAATTCAAGCGTGGTGAAATGAGCACGGAGGAAGGTGAACGCAGTGGACGCCCGAAAGAGGTGGTTACCGACGAAAACATCAAAAAATCAACAAAATGATTTTGAATGACCGTAAAATGAAGTTGATCGTGATAGCAGAGGCCTTAAAGATATCAAAGGAACGTGTTGGTCATATCATTCATCAATATTTGGATATGCGGAAGCTCTGTGCAAAATGGGTGCCGCGCGAGCTCACATTTGACCAAAAACAACAACGTGTTGATGATTCTGAGCGATGTTTGCAGCTGTTAACTCGTAACACACCCGAGGGTTTCCGTCGATATGTGACAATGGATGAAACATGGCTCCATCACTACACTCCTGAGTCCAATCGACAGTCGGCTGAGTGGACAGCGACCGGTGAACCGTCTCCGAAGCGTGGAAAGACTCAAAAGTCCGCTGGCAAAGTAATGGCCTTTGTTTTTTGGGATGCGCATGGAATAATTTTTATCGATTATCTTGAGAAGGGAAAAACCATCAACAGTGACTATTATATGGCGTTATTGGAGCGTTTGAAGGTCGAAATCGCGGCAAAACGGCCCCATATGAAGAAGAATAAAGTGTTGTTCCACCAAGACAACGCGCCGTGTCACAAGTAATTGAGAACGATGGCAAAACCTCATGAATTGGACTTCGAATTGCTTCCCCACCCACCGTATTCTCCAGATCTGGTCCCCAGCGACTTTTTCTTATTCTCAGACCTCAAAAGGATGCTCGCAGGGAAAAAATTTGGCTGCAATGAAGAGGTGATCGCCGAAACTGAGGCCTATTTTGAGGCAAAACCGAAGGAGTACTACCAAAATGGTATCAAAAAATTGGAAGGTCGTTATAATCGTTGTATCGCCCTTGAAAGGAACTATGTTGAATAATAAAAACGAATTTTGACAAAAAAATGTGTTTTTCTTTGTTAGACCGGGGACTTATCAGCCAACCTGTTATATAGCCCCCAACACATTTGACGGATGTGATATGGTATCGAAAATTTAGATCTACAAAGTGGTGCAGGGTATAATATAGTCGGCCCCGCCCGACTTTAGACTTTCCCTACTTGTTTTTTACTAACATTGTGTTCCACCCCAGGGCATTAGCCGACTTAAATTTGAAGTCTATAGATTTTGTAGAAGTCTAACAAATTTTGTCCAGATCGGATCAGATTTAAATGTATGTATATGGGAACAAAAACTTTTATAGATAGCATCCAACACATTTGACGCTCTTGATCTTGTATCGAAAATGTGTATATACAAAGTGGTGCAGGGTATAATATAGTGGGCCCCACCCGACTTTAGAATTTCCTTACTGGTTTTTAGTATTGTTTAGTGTATTAGCCATTAGGTATTACCTTTCAATCAAGCCTACTATTGTTCTTTTTTTATAAACATTGTGTTACGATACCAACTTGCTTTATGTATTTCATTAAAAATTTAATTGCAATTACAAAACTTGTATTTGTAAATATTTTTTTTCTCAGAACATCATTATGGACATTTTTATTATTTAACACATTGTTGTTGTATTACAACATATTTTACTATTTCCAAAACAAAGGGTTCTCCCAAAGCCAGCAGAGTATTATTCTTCTATTCTCTCTTTTGTTGCTTTTTATTTTGTTACAACAAATTTGCTTTGTAAATTAAATATTACAGACGAATATTGGGACATCATACAGAAATGTGTTATGCATCTTTATATTATTAATTAATTATTTTTTTTTAATTTTTGTCTTAAAATGGAAATGACAACAGTCAGATAATGAACAGGCGAAAACAACAAACCTGTGAGTAATAACACATTATTCTTCACAAAAATTATCTATAGATAATAGAGGGGATTGTGCTGTATTGTTCAAGTTTTTGTATGTGTAATGCCTACAGTAAAAAGTTCAATCGCAATCTATGGCTGATGTCATCAGATTTACTTATTAAATGCCGTTTACCTCAATATGCTTTTGATTTGTACTGAATACTTAATAAATAAAGGACAAAAATACGTATTTTAGCCAGTATACACAAAAAAAGTATGTTTTCCCCAATTAAAGTCTTAATTGAGTTTTAAAAAATATTCAATTAAAAAATTAATTGATTCAACAAATTGAAACAAAAATCAATCACAAAAATTAATAGTAACAATAAATTTTTTAATTGATACTATCATTTCTGTGATTGAAGAACAAAAATTTAATTGATTCGAAAAATTGAAACAAAACCCAATCACAAAAATTAATAGTAACAATTAATGTTTTAATTGATACTATAATTTCTGTGATTGAATACATTTCAATTAAAAAATTAATTGGATCAAATAATTTCGTGATTGAATCAGATTTTTTTTTGTGTAGGGTAAGTTAAAATTCCAAGGTTTATCCCCCGGGAAGAAGAGCGCACAAAGAAGGAATATGATCACCCACTAGAGCCAAATGTTATTTTTGGACAGTAAACATTGGGTTGTCGCAACCATGTTATTTTCTCGGACATTATGTACCTGATTTCGAAAACAATTTTATGTTTGGCTAGAAAACAAAATTTTTGCGATAAAAATGTTCCCCCCCATCAAAAAATACATTTTTGCTCTAGGGGATGATGATATTCCTTTTGGATCGCGATAATGCAGCGTTTAATACCTCACTTATTCTTTGTGACCATATGACTGAAAATTCGACAAAAATTGTGAGAATTCTGGCTATTCTCAAAATTCAAGAGACCACTCCGGGGAACGGGTTTCGGGCCCATTGAGAAGATAAGAAGAAGGCGCTGATGGCAATACCAGACAGGATCTATTTAGTATGTTTCGGGGATTGTGAAAAACGTTAAGATTTGTAATGCTAAAACAACCCAGCAAAAAAAATTGGAAGTTGTTCCACAAACATTTCTTTTAAAGTCCATCCCTGAATCCCCCATCGAGTTTTTTCAACTTCCGATGCAGTCCTTTTTTGGACAAGTCCACAAACATTTCTTCTAAAGCGCATCGTGGTATACCCCAATAATTTTTTTTCCACTTCCGATGCAGTCCTTTTGGACAAGTGCACAAACATTTCTTCTAAAGCGCATCTTGGGATCCTCCAATGATTTTATGCTACTTCCGATGCAGTCCTTGTGACAAGTATTAGAAAGAACGCAATCAGGCTATTTTAAGTGCAAATTTTGTACAATTAAATTTTACAAAAAAATAGAAAGCTAATAAAAAAACTAAAAAAATAGAAATTAATAAAAAAAGTAAAAAATAATAAAAAAAAATAAATTTCATCCCCGCTGGGATTTGAACCTGTGCCGTTTGACTTTTTCGCTTCCAAGGAAGTTCTTTTGAGAAGGTTTTGCAAATTACGAACATTTTTAATTTTTTTGTTGATTTTTAATGGAAAAATATATTTATACGAAAATAAAAAATAAAAACGATGCATGATATAAAAAAATAATTTTTTAGAAAAATATTTGATAAAAAAAATGTCGCTGGTGAGTTTTTCTTATTTTTTCGTTCATACTAATAAAGAACATCTCGAGAAGCAATTAGAATGTTATTCCTTGGTGTCGTATTACGATCATATCAAACATTTGAATTGACCTTTCGACGCTTTATGTTCAATGGCGTTTGTGGCTGAGTGTGCTAAGGCGTTCTGTTATGGTGCCAGCAAACCCAGGTTCAACCCCTGGTCGGAGCGAAAAAGTTTTTCAAATTGTAAAATTTAGATAATAGGAAAATAATTGTGTAATAACACATATGGATGAAAAAAAGTGAAATTGGTTGAAAAAAAATAGTTTTTTTTTTCGTTTCTTAAATTTCTTCATTCAAATTGACTTCCAGGGCACAACTTCTAAAGCAACGCAAAGGATCCAAAAAGGGAGTACTTCCGTCCTATGACAAGCCCATGTTAAATTCATTGGAGATGATCCAAGTTTGCACTACTTCCGAATCACAGATTGGGGATCCAAACTACTTTTTTGGAAGCTCTTTTTTTTTGCTGGGAATGGACACAAGAGCAACATCGACCGGGTATGTTTGCTTTTGGATAGTAATTTGTGCATCGAAAATTTCGTTTGCGAGGAGCATTTTTTTGACTCTGGAATATCCGGCGAAAGTGTAGTGTAGGAGTAGTAGCCACGATTACTACCAAAAATGGTAGATTTTCTACTGTTAGATTGGCAGAATTCTTGATGTTTTGCAAAATATTTCTCTCCAACTAAGAGGTACTAGGTATACAATTTCGACAACCTTTTCTATAAAAAATAAAATGTTAAAAAAGTTGCTAAAGTAAAATTTCTAAAATAAAATTTTGAAAAAATTTTCTATAGAAATAAAATGTTGAAAAAATTTTCTATAGAAATAAAATTTTGAAAAAATTTCCTATAGAAATAAAATTTTGAGAAAATTTTGTATAGAAATAAACTTTTGAGAAAACTTCTATAGAAATATAATTTTGAGGAAATTTTTCTATAGAAATAATACTTTGAGAAATTTTTGTATATAAATAAAATTTTGAGAAAATTTTCAATAGAAATAAAATTTTGAGAAAATTTTCTATAGAAGTAAAATTTTGACAAAATTTTCTACAGATATAAAATTTTGAGGAAATTTTCAATCGTTTTGTTTGTTATTGTTGGCTTCTCTTCAATCGTTATTGTTGTTTTTGATCTCAGCTTAAAGCCATGCATTGACTAAACTACAAGTGTAGCTTAACAAACAGAGGAAAAGTATGCTTGTCAAATTTATTTGGCAAAGCCCTATAGACTGCAAGATGGTTGGATGTACAGCTGTTTCGGAATTACCACATTCCTCATCAGCATCCTCTACTTGCAGCAAAACTATCAACCGATTATCAGAATAAATTCGGGTAATTCACTCAACCCAACGTGAAATACACTTGAACCGTCCGAAAAAGGGTTTAATAGTCGGCTACTGCCTAAAAAAATTTGCAAGCATATCTCTTTTCCTTTGCCAAACTCAAATCATCGATTTGTATTTAGTTGGCTGGGTTTGTTTTTGAGCGTGCTTCCTCTATCTTCATTCGTTTTGTTTGTTATTGTTGGCTTCTCTTCAATCGTTATTGTTGTTTTTGATCTCAGCTTAAAGCCATGCATTGACTAAACTACAAGTGTAGCTTAACCAACAGAGGAAAAGTATGCTTGTCAAATTTATTTGGGCAAAGCCCTATAGACTGCAAGATGGTTGGATGTACAGCTGTTTCGGAATTACCACATTCCTCATCAGCATCCTCTACTTGCAGCAAAACTATCAACCGATTATCAGAATAAATTCGGGTAATTCACTCAACCCAACGTGAAATACACTTGAAATTTCACGTTGGGTTGAGTGAATTTCAATAAAAATAAACTTTTGAGAAAGTTTTCTGTAGAAATAAAATTTTGAGAAAATTTTCAATAGAAATAACATTTTGAGAAAATTTTCAATAGAAATAAAATTTTGAGAATTTTTTTTATAAAAATAAAAATTTGAGAAAATTTTCTATAGATATAAAATTTTGAGAAAATTTTCTATAGAAATAAAATTTTGAACAAATTTTCTATAGAAATAAAATTTTGAGAAAATTTTGTATAGAAACAAAATTTTCCATAAAAATAAAATTTTGAGTACATTTTCTATAGAAATAAAATTTTGATAAATGTTTCTATAGAAATAAAGTTTTGATAAAATTTTCTATAGAAATACAATTTTGATAAAATTTTCCATAACAATGAAATTTTGAGAAAATTTTCCATAAAAATAAAACTTTAAAAACATTTTTCTACAGAAATAAAATTTTGAAAAAAAAAATCTATAGAAATAAAATTTTGAGAAAAATTTCTGTAGAAATAAAATTTTGAGAAAATTTTCAATAGAAATAACATTTTGAGAAAATCTCCAATAGATATAACATTTTGAGAATTTTTTTTTGTTAAATAAAATTTTGAGAATATTTTTTTATAAAAGTAAAATTTTGAGAAAATTTTCTATAGAAATAGAATTTTGAAAAAAATTTCAATAGAAATAAAATTTTGAGAATTTTTTTTTATAAAAATTTTGCTGCAAGTAGAAGATGCTGATGAGGAATGTGGTAATTCCGAAACAGCTGTACATCCAACCATCTTGCAGTCTATAGGACTTTGCCCAAATAAATATGACAAGCATACTTTTCCTCTGTTGGTTAAGCTACACTTGTAGTTTAGTCGATGCATGGCTTTAAGCTGAGATCAAAAACAACAATAACGATTGAAGAGAAGCCAACAATAACAAACAAAACGAATAAAAATAAAAATAAAAATTTGAGAAATAACATTTTGAGACAATTTTCTATAGAAATAACATTTTGAGAAAATTTTCTATAGAAATAAAATTTGAGAAAATTTACAATAGAAATAAAATTTTGAAAAAATTTTCAATAGAAATAAAATTTTGAGAATTTTTTTTATAAAAATAAAAATTTGAGAAAATTTTCTATAGAAATAACATTTAGAGAAAATTTTCTTTAGAAATAAAATTATGAGAAAATGTACTATAGAAATAAAATATTGAGTACAGTTTCTATAGAAATAAAAGTTTGAGAAAATTTTTTATTTTAAGAAAATTTTCTATAGAAACAAAATTTTGACAAAATTTTGCATGAAAATAAAATATTGAGTACATTTTCTATGGAAATAAAATTTTGATAAAATTGTCTATAGAAATAAAATTTTCTATAGAAAAAAAAATTTGATAAAATTTTCTATGGAAATAAAATTTTGAGAAAATTTTCTATAGAACTAAATTTTTGAGAAAATTTACTATAGAAATAAAACTTTGAAAAGAAATTTCTATAGAAATAAAATTTTGACAAAATTTTGTATAGAAATATAGTTGTGACAAGTTTCTATAAATTCAATATTTTTAAAAGTTTTAACTTTGGTGCTAAGTCCTACTATTAAAGTCCATTGTGAGTAAGTTCTCCCTTTTTGTAGAAGTAGTAACTGAAATAACTAAAATAGAATAAAATATTTCTTTCGAAAACAATTCGTTTTTTCATTCTCACCACTAAATTTTGATCAAAAACTTTAAAATAGGAATTTTTTTATTTTATTTATTTTTATTTGGTAAACTTTTCGTAAAATTTTGGTAGATTGTTTTGTGGCAACTGTGATAGTAGTCCGAGAATAGCGCAATGCTCAAAATAAAGCCAGTTTATACAGACTCCTTAGAGAAAAATGTTACTTAAATATCAGGGCTGATTGCAAATTTAATGGAGAAATTCATATATTTCACCTAATCAAGAGACCTAGAACTTAACATTCCGCAAAGGGGCATATTGACTGACATATGTTATAATATTTGGAAACTTGTTGAGAAGCAGTCAAACGATTTGACTGAACAGTTCAACCGGGATAAAAGGATATACCATGTAGCTGCAAAGCAGATGAATTCACAACAGCACTTGCGCTTGGAAGGAATTCATCGATGAATTTATAAAGAAATGTCCCACTTGGATGCGCGCTCTATGTACGAATTTCAACACTTTGAGAAGCACAAAATATAGATGTGGTGAGCGAGAGACGCTTTCCCTTGTGCAACTCAGCTGTGCTAATTTCAACACTACCATTATTTACATATTTTTGTCAGACTTGCGAACAAAAAAACTTCAAAATTATATTTATTATTTTTTTCTCGTTACTTCCAGGCAAAAACTCTTTGGAACATCGAGCAAATTCAAAATTCGAAAAACCTCTTGACTACATTGAGTACCTGCGCAATGGCGAACATAGTGAACCGAAAATTTACGCATGTTTGGAAAGTTTGCGTGTGGCGCTCACCAACAATCCCCTGTCGTGGATTAAAGAATTCGGTGAGGATGGGATCGATGAGGTTATCCATCTAATGAGCCGCTGTAAAAAGGAGCGTACTTTCGATCGCATCGAATTGGAGTGTATACGTTGTCTTAAGGCCATCATGAATAATACATGGGGATTAAATTTAGTTCTAACACCAGATCAACATCAAGTTGTACTGCTATTGGCCCAATCGCTTGATCCCCGCAAGGTTACAACTATGTGTGAAGCTGTAAAGCTATTGGCTTCATTTTGTTTAGTACACGAGCGTAATGGCTATGACAAGGTGTTAAGGGCCATTACAACAGCCGCATCAACGTCGTATAAATCAAGCGAACGGTTTCGACCCATAGTCGATTCCCTATTTACCCCGGAAAAATATGATCCCCGCAGAGAATTAGCGTGCCATAGTTTAATTTTCATTAATACTCTCACAAATACCCCCAACGATTTGAATTTTCGTCTTCATTTACGTTGTGAAATAATGCGTATGGGTCTGTACGCGAAATTCGATGACTTCAAGGGGATGGTAGAGGCGAGTAACAATGACTCGCTGAAACAGCATTTTAAAATTTTCAATGAAATCCGCGAAGACGACTTTGAAGAATTCATTCAACGTTTCGAAAATGTCAGCTATAATATGGACGATGTAACGGATTGCTTTGAGGTTGTAAAGAACTTGGTGACAGATACACCCGCTGAACCATATTTCCTCTCGATAATGCAACATTTGCTGTATATACGTGATGACTTCTATTTCCGCCCAGCCTATTATCAACTCATCGAAGAGTGCATATCTCAAATTGTATTTCACAAGGGTTACTGTGATCCCAATTTTGAAAATCGAAATTTCAATATAGACACCTCCTTGCTGTTGGATGATATCGTGGAAAAGACCAAGGCCAAAGAATTGAAAAGAGCGGAAGAGTATGAGAAGAAAATCGAGCAATTGGAAATAGCCAAACAAGAGGCTGAAGCTAAGGCTGCACATTTGGAGGAAAAGCTAAAGCAGGCTGGAGGCAGTGCTGGATCTACAAATAATTTGCCCAAAGTGAATATACCACTAGCGCCCCCACCACCGGGAGGAGTGAGAATGCCTCCACCACCACCTCCTCCACCGGGAATGGGTGGGCCGGGTGGACCACCTCCACCACCACCGCCACCTATGCCTGGCATGGGTGGTGGACCAAGACCTCCACCACCACCTCCGCCACCAGGAATGGGAGGACCCCCACCACCCCCTATGCCTGGCATGGCCGGGGGTCCACCACCACCTCCCATGCTTATTCCCATGGCCCCTGTTCTGCCTCATGGCTTGAAACCCAAGAAGAAATGGGAAGTGAAGAATCCTATGAAACGTGCCAACTGGAAAGCCATTATACCGCAAAAGATGTCAGAGAAATCATTTTGGGTAAAGTGTCAAGAAGACAAGCTAGCTTCGGATGATATGCTTGCCGAACTCTCCATGAAATTCTCTTCGAAACCCATAAAGAAGGATCAAAAGGACTCTGTTGACAAACCCACAACGCTGACGAAAAAGACTATCGATTTGCGTGTCCTTGATGGCAAATCAGCCCAAAATCTCCTAATTCTATTGGGTGGATCCCTAAAACATTTGTCATATGAACAAATCAAAATTTGTTTATTACGCTGTGATACTGATATTCTGTCTTCCAATATATTACAACAACTTATACAATATCTACCACCACCAGAGCAATTGAAACGTCTGCAAGAGATTAAAGCCAAAGGTGAACCATTGCCTCCTATTGAACAATTTGCTGCAACAATAGGTAAATCTTTGGCATATTTACAATGAATTGTGGTACTAATACTCATTTCCTTTTTTTTGCAGGTGAAATTAAACGTCTGTCTCCACGCTTGCATAATCTTAATTTTAAGCTTACATTTACCGATATGATCCAAGATATCAAACCTGATATTGTGGCGGGCACAGCCGCATGTGAAGAAGTGCGAAATAGTAAAAAATTCTCCAAAATCCTTGAACTGATTCTCCTCATGGGCAATTACATGAACTCAGGATCGAAGAATGAATTGGCCTATGGTTTTGAAATTTCATATCTTACCAAATTAACAAATACCAAGGATGCTGAAAATAAACAAACACTTTTACATTATCTAGTCGATGTGGTTGAAAAGAAATTCCCTGATGCATTGACTTTCTATGATGACATGTCTCATGTTGATAAAGCGTCACGTGTTAATCTCGATACCATACAGAAATCGATGAGACAAATGAATTCGGCCGTTAAGAATTTAGAGACCGATTTACAAAATAACAAAGTGCCACAATGTGAAGATGATAAGTTTGCCGAGGTGATGAGTAAATTTGCAGGAGATTGCAGGCAGCAAGTTGATGTATTAGGTAAGTTTTTGTTTTGTATTATTTATAAAGGACCCATATTAATAAAAATATGTAGATATGATTATGTCCCGATTTCTTATTTTTTTTTTGTCAAAATTCTATGAGATGTTTTAAAAGCAGTGAACTTTTTCTTATCAAATTTTGGGTTGTTCGGAAAGTAATTTGTGTGTTGAAGTCTGTTTTTATATTTTTGTAATTCATAGTCTAGTAAATAATAATTCGCAAAAAAAAATTTAGTTTTGAAAATGTTGTTCAAACGATATTCAAGAACCAAAATAGTAACACTAACATATTTGAGTGTCTTTATTCAATAAAAAAACTATATATTTTTATTGTGTACTACCCTGGATTACTTTTTTATGTGTTTAATCCAAACTAAAAAATGTTTTAGCATAATTGAATTTAAAAAAATAAGTGAAAATATTTGCTATTTTAGCTCATACTAAATATTTCCCCATATTGTTGTTTTCGCCGATTTTTCTGCTTTGTTTACTAACAAATTTCTTTGTGTGTATAATTTTGTAGTAAAGTTGTTATATTTTCTAGATCAAAAAGGAGGTTAGCTCGTGATTAGCTAAAGAAAATAGAAAATTCCATCGAATTCCTAAAAAAATCAAAATTGTATATTTTATATAATGCATACAGAGTCGAAAGGTCGGCACCGAAAGGTCGATTAACCGAAGTCGAAGCTTTTTGAATAATTTATGTCATATTGAATTGTCCCAGTGTTGAATTTGTCTCTTTCAAAATACCCAGTACAAATAAAACGTAAGAAAAATTATAAAAAATTATATATAAAATATATATACAAATTTTTTGTCATTGTAATATTAAACTGTTGAATTTTGAATACTAAAAAGTCTACAAGTTCTAAAAGAATATTATAATTCATTGACTGAATTACCTTTTATTGTTGTTTCATGCCTTAGTTGAAAAATTAGTTCTAATATTGGAGTAAAACACACCAAATTTCTTTAATTACAAATTTGAGGAAAATAATCGGCTTCGGCCGATTACTGCTTTTTTTGCTTCAGCTTCGACCAAAAAAGCCCGCTTCGGTCGAGCTCTAATACAGAGTAGTGGGTTAAAATCCATTTTCGATCAAACGCCAAAAAGTTTTTCAGCTGTGGATTATACAATGGACTTCAGCTGTGGATTATACAATGGACTCAAATAAATCGGGCTGTCACTTTAACTTTTAACCATCCCCTCCCAGTAATACTGGTACTGGACATTCAGAGTGTTTCAAAACTTCTTTAAGTGGTTTCACGAATTTTTTAAAATATTTAAGGTCAAGCGTTTCAGACAAGCGTTAGAATGGATTTAAAAAATTAAAAGTTATTTGCTTATCAAACTATCACCAATTTTTTAATTCAAATCAACTACTCAGGAAGTTATTTTCATACAAATTTTTATAACACGATTTTTTTCATATTTTTAAAGGGTAATTTAACTTGTTTCTTTCAAATAGGTTAAAAACATAGCATGGATTAATAAAATGGTACAAATAATTTAAATTTTATCCAAAAACAAAAAAAATGCTAAATCCATTCTAAAAAATTGCGAATTTTTGAAAATATATGAGGTCAAGCAGTAGAATGCATTTAAAAAATTAAAACACTGAATTGGGATCACACCTAAAGAAGTGATGCTTATTCAGTGTAACGGCTGTTGAAATGGTGGACACCTGTCCTATGACAAGGCCATGTTAAGCTCATGGCTTCTGCTCCAATTTTGCACCACTTCCGGATCTAAAAAGGACATTGGCGACGCATTTTTTCCTGTGTAACCTAACCACATGAAATACTTCCTTTACTTTACTTTATGAGTTTAAATCGTGATCATCAAAAAAATCCATCCAAATCCTACAAAAATCCAAAATTTTATATGAAAAACTTCTTTTGCTCTTATCTCCTAAACTAAGCGTCCTAGAATGGAAAAAAGGTTAATTCGTGACTGCCCCAAAAACTCTTTTTTGTTTGCTCATATCTCCTAAACTAATCGTCCTAGAGCGAAAAAGAGATTAATTCGTAAAAAATCGAAAATTCCATCCACATATTAAACAAAGTGAAAAACTTCTTTTGCTCCTAAACTAGGGCGAAAAAGAGGTTAATTGGTGATTGCCGCCAAAAAAAATTGAAAATTCCATCCATATTCTAAAAAATCCAAAATTGCATATAAAAAAATTTCTTTGCTCATATCTCGTAAACTAAGCGCCCTAGAGCGAAAGAGAGGTTAATTCGTGAATATCCCCAAAAAATCTAAAATTCCTTCCAAATCCTAAAAAAATCCAAATTTTGATATGAAAAACTTATTTTGCTCATATTTCCTAATTAAGCGTCCCAGTGCGAAAAGCAGGTTAATTCATGATCATCCCCAAAAACTGGGTTAATTGATATTTTTCATACAAGCCTTACTAAATAAACTCTCAAACACATACAAATTGTACTGTTTTGAGTATAAAACAATACATTTTACATCCTCTGTCTGGATTTTTTGATGCTCTGTCTGGATAAATCGAAATGACTTTCCGAACATCCCAATGGAAGTCTTCCATTCAAATGAAAGCACATTGGCAATGAAATCTAGCTCTGCATTTAATATGTACAAACTATTGGATGGAAGTAAATTTACCAACTATTCCTTTCGTCCTGCTTCAAAATATTGTCTTGAGAATATATTTGGTATAATATCTGTTTCGACCGAATACCAAAAAGTTTTTCAGCGTTTGCTTTTCTCCTCTCAGTAAGGTTGGTGACAAATTGAGTGGTTCAAGACTTCTCGAAGTGGTTTAAAAGAAAAGGTTACACATTGTTCGATCTCTGCTGTAAAAAGTAGGTTCTTTTTAATTGGTCAGCATTCATTGTTAGGGGAGAAGTTTGCAATGAAAGGGGGAGCCATCGTGGTAAAGTGGTTAGCAAGCCCGCCTTGCATACACAAGGTCGTGGGTTCGATTCCTGCTTGGACCGAACACCAAAAAGTTTTTCAGCGGTGGATTATCCCACCTCAGTAATGCTGGTGACATTTCTGAGGGTTTCAAAGTTTCTCTAAGTGGTTTCACTGCAATATGGAAAGCCGTTCGGACTCGGCTATAAAAAGAAGTTCCCTTGTCATTGAGCTAAACATGGAATCGGGCAGCACTCAGTGATAAGAAAGAAGTTCACCAATGTGGTATCACAATGGGCTGAATAGTCTAAGTGAGCCTGATACATCGGGTTGCCACCTAACCTAACCTTGATATGATATTTGTGTACTCTACTCGAAATCTGTTATTTATTTTAACTCAAAATCAAAATCACAGAGCAAATTAATTGTATTAATTTCCTTAACATCTTGTAATTTTACCAAATTTCTTGTAGTTTTTTAAAATTTGGATATGGGTTTTTATTTATACTAATCAATTAAAATAGTTCCGCAATTGATTTTTGCTATTTTTATAACACTATGGAACCGTTTTTAAATCGATGAGGAAGAAAGCGCTAGCGTCTATATCGAAAAGGAACTATTTGGTGGATTGCAAAAATTTGGTCCCAAGCGTTTTTTTTTTTATCGGGAGAAGATTACTTTCAAGGGGATACAATTGATATACAATTTTTTCATTTCACAATCAAATTCATTTTACTTTTTGCCCATAGTAATAGCTTTAGAGGTCTATTGGTCTATATGCGATATTTGTTTCTTGATTTATTTGATATATTAATTTTAATGTTTTGTTTTGTTTTTTTTTTTTTATTTTTACTTACAGGTAAAATGCAAGTACAAATGGAGAAATTGTATAAAGAACTTGGAGAATACTTTGCATTTGATCCCGCTAAATATACCATGGAAGAATTCTTTATGGATATTAAAACATTTAAAGACGCATTCTTGCAAGCTCATCAAGAGATCGTACGTCAGCGGGAAGAGGAAGAAAAGAAACGACGTCTTCAAGAGGCACGCGAGCAATCGCTTCGCGAGCAAATGGAACGACAGCAGCGTAAATTGGCTTTGGTCGATATGGATGCAGCTCATGCCCAAGAAGGTGTCATGGATAGTTTACTAGAAGCCCTACAGACAGGCTCTGCATTCGGCAATCGTAATAATAGGCAACAGAGAAGACAACGTCCAGCTGGAGCAGAACGAAGAGCGCAACTAAGTCGATCAAGATCTCGAACAAGAGTTGCCCCAGGTGGTTTGGTATCACGAGAAATGCTGGCCAATGAAGCATTGATGGGTTCTGCTTAATTAGCAAAATACTACACCGTATAATGTTTCCTAAACTCGTAACTCCTCCCCCCCCCCCACTTCCACCGCGCCCAAAATCCAACTTGTATATAATGCATATATATATTTTTTAAATAAAAAAAAACACAAATACAAATACAAATAAAAAAAATGCCGCTTGTAGTAATATAAGTTTTATCTAATAACGATGAAGAATGCAAAAACAAAAGTAACTATGTATTTTTTATAACGACTATGAGATCCTATCTACAAAGACCAATCATTGAGATATAACTTAATCTAAAATAACTAATCTATTGCTAATTATTTAATTATTTTTATACATCGAAAGAAAATGTAAAATAAAATATCACAACAAAATATTACTGTCTCTCTCTATTTCTCATCTAACATTAAAAATTTCAATAGTTTTAGAACTCCAACTAACCAACCCAGTTTCCGCCTCCCATGGCCTCGTTTTGAATTTCAAACGTTGCCATGCCCTCTATACAATTACAATTAATATAACAATATTACGCTGTTTTGCACTTTATTTTATTAGAATTGTTAATCATGTTTATCTGAATGTCGTTGGATATTCTAACATAATTTTTTTGTCTTTACAGAGAGAAAATATTGCTTAGAATTCTGTATACGTTTTATTGATTGAACTAGCTCCTTGATTTTTTTTTCAATTCTTAGCTTAAGCATTTTTCCAAGGCCTGTATTTTTTAATTTTGTAAAAATTGTGTTGATATATATATTTTTACTTGCATACCTAAATTAAAATTAGATTGTAAGGAATAAAATTCCATTTTGAAATATGAAATTTTGTTTGTTAGATAATCAAAACTTTGAGGATTTGTTTATAGTGATGGCCGTTTACTCCAAAAACTAATATAGCATACTCATATATGTATCAACAGTCCTTACCAGAGAATGAAGCCGAGGAGTCGCGCTGCCGATTTCAGTCGTCGTCGACCATTTTTTGCCAGTCGACGCCGTCGCCGAATATGTCGACTCATTTCGACAACATTTTAGCCGCCAATATAGGTTTAAATCAGAAAAATGTATTAAAAATTTTCATATTTTTGTTAGCAAAATTTTGAACCTTCCACCTACAATCAAACAATTTCAAGATGCTATAATAATTTTGCAAAAATGTCGTAGTCAACAAATTCTCGGTGTAATTTTCATGTCATTCGCTTACACCCAAAACAACCATTGCTGGAAGGTTTCTATTTACATTAAGGACCAGCGTTATGAGCTGAAGAGTCATTTGAATACGAACCTAGTGACGGTTGCCTAATGAAGAAGGAGAGGATCAATGCCGCAATGCAGGAATCTCGAATCTTATTGTCAAAAATGGCCGTAAAATAGCAGAATTGGAATCTACCCCACAGGTTTGTATATAGCCATTTATTTGTTTTCTAGGAAATGTAATGAAGTAGTAGAATATCCACTAGGTCCATTTAAAAATTCGTATTTCACAAAGGTCCAAAGTCGAGTTGTCTATTTTTGAAGGATTTTCAAAATGCCAAGTATCGTCAGTTTTTAAATTTGTATGCCCATTCAATAATGTTAAAAATATGGATGATTTCGTATGGGATTCCTTTCTTGAAACTGGATCGATTTATACCGAAAACGCAGTAGGTTTGGAGTATTGATTTACACGTTTTTCAGTCAAAGTGAGTATATTTATTCCTTTATTTTTAAATAAAATTCGTCTTTTCGAACCAACTAAAACTAAACGAGAATATGTTTTGTATATGGTTTGGTTTGTATATGTTTTGTATATCTGTTGCCCAACATGTAGTTAAAAATGCAACCACCAATATCGTCGATTAAAATTTTGCTGTAGAAAATTGATGTTAAGTTGCTGCATTTCAATACTTATTCAGGTCGAAAACCTATGTTGTTAGCACCTATATTACCTGTTTTCATAATTCATTATGATTGTAAATATATAAATAAATAAATAATAAATTCAATACTTATTGGGCCACCTCATAAATATTCTGAATAAGGTTCTATGGTGTAGGTTATATACATATATGTTCTAATTTGTTTTTGTTATTTCCAATTTGAAGTTTGTTCAATGGGTTTTTTTTTACCAGTACAACGCGTGAAAAAATACTGGGTGGGTCGTAAAACCGAATAGTGACATAATTGATATATGCATGTTACAGCATACTTTTAGGCTGTCAATATTTAAGTGTTATACTATCCATTTATAATGTAAATTGTAAGATGTGGCATACTTTAGGGATGACATATTTTATTAACCCTCCAGTCGCATGTTGCTTCATAAGATAAAATAAAAGCCACTTTGCTAAAATAAGAGTAGAATAAGTAGAAATGTGAAGAAAACGATTATTATTTCGTGAAAAATGGGTAATAATAAGTACTCGATGCATTTAAAGAGAAAAATTTATGTGATTACAATAAAGGTGAATCAGCCTCATCAATTGCATACAAATCGAAATCTAAATTTTTCGGATCACGGGAGTCGATATCGAGTTTTATTGATCGATATTTTTTTCGACAAGAAATTCATAATGATACGGTGAATGTGTTAGGTGAAAGTGCTCCTTCATATGCAACAGTAAAAAATTGGGTTGCTGAATTTAAACGTGGTCGTACAAGCATTGAAGATGAACCACGTAGTGGACGTCCAAAAACAGCAACAACAACAGAAATTGTAGCCAAAGTGCATGATATGGTATTAAATGATCGACGAATAAAAGTGCGTGAAATTGCTAATATCATGGGTATCTCAAATGATCGAGTCCATTTAATTTTGCATGAAGAACTAAAGCTTTCTGCAAGATGGGTGCCGCATTTGTTAACCGTCGATCAAAAAGGCATAAGAATGAACATTTCTCAAGCTTGTTTGGATCGTTTTAAGCGAAATAAAATGGATTTTAGTCGTCGTTTCATAACTGTTGATGAGACATGGATCCACCACTATACTCCAGAGACAAAAGAACAATCCACAAAATGGACTGAAGCTGGAGGAAGTGCCCCAAAGAAGGCAAAAACAATTCAATTGGCTGGTACGGTTACGACAACGGTTTTTTTGGGACTTCAAAGGTATTTTAACAGGTTGGCTGATAAGTCCCCGGTCTGACACATAGATGGCGTCGCTAGTATTAAATGCATATTATTTTTATATAGTACACCCTCAGAAAAAATCGCTTCTCTAACATATGTTCTAAACATATTTTGCAGGAAGCACATATATTAGTGGATACTGCCGAAACATTAATATGTTTGTTTTATGTGAACATATATGTTGTGAAGCATTTTGAGCCCAAAAATATTATATGCTTGGAAGAATTTTCCCCAAAGAAGATTGTGCTCATTCCCTCACATAATTTTCACTTCCACGAATTTTTTTAGTTCTTGGCACCTTTTTCTGTAATACAAATAATGTTGAAGAAATTATTCAATTTTATAATTTTACCTTTCGCCTGGACTGAGAATCGAACCGGGAACCATGCAATTTGTAAGCCAACACACTACCACTGGGCTACGTAGCTGTTATAGTTACCAATAGACAATTATCGTTATAAGTTACATTTATATAGCATAGTTTGCAGCGCCCACGAGCCGATGCAAACAAAACATTATTCAACAGAAACATATATTTGTTGACCACGTGGAGCAGTGGTTAGCATGTCCGCCTTGCATGCAAAAGGTCCTGGGTTCAATCCCTACTCCGACCGAACACCAATTTTTTTTTTTAATTTTTGTATTTATATTTTTATATTATTAAATGAAATTTTTACAATGAAACTTCGAAATGTGTGTTATTAAAGATTTACAGTCAGAAAAGAACAGTGCTTGATATAAACGAAATGGACTGAGCTTTTGGATAATTTTTTTTTTATTGCAAAAATAACAATTTTGTAGCAAAAAACTGTTTTTGGTATAAAAGCTTGAAATGTTGGAAGGAATTCAAAAACTCTAACAAAAGAAGAACGTGGAGTCGAGTATAAACATACATAAATAATTTTATAATATACACATAAATTTTGTTTGGCATTATCGTTCTAAAATGACCCTGTTTTGCCTTTTAATTTTCTTTAATAATTCATTTTAAAGAAAATAACCTTTTTCAATTTTTTAGCAAAACTCGAACTTAATGCCCGCTTCCGAATGTCTATTCTCTTTACACGAGTATTCAAATTAAATAATTTTTGGACTTTCCGAAACAACATACAAGCAGTTTCACAGAAATTGCTCTCTTTTGATTCTCTCGCTGTGTTATGTTGATATCTTTCGTCAACCCTCCCGGTTTCCATCTCTATTTCTTTCTCTACACACTCTCTCTCTCTCTCTGTCGCTCTCTGAATAAAATATCACAACATATATATGTTTACTCGAAATTTGTAAATTTATATATGTTTACATTCACACATATTATTTTTATGAAACATTCATGCCCCAAACATAATATATTCTAACATATTAACATATGTGTCCCAAACATTTAGTGTTAGTTTAGGAACATTACATGTTTGCACTTAAATATATTGTGTTTAAAAATTGTGCCCGAAACACATTTTGTTTATATCGGAACATATGAAAAACATATTTTTCTAACAGTGGACCAACCTTCCAATGATTCGTGTCAAAATTTGACGTTTGTAAGTCAATTAGTTTGTGAGATAGAGCGTCTTTTGTGAAGCAACTTTTGTTATTGTGAAAAAAATGGAAAAAAAGGAATTTCGTGTTTTGATAAAATACTGTTTTCTGAAGGGAAAAAATACGGTAGAAGCACAAACTTGGCTTGATAATGTGTTTCCGGACTCTGCCCCCAGGGAAATCAACAATAATTGATTGGTATGCAAAATTCAAGCGTGGTGAAATGAGCACGGAGGACGGTGAACGCAGTGGACGCCCGAAAGAGGTGGTTGCCGACGAAAACATCCGTTTGTAACACATCGAAATATTGCTCTAAGACCCCATAAAGTATATATATATTCTGGGTCGTGGTCGATCTGAGTCGATCTATGCATGTCCGTCCGTCTGTTGAAATCACGCTAACTTCCGAACGAAACAAGCTATCGACTTGAAACTTGGCACAAGTAGTTGTTATTGATGTAGGTCGGATGGTATTGCAAATGGGCCATATCCGTCCACTTTTACGTATAGCCCCCATATAACCCCCCAAATTTGGCTTGCGGGGACTCTAAGAGTAGCAAATTTTATCCGATCCGGTTGAAATTTGGTACATGGTGTTACCATATGATCTCTAACAACCATGCAAAAATTGGTCCACATCGGTCCATAATTATATATAGCCCCCATATAAACCGATCCCCCGATTTGGCTTGCGGAGCCTCTAAGAGAAGCAAATTTCATCCGATCCGGCTGAAATTTGGGACATGGTGTTAGTATATGGTCTCTAATATCCATGCAAAAATTGGTCCAAATCGGTCCATAATTATATATAGCCCCCCATATAAACCGATCCCCAGATTTAGATTGCGGATACTCTTGGAGGAACAAATTGAAATTCGGTACGATCTGATTGAAATTCGGTACGTGGTGTTTATATAAGGCCTCTAACAGCCATGCAAAAATTGGTCCAAATCGGTGCATAATTATATATAGCACCATATAAACCGATCCCCAGATTTGACCTCCCCCTTGGAAGAGCAAACTTCATCCGATTCGGTTGAAATTTGGTACGTGATGTTAGTATATGGTATCCAACAACCATGCAAAAATTGGTCCACATCGGTCCATAATTATATATAGCCCCCATATAAACCGATCCCCCGATTTGGCTTGCGGAGCCTCTAAGAGAAGCAAATTTCATCCGATCCGGCAGAAATTTGGTACATGGTGTTAGTATATGGTCTCTAATGACCATGCAAAAATGGTCCACATCGGTCCATAATTATATATAGCCCCCATATAAACCGATCACTAGATTTGACCTCCGGAGCCTCTTGGAAGACCAAAATTCATTTGATTCAGTTGAAATTTGGTACGTGGTGTTAATATATGGCCTCTAACAGCCATGCAAAAATTGGTCCAAATCGGTCCATAATTATATATAGCACCATATAAACCGATCCCCAGATTTGACCTCCCCCTTGGAAGAGCAAAATTCATCCGATTCGGTTGAAATTTGGTACGTGATGTTAGTATATGGTATCCAACAACCATGCAGGAATTGGTTCATATCAGTCCATAATTATATATAGCCCCCATATAAACCGATCCCCAGATTTGACCTCCGGTGCCTTTTGGAGAAGCAAAATTCATCCGATCTGGTTGAAATTTGGTGGTAGTATATGATATTTAACAGCCATGCCAAAAGTGGTCCATATCAGTCCATAATCATATGTAGCCCCCATATAAACCGATCCCGAGATTTGGTTTTGGAGCATCTTGGAGGAGCAAATTTCATCCGAGTCAATTGAAATTTGGTACATTGTGCTAGTATATTGCCGTTAACAACCATATGGCGAAAACAATGTAAAAAACAAGTGAAAAATGTTTTACGATTGCAATTTACCAATCGAAAAATTGTCGATCAAAAAAACTCGATATCGACTCCCGTGATCCGAAAAATTTAGATTCTCGATATCGAATGCCGTGATTAGCCCCCTGTATTGTATACGTATTTAATCGGTCTCTTTTTGTCTAATATATACCCCGCATGGACTAACTTACAATTTAGAAGACGATGTTAAGAAGTTTTAAGATACTTTGCCATCGGTAAGTATTACTACAACCCATGTAAATCGATTGTGGATGATAGTATAAATTTCTATGCAATCCATGGTGGAGGGTATATAAGATTCGGCCTGGCCGCACTTACGGCCGTATATACTTGTTTTAACAGACTAACCCCCATTTTCATGAAGCTCCGTTAGTGCTACGTTAGCTAACGAACTTTTAAACTATACCCATATAGTATATTCCAGATAGGAACTTAACTGCTGAAAATTTTCCAGTTAAAGTTAACCGGAGAGAAGACATTTGCAATTTACTTTCTGTTAATTTTTTTTTAATTTTTAATTGAATTAATTAATTTTTAATTAATTTTTTAATTGAAAATTTAAAATTTTTCAATTCAATGTTCAACTTCGTTTTACTTTTTAATTGGGAATATTTTGGTGATATTTTTTTTCTGTGTACGTACAACTTTTTGGGCCCTCCAGCTTTTCAAACAATCGATTGGCTTATCTTCGACATTTAAACAAAAATTGATAGCTCTGTACCCAGTACATTCACACAAACGATTATCTATTTAAGAAAGTTGGTTATATCATTACGGTCATTTATTGCCATAAGCAGAAATTGTAAATCATAATAATTATCACTTTGCAAAAACCGGGACAAAGTAACCGCAAATCGCATCACGTGCATAACAACAATGGACAATTGGCAAAACAATGGTGTCACAGCACTCACCATCGCCAGACTTGTTCATTGATAAAATTGACTCTGTAGTAATCCCTAGTGTCACTCTAGGTGTAATTGATATATACCAGATAATCCATGGGAATCCGTATGGTTCATAATTCATAATACAAAAGACTTCTGGATGGGCTAAGTTAAACCAACAAAGAGAGGATGATTGAAAAACAAAAAGACAGGCAAAATAATAGTATGGACAATTTTGTAATGGTCATTGTCCATAAAAGGATTAGTAACTAACTACATCAGGATCTTTAGTAAATGTGCCTACTTGCAGCGATCCTAATAGCTATTGATGTTTCTAGTTCGTTTAGGATAATATTTACTAACAAGGTGATTATGATGAGGCTAATCCCAAGTACTTAACACAAAAATATGGCTAAGTGGGAGGAGGGTTAGTTAGGCTAATATAAGACTTAAATAACAATTTACTAACTATGGAATATTATGAAACCCTGTATTTACCACTGCTGCACAAAAATGTGTTTTTTATGATGGCTGACCGATATTGAGATCATATTTGAGTTTCCCAACAAAAAAAGGTTTTTTCGGATTAACATTCATTATTTATGGTACAACATAAAGGGACACCAAACAAAAGGCCCTCGCGTGGCCATAAACTTCTCACCTTAATTAAGATGTTGTCCAGGTAGATTCGGTTAGCTATAGATACTAGCCCAATATGGATTTGAATGAGTGTAGTTATAGGTATGTGTTTTTCTCATTTTCCAAGAAATGTTACATTCATGCTAAGTGTGTGTGTGTGCATATGATGGCCATTGCATCTTGCTTTGGTATTGGTAATCATTTGAAAATATAAAATGGAATTTCTATCAGAATTCGAAATAATTAGGACCTTCCATAGTGTGACTTGGCCAAAATTTTATATCAAAGTATTTGACTAGAATGAAATATGATAACAACAAGATTTTTACACCCGAAAAAAGTTAACCAACCACATAGGAAAAGGTAGGTTTGTTTTCGAAACATTTAACTATAATATTCTACAAATCGCAACATGATTCAAATATGTTAATACGTTTCTCAAATCGAAGAAAATTTACTAAAAAAATACTCTTATTATGTTGTTTAAGAAAATGTCATATTTTGCAGGAAAAAATTGAATTTGCATACAAACAAGCATCTTTAACTATTTGCTTTTCGCTGTAAGAAAGTTTGTTTGGAACAAAAGTATAGATTTTTGTGATACACGTTGATTCTTTTACAATCCGAATAAAAAACAAAAAAATGCTAAAGGGTGATACGGTCAAAATTTGGTCAAGGGAAAACGCGTGTAAATCGGTGAAATCGTTTATTTAAAAAATCAAATTAAATTTCTTTTTCAAGTTCAATTAGTATAAAATTCAGGAAAAATATTCAGTTAGGCTTTCGCTTTTCAAAATCCGAATTGCCGGGCCTCACGCTTGACACCTGCCATCAGATTTTGTACAGCCACCTTGTCCACCTTCTTCGCCGCAGAAAGCCAGTTTGCCTTGAACTGCTGCTCGTCCTTAGCAGTTTTTTGGTCTTATTTAGGTTCCACTTGACAATAGCCCAGTATTTCTCAATTGGGCGGAGCTCTGGCGTGTTGGGAGGGTTCTTGTCCTTGGGAACCACCTGCACGTTGTTGGCGGCGTACCACCACTCCATGGCCTTTTTACCGTAATGGCAAGATGCCAAATCCGGCCAAAACAGTACGGAACAACCGTGTTTCTTCAGGAAAGGCAGCAGACGTTTATTCAAACACTCTTTCACGTAAATTTCTTGGTTGACAGTCCCGCAAGCTATGAAAATGCTGCTTTTCAAGCCACAGGTACAGATGGCTTGCCAAACCAGATATTTCTTTGCGAACTTTGACAGTTTTATGCTTGAAAATATCTGCTTCCTTTCCCCTTCCTTTTGCCGTATAAAACTCCTGTCCCGGAAGCTGCTTGTAGTCGGCTTTGACGTAGGTTTCGTCGTCCATTACCACGCAGTCAAACTACGTCAGCATCGTCGTGTACAGCCTCCGGGATCGCTCTTTGGCCGTCGTATTTTGTTTATCATCGCGATTTGGAGTCACTACCTTCTTGTAAGTCGATAGTCCGGCTCGTTTTTTGGCTCGATACACGGTTGTAGACGATACACCCATCGGCATCTCGGAGAGAGGTTAGGGTTTTGCTTGAAACTACCGGCAACCCTCTTTGTCGTCTCAGCGGCTTCCGGTTTTCGATTTCCCCCCGATCCAGACTTCCTGGCTGTCGACAAACGTTCCCCAAACACTTTAATTACATTTGTAACGGTTGATTTAGCAACTTTTAGCGATTTTCGCGATGCGCGAGCAAAATTTTGATACGCTGCTCTTCTTGCTTGGACGGCATTTTGACAACTGAAGAGTGGTGTGTTCACTCTCAAAATGAGGGGTGTTCAGCAGATAGGGTCACGGCCTAAAGGAAAAAAAAAAGTTGATGCGGTCACCCCCCAGTTTTGTAGCATATTCGAAGACAATTTCAGAACACCAAAACTTTTTTTTTTTCGTGCACCCTACGACCCCCCGAAATACAATTTATTGTGCTGTGTCGTCATTTGAAGTCCGATCGAAGAGAAACGCATATCGTTGTTCGTGGTTGATCAGGGGCTATATTTCGTGCATTGGTCATTTTTGACTCCAACGTCAAATTTGATTTTTAATTTTTTTATTTCGCTTCGTATACCCCTATGACGCCCATTTCTAATAACCATTATAAAGATCATAACAAAATATGAAACTTTTGTGTTTGAAGTATTTACTTATATTCATAAACAAAAAAGTTACAGAGATTTTAAAAAGTCAGTAGGTTACCCTACACAACACTAAATAGTTTTTGCTGTGTTGTCATGATGTCCGATCGAAACCACATGCACATCGTTACTCATATCTACGAAATTGATTTATAAGGCATTTAGAACACAAAACCTGTTTATCTGTAAATTTCTAACGGTACCTTTGTATACATACTCGTTGTTTGCACTACGGCATTTTCTGCGTTATGCAAAGTGCATGTGTTTTTGCTAGAACAATTTGAGAGCCTACTGTTTTAACAATAAATTGTATTTCGGGGGGTCGTAGGGTGCACGGAAAAAAAAAGTTTTGGTGTTCTGAAATTGTCTTCGAATATGCTACAAAATTGAGGGGTGACCGCATCAACTTTTTTTCGTGACCTTGTCTAGTGTTCAGGTTTTTTAAATGCAAAATTGAAAGAAATACGTCAAGTTTATATTGACCAAATTTTGACCGTACACGCAAAAAAATAATTCTTTCCTCCCAAACGAAATTTTAGACAAACAAAGTTCGTTTCTCATTTGCTTTTCGCTGTAAGGAAGTGTATTTGGAAGAAAAGTATATACTTTTTGTGATAAACGTTTATTCTTTTCCAGGATGTAAAAACAATTTCATAAAACTAGCTCAAAAAAAAAAAAATTATTTTCTTGCTAATTGCATTGTCCCTCACATCTTTCTCACATCCACGAGGATTTTTAATTCTTAACACCTTTTCCTGTAATACCAACAATGTAGAAGAAATTATACGATTTTATAAATTTTTAAAATTTTTTTTACCTTTCGCCTCGACGGAGAATCGAACCGCGGACCATGCACATTGTAAGCCAACACACTAACCACTGAGCTATGTACCTGTTATGGTCATCAATAGATAAATATCCATATAAGTTATATTTATATAGCATAGCTTGCGGCGCCCACGGACCGAATAAACAAAGTTTATTTAACAGAAACATTTAGTTTGGCACCGTGGAGCAGTGGTAGCTACGTCCGACTCTCATGCCAAGGGTCGTGGGTTCGATCCCTGCTTCGGCCAAAGTTTTTTTTTTTTTTTGCTTTTGTTTTTTTTACATATATTCCAGATATATTCGGAAGATTCCGAAAAAATGTTCAACATTACATTGTACTATATTAAATTTTGAACTGTAAAATGTGTCTTATTAAAGACCTAAAGTCAGAAAAGAACAGTGTTTGATATAAACGAAATGGGCTGTGTTGTTATTTCAAAAATAACTTTTTTTATTGAAAAAATAAAAATTTTGTAACAAACGAATTTTTTTGGTGATAAAAGTTTAAAATTTTCGAAGCAATTCAAAAAACTCTAACAAAAGAAAAACGTTTTCGGTACACGTTTTCCAAACGTTTTTTTTCTTTGCGTGTATCACCCTTTAAGTCGACTTAGCGTACTCTGGAATGAGGACATCGAAGTACTTAGAATGTCATGCCGTGGTGTCATATTAGGCTCATATCACAAACATTGGAATAAACGTTTTGATGCATCGTGTTCAATGGCATTTGTGGTTGAGTGTGCTAAGCCATTCTGTTATGGTGCCAACACCCCCGGTGGATGAACCTGGCTGGGTCTGTTCCCAAAAGGATTTTGGATAACCACATCAGGAATCAACTGAACGGAAAACTGTCGAACTGCCAACATGCGTACTTAAGGGGCAGATAGGGATGCCAGATTTTGAAGAGGCAAAAAGACCACATTCAGCTTATAAAAAGAGCACATACAACAAAAAAAAAGAGCACACTTTTTCAAATAAAATAAAAAAACATTTAATTCCAATTTATTGAAATATAATTCATTTAAACATAAAAAAGGTTCATAATACAAACATAAAATAACCCACTTTCAACTCAAGCTTATTTTCTTACAATACTTTGTAAGTCATTTTTTGGTGTTTTTTGTGAAAAATGTTATTGAAAGAAGTTTGTTTACATTTAGAACAGAGTACAAAGTGAAGAGGCAACATCGACGTGCTCTTCTTCGAATCTGATATATAAAGTAAAACACTATTGAATTTGAAAATAACGGCGTAGGAAAATCTTGTAGTGTGACATTTACGTATGTTCAGTTTACTTTTATCATTTATTGAATCGCGTTGGAGTAATATTTGTTGTGATGCATAAAAAGAGCACAAAAAGAGTACTTAACTAAAAATAGAGCACTTTTGCGTGCCTAAAGAGCACATGTGCTCTTTAAAAGAGTACGTCTGGCATCCCTAGGGGCAGATCTGTGGATTCGGAGCTACACTCTGTAGTGCATCATATCAAGAGATCTATGACACACAAAGAACATACACTGACTGCTTTTCTTGATATTGAAGGTGCCTTCAATAATCATGCCTGTTCTGGGTCACACCGCATTGTGCACCACACTATACACTTTCTACACACCACACACAAAGTTAGTTGTTCTGAGTCACACGTGTGAACGCTTTTTTCGGACTTTTAATCGAAAAATGTGACAGCTGATTTTTTCTGCAAGCCATATTATTTGCAGACAGAAATTATAAACAAAACATATTTTGCCGGTATAAACATAAAAAATTAAAAGTAAATGCGTAATTCAAAGCCATAAAATGCCTGCCGGATTTTTGTTAGCAAGTGAATAATGTAAGGACAAGAGCAATTTATCAAGAACAAATAAGAAGGCGACAATTACATTACATTTTGATTTCTACCTTTGTTTTGATTTGCTATCCCTATCCCTCCTCAATGTTACTCATGAACAAACGATCGCCGTGTCGTTCTCGTTTTTGTTTTTGTCGGCGGAGAAGTTTTTATATTGGTTTTGGTCAAACAATTTTTAACATTCATACATTAAAGGAAATTTAATTATAGTGGGCATAATTAACTATTCTGTTAAGGTTTTTCTCATTTGTGTTGCTTAAATATTTACAATAATATTGCAAACAAATATTCTATCGTGGCGGCCTCCATGTGCCGAAAGATATTGGCGGCGTTAGTTTTTTTTAATTTACTCAGTGATTTGTGCACCAAGAACACTTTGTAGAATTGAAGATGCCATATTTGTCATGCAATAAATTTGGTAAAATTCACTTTTCTTAGCCCATTGATTTTGTAAATGTTATAATTTGATTACCTTATATTTTCAAAAAGACCTTTGATTTGTTTAGGAAAGCGGATAGTATTCACAAAAATCAAAGATAATTTTGCTTAAAACTTTTTCGTGTTACCATTTAAAAATTGTGGCAACATTATACTTTCGAACACACTGAAAAACAGCTGATTAAAACAACCCCAAAATTTATACACCAATCAGAGGAAATTTCGGTTCAAATTTTAGATGGATTTTTAAAATCGTGGTTTCTGCCATATATAAGTGACTTTCCCAATAAAATTTGCAAATATTTATAAAAAACATATTAAAGTTTCAGAATCTGTTATTTGTTTGTTATAAAAACGTCTAACTTTGCATACGATGGCTGTACACTAAGCCTACACAAAAGAAATGTTAGTGTACATTTTTCTATGACGGTGTATAGTGTTGGCCAGAACACCTTTTAAGTGTGACACCACACGAAAATTGTACCTGTGTGTACCAGAACAGACATGAATACAAGAATTGAGAAGGTATTACATGCACTAGAGAGGAATGGTGTAAGTGATTTTATTATCGACTGGATTGAGGGGATGCTACTTCATAGAATTATGGAATCGGTATTGCTAAATTCTATAAGGAAGACTGCCCAAAGAGGGTGTGATATTGCGTTACTATGGTTACTCAGATGATATTCTTACTTCTCTTCACGCCAAGGGGATAAAGGTAGTGACATATGCGGACGATATTGCTGTAATGGTGTCAGGGAAATTTCTGGACACTATCTCAGATATAATGAGTGAGGCTTTGCAGGTTCTATCCGACTGGGTAAGGAACTGCGGTTTGGGTGTTAACCCAAAGAAGACGGAGCTAGTGCTCTTCACTAGAGCAAGGAAAACCACCGAGTATAAGGACCCACGATTTCAAGGGACGAGATTGAGTCTATCCATATCGGCCAAGTACTTGGGAGTTATCTTGGACTCTAGACTGAACTGGTTGGAAAATACATTAGGACTTCCGTCAAACGAAGGCCTATGCGGCACTTTATTCGTGCCAAAGGCTGGTCGGGGAACGCTGCGGAATGAAACCGTCCTTATTCCACTGGCTTTTTACAGCAGTTATAAGACCAGTAGCCACCTATGGCTGCCACGTCTGGTTGACCATTACGAGACACCGGAAGCATATACAGAAATTCAGCAGGATTAACAGAACGGCTCTCATTTACATGACTGGTGCGATGAGGACAACGGCCACTGCAGCTCTAGAGGTTTTAATGGGAATTTGCCCGCTTGATCTACACATTAGAAAGACAGCCGAGGTGGTACTCATGAGACTGAAGAGCTTAGACTTACTCGGAAACACGGCCTGCAGGCATACGGAATTGGTTGCTTCAGTTGGTCAACGCTTAAGGACGGACTATATGGCGACTTGGCATGTATATGAGGGCAAGCTAAGATTGATTATCCCAAGTATAGATGACTGGGAGGAAAAGCGTATACCTTATGGAGATCTGAGCATTTATACGGACGGATCGAAGGTGGCTGAAGGCACGGGCAGTGGTATCTATTGGGAGAAGCTAGGAATTAATCATATGGAATGGACAACGCATACACTATTTTTCAGGCGGAGGTATTTGCTATTGCCAAAGCTGTGGAGCTCCTGTTGATGAGGCCGATATTCAGAAACGATATATGCTTCTTCATCGACAGCCAGGCCTTAGATAATACGAACATAACGTCGAAGGTTGTCAGCCGCTGTTGTAGAGAACACAGACTTCTCGCTGAACATCATAATATCCCTATGTGCTGAGTACCTGGACATTATGGAATAAGGGGCAATGAGGAGGTAGATGTACTGGCTAAGGAAAGTGCACGCGGCATGGATAACATCGTCACGGACGTTTTCCCCCGCTATCTTTATATACTTACAGGGTCAATGTTACATATGATGATCTGTGGAAGGAACGATGGACCTCCTCTGGGGGTTGCAGGCAGACCAAGCTGATATGGAACGACAAGAGTAATAGGAACTCAGGATTTCTAATGGCCACGAATAGAGAGGCTTTGAGGCCGTTGATAGGCATCATAACGGGACACAATACACTTGGGAAACATATGGTAAGGATTGGCTTAATGGCCGATGATATTTGTAGATGGTGCCTTGACCCGGAGGCCACAGAAAACTCTAACTATTTTCTGTGCCAGTGTCCGGCATTATCTTTTAGAAGAAATAAGATACTAGGCTCTTTATTCTTTCAGGATATTACTAAGGTACGAACTGTAATTTGAACGATGTACTCGCCTTTATCAAGGCTTCAGGATGGAAGATCTAGAGAACCGTAACGGAGATGTGACCGACCCGGGCAGAGGAAGACAGATGTCGAAGAGGAAAGAAACAACCATGAGGAATCACAATGTCCTAAGTGGACACCATTTTTCGGTTCTACGGATTTGGTATCATCCTCTATAACCTAACCCCCGGTGGAAGCGAAGAAGTTTTTCTATTCGTAAAAATTAGATAATAAGAAAATAAAAGTGTAACAAAAAATTATGATAGAAATAAAGAGCGAAATTTGAAAATAAAATCTTTTGTGAGTTTTTTTAAATTTCTTCATCCAAATGAACTTCCAAGGCACAACTTCTAAAGCAATGCAAAGGATCCAACAATGGAGTACTTCCGCCCTATGACAAGCCCATGAAAAATTCATTGGAGATGATCCTATTTTGTACTACTTCCGGATCACAAATTGGGGATCCAAACTACTTTTTTGGAAGCTCTTTATTTGCTGGGCATTTATGATTTATCGGTCCATAGTTATGCAATAGGAAAATTTCATAATAGAAATTTGAGTCGTTTTTTTCGATATAGAAGTGGCGATTTTGCAAGGAAAATGTGGGTATTTTGGGCATATTTGCGCCAAATCAAAAGAACATATATAGGGGAGCTTCCCCTAATTCTGAGCCCATTTGGGCTAAATTTGGCAAACATTACAAACATATTTCTACTACCTGTGCAAAATTCTGAAATTTCTGTATAAATGTAAATCGGTCGAAGGATATACATGGAAGCTATATCTAAATATGAACCGATTTTACCAACGTAACTTCTAAATACTCAATAAAAATTTGGTTGGCAGATCAATGTGAAGGTGAATCAACTTCAACATTTCTATATTTATGGTATATATTGTCAAAATCAATGATTAACACTGAACAGGTAAAAATATACCCAATTTGGGGAAAAATCCACAATTATGACAACACTGTCCAGTGGGCCATGTACCTCTTATTGTCATCAACAGACAATTACCACTATAGCGATTACCTCATAATCAACCAATACCGTTTAGCAGTTTTTATAGACCACTGTTGGGCACACACACAAGCCAATGTAAAGAAACTTTATTTGAAGAAAACAAAAACACCAAATACAACTTTTAGAAATAAAACTAATGTATTTTTTCCATTTTTTTTTTGGAATTAGATACTCCTATATTAACATTTTTACTATAAAACCATAAAATGAAACCACTTAGAAAAACTTTGTCACCAGCATTACTGAGAGGGTATAATCCAGGGGTGAAAAACTTCCTGGTGTTTGGTCGAAACTGGAATTGACCCCATCACCCTCTGAATGCAAGACGGGTATGCTAACCATTGTACCATGGTGGCTCCCGGGAGGACTATGTATATATTCCTAATATTTTCTCTTTTTGCCACATAGGGTCCACGCCCCATATTATTACTCCTGCCTATATTGATAATATTAGAGTTCTGACGTAATGCAATCAATAACAAAAAAAAACGGATTTTACCTGTATTTGAAGTAAGAAGATCATTATGGCTAAATTTAATTTAAATTTTGGAAAAACATTGTTCTCTTTGACCTCATTTGTTTTTACAACACATATTCTACTACCGTTTATGGATTAAACAAAAACATTCTCAACAACGATAGGCCTTGCAACTTGCTAAAGTCCTTGAATAATATTGTACGCGTGCTCAAAGTAGTATTGAATTCATACGTTAACACGTCTACCTGGTTGTTTCATTTAAGTCATGCAACTTTTAGAGGTTTGCAAGGACGACTTACTCCGAAGTCATTAAGAGTACAGACGAAACAGTGAATTTATTATACCTTTTTTTTAAAGTGCAAATTCACATCGACAAGTAGGCATAATGCAATCGCTTCAAAACGAATGCCGCACATGTTTCGCAGAAATGCGTTTCATTGAAATTTGTTAGTGTTTTTAGAAATGTGTGAATTTCTGAATTGAATTGGAATAAACCGAAAATTTTTTTCAAATATGTAGTGATACTGAAAGTAATGGTAACTGACTAACTTTAAGTGATATACACTACATTTAAAGATAGCTTTGAATATGCATTTCAACGCCTATCATATACCACTGAGGCTTTCAATTTCAAGCTCAACCCAAACGTTTGGATTTTGAACTCGCAACAAATGTATGCTATTTCAAATCAAAGCACAATTATCCAACATAAGCTTGCATACATATGAACACCTTGAATAGCGTAGATTAAAGAAATAAATATTCATCGGTTATGATGACTCACTTAAAATGAATCAATTTGATTTAGTTTAAGCTATGCTTGCCAAATGTTTCCTTTTGGTAAAATTAATTGCAATTGAATTTTCCAATAATTTTTGAGGAAAATGTGACTGCGAGCACAGAAAACAATACAAAAACAAGTATATACGGCCGTAAGTTCAGCCAGGCCGAATCTTATATACCCTCCACCATGGTTTTCGTAAAAAACTTGCACTAAAGACTGTCGAAGACAATCGAATTACTTGAAATATGGGGGTCGCTTTATATGGGGACTATATACAATTATGAACCTATATTGTCCAATTTTTGTGTGATTAGTACCAAATTTTAGCAAGACCAAAAGAAATTTGCTTATCCTGGAAGAAGTAAAATCTGGGGATCGGTTTATCTGGGCGCTATATATAACTATGGAAGACATTTGGCATAGTTGTTAGCGACCATATAATACTAACAACGTATCAAATTTCAGCCGAATCGGATGGAATTTGCGTCTCCAAGAAATTTGCTCTTCCAGGAGGCTCCAGAGGTCAAATCTGGGGATCGGCTTATATGGGGATTTTATCTAATTATGGACCGATATGAATGGTCCAATTTTTGCATGGTTGTTAGAGGCCATATACTAATATAACGTACAAAATTTTAACCAAATCGGATGAAATACTAACGAATCCATCTCTCTACGAAAACGCAATTATTGCAGATGGCATTGGTTAAGAAAAAAAAATAGAGTTTTTAATCAAAATTTTACGAATTTCTGTACCTTCTCAGTACGAATTATACACCCAGAGAAGGAATATGATCACCTCAAACATGTTTCAAGAGCAAAATATTATTTTTGAACGTGGTCGGTTTTTAGGGCTCCATACAATTGAACAGTAAGATAATATGATTAATCGGGAGTTTACATACTGCACAATTGGGCCATTCGCATTTGAAACTTCTTCATAAATTCTCAGTTTGGTAGAGATAGCATTGCAAACATTGGTAACATTTCGTGTCAGCTATGTTCAACAAGTAGAAATTTCAAGCTTCCCTTTTCAACCAAATAGCATACTAGAGGTTAAAATAATGTTTTGAGATATGACTATTCTACCACACTCAAAAAAAGTTTACTTGGATCCACAGATTTTGACCTTCCAAGGATTTAAGGATTTTGGTATTGATTCCGAGCCAAAGATGCGGCTTCTTTAAAATAAAGAAATTTTTTAGCGACCTATCTGGCTTTAAATCTAGGACTAATAAAATTAAAATTACACACAAAAAAAGTTTTTTTTGATTCAATCACGAAATTAATTGATCCAATTAATTTTTTAA
Organism: Haematobia irritans; assembly: GCF_050003625.1. Classification (NCBI taxonomy): domain Eukaryota; kingdom Metazoa; phylum Arthropoda; class Insecta; order Diptera; family Muscidae; genus Haematobia; species Haematobia irritans. The sequence continues at coordinate 156,600,351 of NC_134398.1, read as the reverse complement.
TTGAAATGTCTTCAATCACAGAAATGATAGTATCAATTAAAAAAATTAATTGACAGTCAATTAAAAAATTAATTGATCCAATTAAATATTTAATTGATACTATTAATTTGTGTGATTGATTTTTATTTCAATTAAAAAATTTGTTAAATCAATTAAATTTTTAATTGAATATTTTTTAAAACTCAATTAAGATTTTAACTGGAAAAATTTTCGTGAAATTTTTTTCTGTGTAGGATACATATCTCATTTATCAAATTTTCATTCTCTTTTCATTGTTTATTACTAAAGGTACTCACGTACAAACAAATGTCAGTTTAAAAATCTAAATTATAACGGATACTTCAAACTAAAAAATGTTTTCTTAATTCCAAAAAACTTTAAACCAAAGATGCTAAATCCTAAAAAGAAGTCTTAGCCTATATTTGAAGCGTTTTTATCTTAAATCTAAAGTTTCAATATTTCAGTTAATTTAAGGACAATTTCTTTAAATCAAAAAAGTGTTTGTCTTAGTTCAAAGACATGCGAGATTAACGGAGGGACGCAAATTTACAAAATTTGTGTCCTAAATTTAATGAAAAAAATTTTCAAGCAAAGACTATAAACTTTATTTTAATTAAAATTTCATTATTTTAATGAAATTTGTCCTTAATATTTTGTAAATTTTGCATCTTAAAATTTAGGTTGCGTAATCTTTAATATCACGTAAATATTTTTTTCAGTGCACCATAGGATGGCGTTGGGAGAATAAAAAGTTTGCCATTCCGTTTGTAGCACATAAAAATATCGATTCCCGATAATAATTAAAAAAATTTTAAAATAATTATTTAAAAAAGAGAAAAATGTATTTGTAATTGTTGTATTTTCTGCAAAAATTTTGAACCTTCAATCCACAATTATTAAAAATCAAGTTTCTATAATAATTTCGCAAAAAATTTGTTCAGAAAATATGCAAAATATGTAAATTTGATTATAATATTGGTTGTACAAGTAATCCCATAACCATTCCGATAACCTCAATTTGATTTTATAATGGATAAATGTTCGCCGTTGAAAATACAAATTTGTAGGAAAAAATTTAGCCGCCGCCGATAAAAATGGATCGTCTTCATTCTCTGTAGATTTGTTACTATTTGGTAGATTGGTAGAATTTTTAATGTTTTGGTAGATTTTGCAAAATACTCTCCTCCAACTAAGGACTTGACAACATTTTCTATGGAAATAAAATTTTGCGAAAATTTTCTTTAGAAAAAAAATTTTAACAAAATTTTCTATAGACATAAAATTTTGAGAACATTTTCTACAGAAATAAAATTTTGAGAAAATTTTCTATAGAAATAAAATTTTGAGAAAATTTTCTATAGAAATAAAATTTTGAGAAAATTTTCTATAGAAATAAAATTTTTATCAAAGTTCCTATAGATTTGTCAAAATTTTCTTTAGAAATAAAATATTGCAAAATATCGAAATAAAATTTTGACAACGTTTTCTATAGAAATAAAATTTTGAGAAAATTTTCTATACAAATAACATTTTGAGAACATTTTCTATAGAAATAAAATTTTGAGAACATTTTCTTTAGAAATAAAATTTTGGCAACATTTTCTATAGAAATAAAATTTTGACAAAATTTTCTATAGAAAAAAATGTTGAGAAAACTTTGTATAGAAATAAAATTTTGAGAAAATTTTGTATAGAAATAAAATTTTGAGAAAATGTTCTATAGAAATAAAATTTTGACAAAATTTTCTAATGAAATAAAATTTTGACAACATTTTCTATAGAAATAAAATTTTGAGAAAATTTTCTATAGAAATAAAATTTTGAGAAAATTTTCTATAGAAATAAAATTTTGACAAAATTTTCTATAGAAATAAAATTTTGACAAAATTTTCTTTAGAAATAAAATATTGCAAAATGTCGAAATAAAAGTTTGACAATGTTTTCTATAGAAATAAAATTTTGACAAAATTTTCTTTAGAAATAAAAAATTGCTTAATAAAATTTTTTTGTTTGGTAGTTTTTTGGTAAAATTTTTTCCAAGTTTTGGTAGATTATTTTGGGCTCGAGTGGCAACCGTGCTCCTGAGTCCTTCTAGCTCTTGGTGTCCGTCTGTCCATGTATTTGTTGTTTCCAGGATTCCGGTCGCAATCGATTTTGGTGAAATTTGGCATGTGACGTTTTTTTTTGGCACAAACGAACGCTATTGAATTTGGGAAAAATCGGACCAAATTTAGATATAGCTCCCATATATATGTATCGCCCGAGTTTGATAAATAGAGTCAGATTGCGCTTTTTTACAAAATGGTTGGTGTTAAATTTGATTTAATCTAATTCACCACTCTTCAAGTGTGCAAAATTTTATTGAAATCGGTTCATAGTTAGGTATAGCTCCGATATATATGTATCGCACGATTTTGTCAATAAAGTTGGCAAAATCAAATTTTCTGTAGTAATAACTCAATCAAGTATATAATCAAGTATAGCTTTTTATATCAGGCGTTTATGTTTAGATTGCATCAAACATAATACACGCAAAAAAAAAAAACGTTTGGAAAACGTTCACCGAAAACGTTTTTCTTTTTTTATAGTTTTTGAATTGCTTCGAAAATTTTAAACTTTTATCACCCAAAAAATTCGGTTACAAAATTTTGATTTTTTCAATAAAAAAAAAAATATTTTTGGACCAACACCACAGTCCATTTCGTTTATATCAAGCACTGTTCTTTTCTGACTTTAAATCAGACTTTTTGGTGTTCGGTCGAAGCAGGGATCGAACACACGACCCTTGGCATGTAAGGCGGACGTGCCCAACTAAATGTATGTTTCTGTTAAATAAAGTTTGTTTAATCGGCTCGTGGGCGCCGCAAGCTATGTTATATAAATGTAACTAATATGGATAATTGTCTATTGATGACAATAACAGCAACATAGCTCAGTGGATAGTGTGTTGGCTTACAAATTGCAAGGCCCGCGGTTCGATTCTCCGTCCAGGCGAAAGGTAAAATTTAAAAAAAATTATAATATCGAATAATTTCTTCTACATTGTTTGTATTACAGAAAAAGGAGCTAAGAACTAACAAGTATATACGGCCGTAAGTTCGGCCAGGCCGAAGCTTATGTACCCTCCACCATCCACTGTCATCCACAATCAAATTTCTTGGGTTGCGGTAACTTTTGCCGATGACAAGGTTTCTTAAAACTTCCTAATACCGTAATATATACCACGTAGTCCATACGTGGTATATATTAAACTTAAAATGGCCGATTAAATATGTATATAATTAAGTTTGACAAAATTTTCTAAAAAAAAAAAAATTTTGACAAAATAAAATGTTGACAACATTTTCTATAGAAGTAAAATTTGGACAAAATTTTCTATAGAAATACGATTTTAACAAAATTTTCTATAGAAATAACATTTTGACAAAATATTCTATATTTTCAAAAGATTTAAAATTTTGAAAATATTCTCTATAGAATTAAAATTTTGACAACATGTTCTACAGAAATAAAATTTTCCCAAAATTTTCTATAGAAATAAAATTTGACAAAATTTTCTATAGGAATAAAATTTCGACAAAATTTTCTATAGAAATAAAATTTTGACAAAATTTTCTATAGAAATAAAATTTTTCTGGATTATTTTTGCTCGAGTAGCAAGCATGATTATGAACCGATATGGACCAATTTTTGTGTGATTGGGGATCGGCTATATATAACTATAGACCGATATGGCCCAATTTTTGAATGGTTCTTAGAGACTATATACTACTACCATGTACCAAATTTCAGCCGGATCAGACGAAATTTGCTTCTCTAAGAGGCTCCGGAGTTCAAATCTGGGGATCGGTTTATATGGGGGCTATATATAATTATGGACCGATTTGGACCAATTTTTGCATGGTTGTTAGAGACCATATACTAATACCATGTACCAAATTTCAGCCGTATCGGATGAAATTTGCTTTTCTTTGAGGCTCCGCAAGCCAAATCAGGGGATCGGTTTATATAGGGGCTATATATAATTATGGACCGATGTAGACCAATTTTTGCATGGTTGTTAGAGACAATATATTAACACCATGTACCTAATTTCAGCCGGATCGGATGAAATTTGCTTCTCTTAGAGCAATCGCAAGCCAAATTTGGGGGTCCGTTTATATGGGGGCAATATATAATTATGGACCGATGTGGACCAATTTTTGCATGGTTGTTAGAGACCATATACTAACACCATGTACCAAATTTCAGCCGGATAGGATGAAATTTGCTTCTCTTAGAGCTTTCGCAAGCCAAATTTGGGGGTCCGTTTATATGGGGGCTATACGTAAAAGTGGACCGATATGGCCCATTTTCAATACCATCCGACCTACATCAATAACAACTACTTGTGCCAAATTTCAAGTCGATAGCTTGTTTCGTTCGGAAGTTAGCGTGATTTCAACAGACGGACGGACGGACATGCTCAGATCGACTCAGAATTTCACCACGACCCAGAATATATATACTTTATGGGGTCTTAGAGCAATATTTCGATGTGTTACAAACGGAATGACAAAGTTAATATACCCCCATCCTATGGTGGAGGATATAAAAAACCTCGTGGAAGTGAGAAAGATGTGGGGAAAAATGCTATTAGTTAAAAAAAAGTTGTTTTTTTTTTTTTTTGAGTTAGTTTTTATGAAATTGTTTTTACATCCTGGAAAAGAATAATCGTTTATCACAAAAAGAATATACTTTTCTTCCAAACTTCCTACAAGAAAATTGAAATGAACTTTGCTTGTCTAAAATTTCGTTTGGGAGGATAGAATTATTTTTTTGCGTGAATTCCAATTTATTGAGACAACATAATCCAATGTTTAAATAAACTCATTTTCTATAAAATATAGACTAAATCTTTCTTTGGATGAGACCATAAAGCTAAAACCTAATTTTCTCTTAGAAAAAAATCATAAATTTTAGTATAACGCTATCATGGGGAAGTTTCAATAAATATTACCTCATATTTATGTTGCTTTAAAGCTTCCGTTACGCCCACTTTAAAAGTCCTCTCATACACAGATAAAATCTCAAAGACATTCGACTGCGAAATTGATAATTTCCCTTAAAAAATTCATTCATTAATTTTGGTTGTCTATGGCATACCTATGCTTATGCCTATACCATACATATCATATAGAAATGTTTATAATATTGTATTTTATTATATGTATAAACAAAATTGATTACTAATTGCTGCATTCATCATAACGTCTGATTGATTTACAATGTTTATTTGTTTTTGTTTTTTGTTATTTATATCATGATACATATCACGATACCATGAAACAAGTGATTTTGATTGGTGGTGCTTTTGCTTTCGAGGGTAACAATACAATTTAACTGATTAATTCATAATATGTAGCTTTAAATTTGAAAACGATCGTAGAAAAAGGAAAGGGATCCTACTCTAATTTTTATACCCACCACCATAGAATGGTGACGGGGGTATAATAAGTTTGTCATTCCGTTTGTAACACATCGAAATATCGATTTCCGACTATATAAAGTATATATATTCTTGATCAGGGAGAAATTCTAAGACGATATAACGATGTCCGTCTGTCCGTCTGTCTGTCTGTCTGTCTGTCTGTCTGTCTGTCTGTCTGTTGTAATCACGCTACAGTCTTCAATAATGAAGCAATCGTGCTGAAATTTTGCACAAACTCGTATTTTGTCTGCAGGCAGGTCAAGTTCGAAGATGGGCTATATCGGTCCATGTTTTGATATAGTCCCCATATAAACCGACCTCCCGATTTGGGGTCTTGGGCTTATAGAAATCGTAGTTTTTATCCAATTTGCCTGAAATTTGAAATCTAGAGGTATTTTATGACCATAAAGAGGTGTGCCAAAAATGGTGAGTATCGGTCCATGTTTTGGTATAGCCCCCATATAGACCGATCTCCCGATTTTACTTCTCGGGCTTATAGAAACTGCAGTTTTTATTCAATTTACCTGAAATTGGAAATCTAAAGGTACTGTAGGACCACAAATACGTGTGCCAAAAATTGTGAGTATCGGTCCATATTTTGGTATAGCCCCCATATAGACCCATCTCCCGATTTTACTTCTTGGGCTTATAGAAATCGCAGTTTTTATTCAGTTTACCTGAAATTGGAAATCTAGAGGTATTGTAGGACCACAAATATGTGTGCCAAAAATTGTTATTATCGGTCCATGTTTTGGTATGGTCCCCATATAAAAAGACGTCCCGATTTGGGGTCTTGAGCTTATAGAAACCGTAGCTTTTATCCAATTTGTCTGAAATTGGAAATCTAGAGGTATTTTAGGACCATAAAGAGGTGTGCCGAAAACGGTTAGTATCGGTCCATATTTTGGCCCCCATATAGACCGATTTCCCGATTTTACTTCTTGAGCTTCTAGAATCCGAAGTTGTTATCCTATATGCCTGAAATTGGAAATCTAGAGGTATTTTCGGGTCATAAAGAGGTGTGCCGAAAACGGTGAGTATCGGTCCATACTTTAGTATAGCCCCCATAAGAACGATCTCCCGATTTAACTCCTTGGGTTTCTAGAAACCGTAGTTTTTATCTGATTTGCCTGAAATTGTAAATATTCTGGTATTTTAGGCTCACAAAAACGTGTATCGGATTAAGTTTTTATCGGTCCATTTGGTAATGCCTCCATATAGACTGACTTCACTTCTTGAGGGTGTAGAAGGCGCACTGATCATGAAAATTGCTTGAAACTCTATGTAAAATTTACTTCTAGAGATTTAAGATTTCAAATCAAGACGTTATTTTATAATTTTCTTGCACACTTACAAGAGATGTTAACGATTCCTCTAAAACTCGAACAAAAATGGTTCTTATAAATCCAGAATCTGATATAGTCCTCATAGGTGAAATCCTTAAATTTATCTTCGGGAAGTGTCCTCAAGTCCTCAATCCCTCCTGACATTTCAAAGGAAACCCTAATATTTGGTTCATGGTGGTGGGTATTTAAGATTCGGCCCGGCCGAACTTACTGCTGTATATACTTGTTTTTTTTTTTTAATTTACACATTTATATATATACTATATTAAATTTTTTTAAATGAAACTACGAAATGTGCGTTATTAAAGATTTATAGTCAGTAACAGTGCTTGATATAAACGAAATTGACTGATTTTTGGATAAAATATTATTTTTTATTGCAAAAATAACAATTTTGTAATAAAAAACTGTTTTTGGACAAAACTTTAAAATTTGGAAGGAATTCAAAAACTAACAAAAGAAGAACGTGGAGTCGAGTATAAACATACATACATAATTTTATAATATAAACATAAATTTATTTAGGAGTGAAAAGTTTTTTACTAGCATTTAACACCATCGCTCTAAAATTCCTTTTATTTTTCTTAATAATTCATTTTAAAGAAAATAAACTTTTTAAATTGTTTTAGCTGTAAAACTCGAACTTAATGCCCGCTTTTATATTTGATGGTGTCCGTCAACTCCTCGTGGACTACTAAAGAGGAACTAAAGTTTGTTTTTTTATTTCATTTTACTGTCCCAACTCTAAAAAGTGTATAGTGCCCTTTCGCTATTTTTATGAAGACCCCTGATTTCTTTTAAGGAACCAAGAAAAAAATTGTGCCCATAATGCCAAAATGATAAACAAAACACATGTCCACACATACATAAAATGCTGCTCTCAAGGCGAAAACATATGCTGTTTGTTTTTCAAATGTCTATTCTCTTGGTTCCGAATGTCTATTCTCTTAATTCAAATTAAATAATATTTAGACTTAAGCATATCAAATTTTTGGCCTTATCATAAAACAGTTTTCCGAAACAACATACAAGCGGTTTCACAGAAATTGTTCTCTTTTGACTCTTTTGCTGTGTTATATTGATATCTTTCGTCAACTCTCCCGTTTTCCATCTCTATTTCTCTCTATACTCTCTCTGTCGCTTTGAATAAAGTATCACAACATATGTATGTTTAGTCGAAATTTGTAAATTTATATATGTTTGTATTCACACATAAAATTTGTATGAAACATTCATGCCCCAAACATAATATATTCTAACATATTAACATAGATGTCCCAAACATTTAGTGTTAGTTTACGAACATTACATGTTCGCACTTAAATATATTGTGGTTTAAAATCGTGCCCGAAATACATTTTGTTTATATCGGAACATATGAAAAACATATTTTTCTAACAGTGTACCTTATAACCGTAGCTTTAGGCTATTTCTAATTTATTAAAATGTCTAAATGTATTCCACATCAAAGTAGGTTTCCCTTTGACCGGGATCCCGGGAAATTCGAAAAAAAATTCCCGCTTTCCCGGGAATGCAAAAAGTCCGGGAAAAAGAAAACCCTAACTCTCATTCGCCCACATGCGGCAATTCTGTTTATTGACGAATCCACTGACATCACTCATCACTGAAGATGATTTTCTTCGAAAATTGATCATCCACTGTTGCCATTTCTTGGAACCATTCTGCCCATTCACGACGTCCATGGTTCAAATTGAGTAAGTCTGAAATAGAGAAATGTCAAATAAAATTCGGAAAAAACTTGGCGTTTAGGTGTGGGTCACATTCAACATCGGCCCTTACAATTTAACCACCCTTTAAAACAAGTATATACAGCAGTAAGTTCGGCTGGGCCGAATCTTAAATACCCACAACCATGACTCAAATATAATAGTTTACTTTGAAAATTCTTTGTCGTAGCGGGTTACTTGATAATATATAGAATTTCAGAGGGCTTTATCACAAATATTCTCCCACGCAGATCAGTTCCAACCAGTACGCTTCCCGATACATTTGAAAATTTTACCTATGAAGACTAGATCAGATTCCGGACATATAAGAATCATTTTTGTTTGAGTTTTAGAGGAATCATAATCATCTCGTGTAAGTGTACAAGCAAATGATTAAATAACGGTTTGTTCTAAAGTCTGTAGATTTTCTCCCATTATTTAAATGATTACGAGAAGTAAAATCTGGAAATTTTACATTTAGTTTCAAACAATTTTCATGATCAGTGCGTCTTCTATAAGAAATTCGTATTTCCCACAAAATAATTCGGAATATCTTAAAATTTGTAAATTTTACCACAAATGCGTCCATCTTGAATTTCGTAGGGACACTGAAAAAACAGTAAATCCACCAGGAAGAACATTTTGGTTTAATTTTAATATCAAGCATTTTCACATTTATCACGCAGAGAAGAAACATGATTGTCACAATCATATTCGAAGAGCAAAATAATATGATAGGAGCTATTTTTGCGGCAACCATGTAACATTCTCACCTGCAACCATGTTGGCTCAGTGAACATGGTTCTAAGAAAAATAAAATTTTCCTCATCTAAAATGTTATTATATTGATAAAAAGAATTTTGTTTCCATTAAAAGACAATGGTCACGATCTAAAATTTTATGGTATTCGTCAAAAATGTTTTTCTTCCAGTCAAAAGAATATGGTCACAACCTAAAATGTTTTGATCTTTATGAAAAAACTTTTTTCGTCGTCGAAAAAAGGACGCCACTTGAGAAAAGGAAACACAAAATTAACTTTATTTATTTGTTTTTATTTATTTATAAACTAATTCATTGTTTATTTGTATTAACTATGTCGCGCATGCAAACATCACATATTTTTACACATTCTATTTTGGTTCAATTTCAACAATAAGTAATTATTCCATATTTACATCGTGCCCATCAAATGTACAAACGCAGACATCATGTAACTGCAAATAAAAATAAATGATACCAGATAGCAAAATGCAGAACAAAAAACAGGTACATTTTTTCAATAACACTTTCCTTTTTTGTGTTCACATAAAACCACGTGCCACTTCTAAATAGATAAATTAACACAAAACACAGTAAATCCGTATTCTCCGTCCATTTCAAGAAACAATCAACACACGACTGACGCGCAAAATGAAAATCGTGTGCTCAATGTTTTTATAAAATTCTTTTCGCTGCAAACAAGTTAAAAAATTAAATGGTCACGAAAGAAATGTAAATGGTCTTTATGGCCATGTAATGGTCCTAGACATGTCTATACTTAACCTATAAAAATACTTTTTTCTCTGTAAAAAAGTAAAAAAAAATTGAATAGTCAGGTACATGATTTTCCCGACCATTTAATGGTCTCAAATTCTATCATTTAAATGATAGAACATGTTTGCGGTATTTGAGAACCATTCAAATGCTTATTGCCACCATACATTTTTCTCCGCTCGAAAACTATTTTTACAAAGAAACCAGTAAGGAAAGTCTAAAGTCGGGCGGGGCCGACTATATTATACCCTGCACCACTTTGTAGATCTAAATTTGCGATACCATATCCCATCCGTCAAATGTGTTGGGGGCTATATATAAAGGTTTGTCCCAAATACATAAATTTAAATATCACTCGATCTGGAAGAATTTGATAGAATTCTACAAAATCTATAGACTCAAAATTTAAGTCGGCTAATGCACTAGGGTGGAACACAATGTTAGTAAAAAAAAAATATGGGAAACGTTTAAATCTGAAGCAATTTTAAGGAAACTTCAAAAATTGATTTATCGCTCGATATATATGTATTAGAAGTTTAGGAAAATTAGAGTCATTTTTACAACCTTTCGACTAAGCAGTGGCGATTTTACAAGGAAAATGTTGGTATTTTGACCATTTTTGTCGAAATCAGAAAAACATATATATGGGAGCTATATCTAAATCTGAACCGATTTCAACCAAATTTGGCACGCATAGCAACAATGCTTATTCTCCTCCCTGTGCAAAATTTCAACTAAATCGGAGTTAAAAATTGGCCTCTGTGGACATATGAGTGTAAATCGGGCGAAAGCTATATATGGGAGATATATCTAAATCTGAACCGATTTCAACCAAATTTGGTACGCATAGCAACAATGCTAATTCTACTCCCTGTACAAAATTTCAACTAAATCGGAGTTAAAAATTGGCCTCTGTGGACATATGAGTGTAAATCGGGCGAAAGCTATATATGGGAGCTATATCTAAATCTGAACCGATTTCAACCAAATTTGGCACGCATAGCTACAATGCTAATTCTACTCCCTGTGCAAAATTTCAACTAAATCGGAGTTAAAAATTGGCCTCTGTGGTCATATGAGTGTAAATCGGGCGAAAGCTATATATGGGAGATATATCCAAATCTGAACCGATTTCAACCAAATTTGGCACGCATAGTAACAATGCTAATTCTACTCCCTGTGCAAAATTTCAACTAAATCGGAGTTAAAAATTGGCCTCTGTGGTCATATGAGTGTAAATCGGGCGAAAGGTATATATGGGAGATATATCTAAATCTGAACCGATTTCAACCAAATTTGGCACGCATAGTTACAACGCTAATTCTACTCCCTGTGCAAAATTTCAACTAATTCGGAGTTAAAAATTGGCCTCTGTGGTCATATGAGTGTAAATCGGGCGAAAGCTATATATGGGAGCTATATCTAAATCTGAACCGATTTTGCTGATATTGTGCAAGTTTTTCGAGACTCATAAAATATTCGGATGTACGGAATTTGAGGAAGATCGGTTGATATACACGCCAATTATGACCAGATCGGTGACAAATATATATGGCAGCTATATCTAAATCTGAACCGATTTTTTCCCAAATCAATAGGGATCGTCTTTGAGCCGAAACAGGACCCTGTACCAAATTTTACAGACAGACAGACAGACGGACAGACAGACGGACAGACAGACAGACGGACATCGCTAAATCGACTCAGAATTTAATTCTAAGCCGATCCGTATACTAAAAGGTTGGTCTATGATTACTCCTTCTTGGCGTTACATACAAATGCACAAACTTATTATACCCTGTACCACAGTAGTGGTGAAGGGTATAAAAATACATGCTCTAGATAAGCATAAAATTGATGCGGCAACCATGTCCAAACATGGTTTTTCTGTGCGTATACATATTCGACATATTTCAAAAGTTTTTTTTTCATTTCGGGTTCGATTGGACTTTGTCCGAGACTGGTTCCTGCGGACCTGTCTATGGGGTGCTCCTGTTAAATTGTCCCAGGACGTGTCCTTTGGGATGAGTCCAAGATGCGCCATAAAGTGTAAATTTGCCCCGTCAATGACAAACCCATGTTAAAGTGACCGGTCCCTTCCATACGTTTTGACCAGAACTGGGACTGGTCCATACACACGAGGGATTAGTCCTGTACCGGTTCTGTGGTTAATCCATTTCCCGTAGGGATATAATTAATTTTTTTTTTCGCCTAATAAAGAAAATTTTGTAGTTTGAAGGAAACATTTGGAGTTCAAAATTGAAAGAATGTCTTTACAAATAAGTTAATAATTTATGTCAAATTGAAGAATATTTATTAAAAATATTTTTTTCTGCCATTTAAGGAGTTTTCATTTTTTGAAGGAAAAACTTGGAGTTAAAAATTGTTAAAATGTCTTAGGGCTATATGAATTTAAAACAAGTATATACTGCCGTAAGTTCGGCCAGGCCGAATCTTATGTACCCTCCACCATGGATTGCGTAGAAACTTCTACGAAAGACTGTCATCCACAAATTTCAACTCACTTGGTTGTTAAATATCGTATACTACCACCACGTACCAAATTTCAACCAGATCGGATGAATTTTGCTTCTCCAAAAGGCACCAGAGGTCAAATCTGGGGATCGGTTTATATAGGAGCTATATATAATTATGAACTGATAGGAACCAATTCCTGCATGGTTGTTGGATACCATATACTAACATCACGTACCAAATTTCAACCGAATGGGAAGAATTATATTCTTCCAAGGTGCTGCGGAGGTCAAATGTGGGGATCGGTTTATATGGGGCTTATATATAATTATGGACCGATATAGACCAATTTTTGCATGGGTGTTTGAGGCCATATATTAACATCACGTACCAAATTTCAACTGAATCAGATGAATTTTGATCTTCCAAGAGGCTCCGGAGGTCAAATCTGGTGATCGGTTGATATGGGGGCTATATATAATTATGGACCGATATGGACCAATTTTTGCATGGCCATTAGGGACCATATACTAACATCACGTACCAAATTATAGCCGGATCGGATGAAATTTGTTTCTCTTAGAGGCTCTGCAAGCTAAATCGGGGGATCGGTTTATATGGGGGCTATGTATAATTATGGACCGATGTGGACCAATTTTTGCATGGTTGTTATGGTCTTTACTAACACCATGTACCAAATTTTAGCCGGATCGGATGAAATTTGCTTCTCTTACCCCCATTTTCATGAAGCTCCGTTAGTGCTACGTTAGCTAACGAACTTTTAAACCGTGATATCTATATATCTGTCATCTTGCGTATATATTCCATGTGACAGTTAGAAACTTAACTGCTGAAGTTTTTTCAGTTAAAGTTAACCGGAGAAAAGATATTTCCATTTTTCTTTCTGTTAACTGACAGTTAAAGCCTAACTGAGCTACATGAAAATGGCCGTTAGAGGCATCGTAAGCCAAATTTGGGGGTCCGTTTATACGGGGGCTATACGTAAAAATGGACCGATATGGCCCATTTGCAATACCATTCGACCTACATCAATAACAACTACTTGTGCCAAGTTTCAAGTCGATAGCTTGTTTCGTTCGGAAGTTAGCGTGATTTCAACAGACGGACGGACGGACATGCTCAGATCGACTCAGAATTTCACCACGACCCAGAATATATATACTTTA